>NW_027256888.1:77401849-77610505 GCF_029215685.1 Pituophis catenifer annectens
GTCCCAAAGGTGCTTTTTTTTTTTTTTAAAGGACTTTCTGGGTTTTTTTCCCCCCCTTTTGAAGACGTTTCCCTTCTCCTCCAAGAAGCTTCTTCAGTTCTGACTGGACGGTGTAGAATGAAAGGATTTATATTCCTCGCAGACAGCTGGTCATTGGCATCCTTTCAGAGGGTCGTTGCTTCAGATGCAAATGATCTGCGAGCAATATACACCTTTCCATTCCCCACCATCCTAGTCAGAGCCGAAGAAGCTTCTTGGAGGAGAAGCGAAACGTCTTCAGAGGAAAACCAGAAAGTCCAGTCGCCTTTTGGGGGGTGGGGGAAGCACTTTTGGGATTAGAAGCGCAGATGCGCTCCTGGCTTCGACTGCTCAATCTAACCCGGGGCTCCGGAAAGCTGGAGTGGGTGGGATGGGTGGGGGAGATCTGGTCCATCCTGCAGCTGGGGAGGACTGCAACAGCCGCCCCTCCACTTGCTAAGGCGGAGCGGCGAGGCGGCGCTTTGGTTGGCGGAGACGATGGAGGGAGCGGCTAGCTTTCCACGCTGCGCTCGTTTTGGCCGGGCTTGAAGCCACTCCGAATCATGCCACGCGTGGAACCGCCGCGCCCGCCGAGCGGGGAAGGGTCTGGTCCGGATTTGCCTTTCGCCGGAGCCTCCTTTCCCCCGAGGGTCTTCTTCTCCTGAACCGGTGAGTGGTCCCGAGTGGACCCCCGAGGTGGGTCGCAGGGGGAACGAACGAATCCGCCAGGTTGTGTGAAAAGGGAAAAAAAAATTGGGACACGGGTGTGTGTGCGCGTGTTAACTCTGAAAGGCGTCTTGCATTCGGCCGTCCTTCGCCGTGGAGTTCATTCCCACGCGTGCAATCTCTGTGCCCCGGGTCGGGTTGCCGAGCCTCGCTTGCCCGCGCGTTTAATATCATCGGAATAAAGCTGGAAGGGAACCGCGAGGTCTTCTAGTCCAGCCTCCGGCTCAAACAGGAGAACCTAGACCGTTTCAGACAAGTGACTTGTCCAGTCGCTTCTTAAAAACCTGGAGCGCCCACAACTTCTGGTGGCCAGCTGTTCCACTGGCTGATTGTCCTCGCTTGTTAGGAAGTTTTTTTTTTTTTTTTTTAATTTGATTTATATGCCGCCCTTCTCCGGAGACTCAGGGCGGCTTACAGTGCGTTAAGCAATAGCCTTCATTCTTTTGTATATTTTATACAAAGTCAGCTTGTTGCCCCCACAAACCGGGTCCTCATTTTACCCACCTTAGAAAGGATGGAAGGCTGAGTCGACCTTGAGCCTGGTGAGAATTGAACTTGCAGTAATTGCAGGCAGCTGGATGTTAAATGCTGATGTTAACAATGCGCTAAGCAATAGCCTTCATACTTTTGTATATTTATACAAAGTCAGTTTATTGCCCCCACAAACTGGGTCCTCATTTCACCTACCTTAGAAAGGATGGAAGGCTGAGTCAACCTTGAGCCTGGCAAGATTCGAACTTACTTTAATTGCAGACAGCTGGTGTTAAATGACAGTGCCTTTGTCTGCAGAGCTATCCAGGCTCAAGTTTCTCCTGAATTCCAGGTTGCTTCTCTCCTTGATTAGTTTCCATCCATGGTTTTCATACATTGAAGTCCATTGATTCCATTCATTATCTTTATCCACCCCAAGCATCTTGAAGCTGGCGGGACTTTGGTTCAGGTCCCCCAAAGTATTCTCACCTCTGCTTTGGAATTGTGTGTGTGTGTCTGTGCTTAATTTTATTTCCAGGACGGGAAAGGCAAGGGACGGGTATGCCTGGATGATGTGATATGTTGTTCGTTGTAATTCAGCTCTGCTTTTGGGGTCTTCGGTTCCCGTGAGACTTACTTACTTACTTACTTATTAATTAATTAGTTCGATTTATATGCCGCCCTTCTCCGGAGACTCAGGGCGGCTTACAATGCGTTAAGCAATAGCCTTCGTACTTTTGTATATTTATACAAAGTCAGCTTATTGCCCCCACAAACTGGGTCCTCATTTAACCTACCTTAGAAAGGATGGAAGGCTGAGTCAGCCTTGAGCCTGGGGAGATTCGAACTAGCAGTAATTGCAGGCAGCTGAATGACAATAACAGGCTATTAGTCTGCTGCGCCACCAGGCTCTTCCCTTTTGACTCGTGCAGTATACAGGTCCTCAATGGAAGGCAGGTTGGCAGCCATGTTTTTTTTCTGCAGTTCTAGTTCTGCAGTTTTTCTGCCTTTATTGTCACTGTACATCTTATAAACAACGAAATTGGTTATGTTTTAAGCTCAGGTTTCAAACGTTTTCTAGTTTAATCCACCGATTTAGCAAAGGAGCAGATCCAATGGTAGGTGTCTATGGGAGATTCTCAGTCATCCAGGTCGTGGTTGCTCCAAAGTAATGGTGAAATTAATTTTTTTCTACTACCGGTTCTGTGGGCGTGGCTTGGTGGGCGTGGTGTGGTGTGGCTTGGTAGGCGTGGCAGGGGAAGGATACTGCAAAATCCCCAGGTCACTAGTCGAGGCATCTCCAGAGCCTCAGGGAATGGCCCAAGCTCCATCTGGAGCCTATCAGGTTCCATCAGGCGCCTGGGGCGGAACCATCTTACCGGCTCCGCCTCCCTGCAGTGGGGTGCAGCGGTTCGAAGGTCAAGGCGAAGGAGAGAGTGATCCGACCATGACAAGGGCTCGGTAACTATATCCCCTATCTCAAGATCACTCAACCACTGTCCAGAGACAAAAACCAGGTCCAGCGTGTTTCCCCCCGTGTGGGTAGAAGTAAAGAGAGACTAGTATAGACCTATTGCAAGCTATTTAGCTCTCGTCACCTAGCCCTACCCTTACTTGGATTCGAACTTGGGTATAGCTAGCTGATGAGAGCTAAATAGCTTGAAATAGATCTATACAAGTCTCCCTTTATTTCTTTATCAGCAAAATATAAATTTGAAACAAAATAGTTTGTCGTGAAAGCGACTGCCTGAAGGCTCCTGGATTGGAGCTGAAAGGCAAAAGGGAAGCAGGATGCTCCTTCCCATATTGGGGTAGACCAGGTGCTTCGAGAGAAAAAAACCATATATATATGTATGTATGTATGTATGTATGTATGTGTATGTATGTATGCATGTATGTATGCATGTGTGTGTGTATATATATGTAGCATGTGTATATGAGCCTTGGTAGCACAGTGGTTTAATGCACCCTGTTATTAACACAGCTGCCTGCAGTTTACTGCTGGTTCGAATCTCTCCAAGGCTCAAGGTTGACTCAGCCTTCCATCCTTTCTAAGGTAGGTGAAATGAGGACCCAGTTTGTGGGGGCAATAAGCTGACTTTGTATAAATATACAAAAGTATGAAGGCTATTGCTTAACGCACTGTAAGCCGCCCTGAGTCTCCGGAGAAGGGCGGCATATAAATCGAATTATATATATATATAAGACTTTTTTTGGAGAGCAGGCAAAAGAATTTCCTTTTTAATAGTGTGTGTGTAGCATGTGTAGATGTGTGTTATGTATATGGGAAGATACATACTTTCTTTTGAAAGCAGGCCACAGAATTTTTAACGTGGGCCAGCGTGCTCACCGTAAAAAATGACAATAAAAGTTATCTTATTCTGATTAAGTTCCTCCAGTCCTGGGTGGCCCTCTGGTCTGTTTTTTCCCCCCCAATCCTCCCCTGCTACTCCGCATTGTTACGGCACTATCAGCCAACCTGCCGGATGAGAACGAAGGGAGAGAGATCTGCTCCACGAAAGTTTTGCAAAAGTTCGTTTCATTTCAGCAGCCCTGAAAGAGGAAGAGGAGGAGGAGGAGGAAGAAGAGCTGCTTCTGGAACCACAATGGCGCGAACCCGCAAATGGGACATTGCGGAAGTGTCATTCGCACTGTCAGCCGTTTGAAGTGAATCTTCCCTTTTAAATTAGATTTCTTTCTTTCTTTTTTTCCCCCTTCTTTTAGCCTTTTATGCTGCTTTGTTTTCTTATAAGGCGGTTCTAATTGCTCTGTGCATCGCCCCCAGAATTCAGCAGTAATTAGTGGCTTTGGAAGTACAATTACTTAAATGTCTAAACAATCTTGTGTTTCCTGGCAGCCTGCGCCTTATATGATCCAGAGATTAGTTGGTCTTTTGTTCTTTACTTTGTTGGGGAAAACAATGTCACTTTTGTAAAACAAAAGCCCTCAAGGAACCTTTATGGAATTGTGGGTGCTTTATATTTTCCAGTGGGGTGGGTGTGAAGGAGTTTTTTATTTAAATCTTGCAGAAAAAAAAATTGAAATCGAGAAGCACGGTTTTTTTTTGCTGTCTTCCACAAAGGGTTCTCTCCTCCGATAAATAACTTGCCCAGGGAATAGCTACCCACTGTACAAGATGGCATTCCTACCCTATGTCAGTGGTGGGGTTCAATTTTTTTTTACTATCGGTTCTGTGGGCGTGGCTTGGTGGGCGTGGCTTGGTGGGCATGGCAGGGGAAGGATACTGCAAAATCCCCATTTCCTCCCAATCAGCTGGGACTTGGGAGGCAGAGAATAGATGTGGGCGGGGCCAGTCAGAATTTTTACTACCGATTCTCCGAACTACTCAAACTTTCCGCTGTCGGTTCTCCAAAACTGGTCAGAATATGCTGAAACCCACCTCTGCCCTGTTTCCCCCAAAATAAAACATCCCCTGATAATAAGCCCCATCAGGCTTTTGAGCGCATGGCAATAAGGCCAAGCGCTTATTTCAGGGTTCAAAAAAAATAAAATAAAAAAATAAGATAGGGTCTTGTTTTCGGGGAAACACGGTAGCTATTGTGAGAAACGGGCAAGTAGCTTATTAGGCTACCAGAGTCCATTCGCTCTCAGAAGGATAGCAGGCCCTAAAAAAGCTACATAAATCGAAGTTTTGGACAGAAAGATTTCAAAGTGTTTCAGAACTATTGGTCATCCTGCTGAGCTGTTGCTGTGAAAGGTGATTTTTGCAAAGTACTGTATTTTTCGGAGTATAAGATGCACCTTTCCCCCCAAAAAAGAGGGTGAAAATCCACCCAACTTCTCAAACGGAGGTTTCAGAGGCTGAAAAAAGCATCAGAAATGAAGCTTCAGAAAAGAAGCCCCCAAACAGAGCTTCAGAAGCTTTTTTTCTGAAGCTGTTTTGGAGGCTTTCAGAGGCAGGAAAAAAAGTTTTTTCTGAAATGGTGTTTCATAAGTTTCAGAGGTTGAAAAAATAGGGAAAAAAATCAAGGCACAGAGCTCACAACCAAGGAACCTGTTGCTAAAATTCATCTCTGGGAACAGCTGATTGGGGGTATTCCGGGAGGCCGATCTACCCACCAATCAGCTTTTTTCTTATTTTCCTCCCCAAAAACTAAGGTGCGGCTTATACTCCGGTGCATTTTATAATCCGAAAAATATGGTACGTCGTTTTGAAATATATTTGGAATCAGAACGTTGAAACTGTGAGAAATAAGGAACTGAACGTAGCCGATGGATAGAGGTTTTGAGATGTATGCAGGTATATGTGGAGACTGTCTTGTCAGTCAGACAGAACAAGGAAATAAGTTGTGAAATGCGTGCAGAAAAGTATAAAAAGAAGGTCTTGGGATGAGTTCAGAGCCACTGGCCATAGCTATTCCTTGCTGGACCTAGCTATCGTCTCTGGACCTCATTGCAAATTGCTCGTGAAATATCGTATTTTTCGGCGTATAAGATGCACCTTTCCCCCCAAAAAAAGGGGGTGAACATTTAGGTGCGTCTTATATACCAAATGCAGCCCTGCCCACCCACTGACCCCCACCCTTTGGCCTCTGCCTCCCAGCAGTTGCCTCCTTGCAGCAAGAAGAAACAGCTCGTTTCAGCTTCAGCACAGCCTAATGAGCACAAGTTGATTGGATCGGCCTCCCGACTCTCAGCTGTTGTGCTCTCAGCTGTTTTGCACTGGCCTCTGCTGCTTGCTGCAAGGAGGTAAATTGCTGGGAGCAGATTTTTTTTTTCTTGTGCTAATCAAGCTATGCTGAAAACGAAAATGAAAGTAAAGCAGGCTGTTTGCTGCAACGAGGCAAAATTGCTGAGGCAGAGGCAGATTTCTTTTTCTTGTTTTCCTCACCAAAAAAGGTAGGTGCGTCTTATAGTCCGGAACGTCTTATACTCTGAAAAATACGGTAAACCTCTGAATCTTAAAGCAAGAATTCTGTATTGTATTGCTGTTTCCTGTTTCTTTGATTGGAATAGTTTTATGACCCTATCTTTGGGGTGGTATTGAAATTTTGCAAAAGCTGCTTGTAAACTTGCTTTTTTGATCCTTGAGGATTACACGTTGCTGGCGAATTGAAAAAAACTGGCATTAGACCTGCCTTCTATCCGTGCTGCTTTTTCTCCTGCTGCACAAAAAGCTAATTTGCTGGTGAGAATGTTTTTGAGCTCAGAAATTCTCCACCTCTCTGGAAAAGCATGACGAGAACGCTGAGTGCCCCGTGTTATTCGAGGGCAGCTCTTTCATGTCAAATGCTTTTTTTCTCCTTGTGGTATGTGTAATCTTGAGTTGCCTTGTACATTTCTGAAGAACGTAACTCCTTTCTTTGAGCTATGATATGGAGGGGAAAAACAACAACAAAACAGCAGAAAGCTGAAGAGTTTTGGAGGTAAGGCACTTGTAATTCTGAGGCTATGGTACAATAATCCTGCTGTGCCGAAAAGCATTTGGAAGAAGAAAACAAATGCATAGAATTGGTAAGGAAGAGAAAAAGTGGTAAGGAGCAGTTTTGCATTTAACACCTGATGTAGGGAGACTGCCAGCTAGACTGAAAGGAGGGGTCAAGGGAAGGAGTTATTCAAATCCATGAATAACTCTGCTTGCTTGCATGTGACAGCCAAATCAGAATGGCAAATCGATACGGACATCTGTGTTTTTCCAACTGGGAGAATTAATTCCACATCTGTTGTGATTACACAATAGAGTTGTAAGTCTGACTATGTTGTGGCCCGCCAGCAGCCCGTGGAGCTAGCAGTGGAGTCAGACAGTGAGGAGGCTGGGGAGGACTCCAGTCCTGGAGTCTGGGGAAGGCTCAGACAAGGGCTCTGCATTGGAGGCAGAGATGGGGCCAGGGCCATCTGGGAGTGATGTGTGGACTCCAGAGCCTCCAGAGGCAGATAGCAGAGAGACAGAGGAACAGGAGGAGCCTGTTCCTAGTGCACACATGCGAAGAGCTGCCAGAAGGCAAGAGCAGCTAAAGCAAAAAGGATGACTCAGGAGTAAGGCCAGGAGATGATTGGCCCCTCCCATAAGGCTTAAAAGAGCAGTAAAGGCTCTTGGGCTCTTTGTAGGAAAGCAACGTTGCTAAATCTATTTTCCAGTCAGCATCTCTTGTTTCTGAACTTTATGGGGCTTTGCCAAGAAAGGCCATTGGCAGGGTGCCAGAGAAGATAAAGATTTGTGATAAGCCAAAGGACTTTTTCTGAAGGACTTGTTTTGGAAAGTAATTTGGATTAAACTGGGAATGAAGTAATTCCCAGCTGTTATAGTAAAACAGGGTTGTTTAAGACTAACTGTGTCTGGTAATGACTAAGTGAGCCTAGGTCACAACAGACTAGTGGAAGCATGATAATCAAGTTCATTTTGGATGCTATAGCATGAGTAAAGCATTTCTTTTTGGCAAGGAGAATCGTTCTTGTATTCAAGAACAGTTCTTAGTAAGCTTACCAGTATGTAATTCAGAAATGCAGTGAGCATATTGTTGTGCAACAGAAGCTAAGCAGGATTGGCCCTGGTTACTCTTTGCATGGGAGAAATCACCGGACACTGAAAATTCTGAAAAACAAAATACCCTGAAAAAAGGCCATTGGTAAGCTATTTCTGTCAAAGAAACATTCATGGATTGAGCTTGATTCAAAAGTGATTTTATATTTTGTTGTTCTTAAGATTTAATCTTCCTCCAACAAAACTTGGTAACCAGAAGTTTTACATCTGATCCCCTTTAGTCTAGAATTTTAATCCTTGTTGGCTTTCATAGGAATAGTTGTTTTCTTGTCTAGTTTATAAGTAGCCTAAAATTTCTGAACTCTTGATAAATTTGCCTCCAAATTCTTTAGCATTCAGGCTTGTGGGAACGTCTGAAAATTTGCTTGTGGGATTTATTGTATTCCTGATCTTGGCAAACTGATGTATGTGACAACCTTCTGTGACCAGTTGAGGTTGGACAACTTTTAATATTGAATGGACTATTGACATGGACTATTGACCCTTCCATCCCTTTGGAGCAGGCTTGTCTGAATATTGATACTCTTGATTAGTTCTGCCTAGGCTGAAGCTGGATAAATATTAATAATCTTGCTTTAGAAATCAGTGGGTGGAAGCTGCCTTTCCCCATTAGCAGCCCAGAAGTGAGTAAGAGAGACATGCGGAGTAGCATCCATCACATTTGGTTTTATTTATTTATTTATTTATTTATTTGTTTAAATTTCTATACCACCCTTCTCCAATAGGACTCAGGGCGGTGCACAGCCTAAGTAAAAACAAAGCATACAAAATTTAAAAAACAGTATTAAAATAATTAAATGTTCTGGCCGTAAATTAAAACAACCCAATTTAAAATCAATTTAAAATTAGCTCAAGCCAGCCCAGCTAGTTGAAATAAATAGGTTTTCAGGGCCCGACGAAAAATCCGGAGGTCTGTTATTATACGTAACTCTGGGGGAAGGTTATTCCAGAGGGTGGGCGCCGTCACAGAGAAGGCTCTCCTCCTGGGGGTCGCCAGCCGACATTGTCTGGCGGACGGTACCCTGAGGAGGCCCACTCTGTGCGAGCGTACTGGCCGGTGGGAGGCTATTGGTGGCAGTAGGCGGTCTCGTTTTGCCATGTCTGCATTGAGATCTTGAGTTCTCCACTGTAATTTAGCAAGGGGAACCTGATTTCTCCTAAATAAATAAATTTGGCTGCTGTCCAAGGTTCTGGACACATCCCAGTATTTGAAAATGATGGTTGACTACATGGGTCATCCTTGAATGTACTCAACACACAGCTGCTGTCCAGAGTCCTGAATGAATATCAGCATTTGAGCATGATTAGCCTATTGGCTACATGGGTCATCCTTGAATGTACTCAACACACAGCTGCTGTCCAAGGTCCTGAATGAATATCAGCATTTGAGCATGATTAGCCTATTGGCTACATGGGTCATCCTTGAATGTACTCAACGCACAGCTGCTGTCCAAGGTCCTGAATGAATATAAGCATTTGAGCATGATTAGCCTGTTGGCTACATGGGTCATCCTTGAATGTACTCAACACACAGCTGCTGTCCAAGGTCCTGAATGAATATCAGCATTTGAGCATGATAGCCTGTTGGCTACATGGGTCATCCTTGAATTGTACTCAACTTGTAGCAGCTGTCCAAGAGTCTAAGTGCACCCAAGATTTGGAAATGATTAGGCTGTTGGCTACATGGGTTATCCTTGAATGTGGAGTCAACATTTAAATATGAGCCAGCTGTGTGCTGCAGCTGCCAAAAAAGCCAACACAGTTCAAGGCTGCATAAACAGAGGGATAGAATCAAGATCATGTGAAGTGTTAATACCACTTTATAATGTCTTGGTAAGGCCACACTTGGAATATTGCACATAGTTTTGGTTGCCACGATGTAAAAAAGATGTTGAGACTCTAGAAAGAGTGCAGAGAAGAGCAACAAAGATGATTAGGGGTCTGGAAGCTAAAACATATGAAGAACGGTTGCTGGAATTGGGTATGTCTAGTTTAATGAAAAGAAAGACTAGGGTGACAGGATAGCAGTGTTCCAATATGTCAGGGGCTGCCACAAAGAAGGGGGAGCCAAGCTATTTTCCAAAGCACCTTAGGGTAGGGCAAGAAGCAATGGGTGGAAACTAATCAAGGCGAGAAGCAACTTAGAACTAAGGATAAATTTCCTGACAGTGAAAACAATTAATCAGTGGAACAACTTGCCTCCAGAAGTTGTGAATGCTCCAACGCTGGAAGTTTTTAAGAAGAGGTTGGATAACCATTTGTCTGAAGTGGTGTAGGGTTTCCAGCCTAAGCAGGAGGTTGGACTAGAAGACCTCCAAGGTCCCTTCCAACTCTGTTATTCTAATTCTAATTCTAACTTGTAGGTGTTGTCCAAGATTCTGAATGTTCGCCAGCATTTGAGCATGATTAGCCTGTTGGCTACACAAGTTATACTTGAAACTGTAAGGGACTTGTAACTGCTGTGCAAGGTCTTGAATGTATGCCAGTGTTTTGAGAATGATTAGGCCATTGACTAAACAGGTTCTCCTTGAATCCATAACTGCTGTCCAAGGTCCTGAATGCATATCAGCATTTGAGCACAATTAGCCTGTTGCCTACATGGGTTAGCCTTGAATTATACTCAACTTTTAGCTGCTGTCCAAGATTCTAAATGCATCCCAGCGTTTGAAAATGATTAGGCTGTTGGCTACATGGGCTTTCCTTCAAACTCTGCTCAACTTTAAGTTGCCATTTAAGTTCAAGTCATTGGCATTGTCATCTCCACATCCAAGGAAGGATTAGAATTCTTCTTCTTCTTGTGCCATATCCATCATTGGACAGTGGCGATCATGTTGGCAATCCTATTTTTATCAACAGCTGCATGAAAAAGTGTCACTGAGTTTTGCCTAAACCAGTCCCTTAGATTTTGAAGTCATGATGTTCTTCTTCTGCCTGGACCTCGTTTGCCTTCAAACTTTCCTTGGAGGATTAGGTGAAGTATGCCATATTTTTCCAGGTGTTTCATCACATGTCCAAAATATTCTAACTTTCGCTTTTTTATGGTTTTGATGATTTCCTTTTGTTTTCCCAGGCACCTTATCACCTCCTCATTTCTTATTTTGTCAACCCAATTTATACATAACAGCTGCCTGTAAATCCACATTTCAAATGCTTCTAGTCTCTTCAAGTGGCTTTCTGTCAGAGACCAACTCTCCACTCTGTAGAGGATTAGAATGTCTGATTTTAATTATCTGTATTGGTTCTGATTTATTAATGCAATAATATGAATCTAATGTAATTATAGGAAGTGAGCCATTAGCAAGAGGTTTAATCTTACACATTAGCAGTGGGTATATGGATATTATGGATTCAAGAAGACGTGTGTGGAAATAGCTTGAATTTCTTAATCTAAACCAGATGTATCTTGAACAGATGTTTAATCAGATGCAGAATATATTGGATTGAGGTGTCATTTTTGTCATAAATTAATTTGGTGGCTTCGGCAAACAGGTGCTGTTATGTAGTAAATCTGTTGTCTTCATTGTGGGTGAAGTTTGCCAGGGGTGAAATTTGGCAGGTTCTGACAGGTTCTGGAGAACCAGTAGCGGAAATTTTGAGTAGTTCAAAGAACCAGCAAATACCACCTCTGACTGGCCCCAGAGTGGGGTTGGAATGGGGATTTTGCAGTATCCTTCCCCTGGAGTGGGGTGGGAATGGAGATTTTGCAGTATCCTTCCCCCAAGAGCGGGGAGGGAATGGGGATTTTGCAGTATCCTTCCCCCAGGAGTAAGGAGGGAATGGGGATTTTGCAGTATTTTTCCCCTGGAGTGGGGAGGGAATGGAGATTTTGCAGTATCCTTCCCCTGGAATGGGGAGGGAATGGAGATTTTGCAGTATCCTTCTCCCAGGAGTGGGGAGGGAATGGGGATTTTGCAGTATCTTTCCCCTGGAGTGGAGTGGGAATGGAGATTTTGCAATATCCTTCCCCCAGAAGTGGGGAGGGAATGGGAATTTTGCAGTATCTTTCCCCTGGAGTGAGGTGGGAATGGAGATTTTGCAATATCCTTCCCCCAGAAGTGGGGAGGGAATGGGAATTTTGCAGTATCTTTCCCTTGGAGTGGGGTGGGAATGGAGATTTTGCAGTATCCTCCCCCCAGGAGTGGGGAGTGAATGGGGATTTTGCAGTATCTTTCCCCTGCCACGCCCACCACACCCACCAAGCCACGCCCACAGAACCGGTAGTAAACAAATTTGAATTCTACCACTGCTGGAAAGGTTTAAGAAAGAATGTGCATGACCTAATTTCTTGTGTAGATGTCAGACAAAAAGTATTCCAGGACATGAAGATCGGTTTAAAATTTTCCGTTGCATTTTTCCCATTGATCGGTCCAATTTTATTGAGCCTAGCATCATGAATGGATAACATGCCATTCAAGTAGGTGTGTTGGATACCCTTAAAAGAAAGCTATAATTTTCTCCCTGACTCCATCTGTGTATCCCTAGGAAATATATATTTATTCATAGCTCT
This sequence comes from Pituophis catenifer annectens, assembly GCF_029215685.1. Classification (NCBI taxonomy): domain Eukaryota; kingdom Metazoa; phylum Chordata; class Lepidosauria; order Squamata; family Colubridae; genus Pituophis; species Pituophis catenifer. Next base: position 77,414,074 of record NW_027256888.1, read on the forward strand.
CCTACCAGTCCAAAACGAATGCGATCATGTATTTTGTTGCCTGCTGTTCTCCAAATCTATAAACAATGCAAAAGAACGCCTGCGTTTACATTCCGCTGACTTAATGTTTTATTTACATCGTTTAGTAAAGCAGAATTTCAAAAAAGAACAACAAGAACCAAGAATATTTTGACACTTAAAAAAAAAAAAAGGAAAAGCTAACCGGTTAATTATTGCACACATTTTGCATCTCAAGGAGATGGAGAATGATCCAGAAATACTTATACAATAAACTTCCCATACAAGACATGTCATGCAAGATCTGCTTCTTGCTTTATGGTGTTGCAGAAAATGACTTTTACTGTCTAGAAACAATTTTCAGGTATTTCTAATGTCATATCAGATCAACATTATTAAACCTTTTCTCTCTCTCTCTCTCTCTCTTGCTTCTAAATATAGAGGATGCACCATAATAGGATTTTGCTGCTTTGCCATTCCTCCTCTCCTTTCCATTTCGGTCCCAGCTTCTTGTTGTTAGTTGCAAAGTCTTGTTCAACCGATCGCAACCCCATGGACAACATTCCTCCAGGCCTCCCTGCCCTCTACCATCCTCCAGAGTTCATTTAAGCTCACGCCGACTGCTTCAGTGACTCCATCCGGCCACCTCGTTCTTTGCTGTCCCCTTCTTCTTTTGCCCTCAATCTTTCCCAGCATTAGGCTCTTCTCCAGGGAGTCCTTCCTTCTCATTAGGTGGCCAAAGTATTTGAATTTCATTGTATGTTTTAGACTCCAGTCCCCTAATCCTCGATTTACGACCACAATGGAGCCCAAAATGTCTGTTGTTAAGCGAGACACTTGTGAAGTGAGTTTTGCCCCATTTTATGACCTTTCTTGCCTGGGTTCTTAAGTGAATCACTACAGTTGATAAGTTAGTGATAAGTTGTTAAGTGAATCTGGCTTCCCCATTGACTGTCAAAAGTGGTGTACGGTCTGCTTGGTGGGGGTTGGACTAGATGACCTACAAGGTCCCTTCCACCTCTGTTAATCTGTAATTAATTAGGAACACTTGCTACCTCAAAAAAAAAAAAAAAAGGGATAATTAAGCGAAGATTTGGTTGTTTTGATATAATCTAACCTTAGCTAAAGTTCTTTCTTTTTTTCCCAATTTTTTTCCCCTAAATGCAAGATGATTTACCTCAGGGGTGTCTAACCTTGGCCACTTTAAGACTTGTGGACTTCCCAGAATTCTGGGAGTTGAAGTCCACAAGTCTTAAAGTGGCCAAGGTTGGACACCCCAGGGGTGGGCTGCTGGGGGTTCGCAGGGGTTCAGGAGAACCTCTAGCTAAGATTCTGTGCAGTTCGGAGAACCCCCAAATCTCACTCCTGGCTGGCCCGGCCCACCCCACCCCGCCCCTCCCAGGAGTCACCACACAGCCCGTTTTGGATGCAGGTAGGTGCAGGGCACACACGGAGGCTTGGGGAGGATGAAAAATAGGCCTACCGGAAGTTCGGGAAGGTTTCTGTCCTCCAGAGGGCCTCTGGAGCCTGGTGTTCTGTCCCCGTCTCACACACACACACAAACAGACAGCCAGAGGTTAAATAAAACTGGCAGACAACAAATTCTTTCGATAAGAGGATTGGCAGCAACCCAGTAGCTGCTTGCCAAGAACTTTACTCATAGAGGGAGGGGTTGTTCCTCCAGCAGATAAACCCAAACAAGATACACACAGTTCAAGAATTGTCAAGTCCAGTCCGTATTAAATCCAAGGCAGATAACGTTGTTTCCAAAGATACAATGTGACTCGCTAGTAGTTTAGTTTTGTCCGTCACAGAGTTTGAATGGCCACCTCACCCCCTTTTATCCCCTGTGGGGTGTGGTCCAGTGACTCAGCTTAATCTCTGGCATGCCTCCTTTTCTGCTGCGTGCCCTTGTCTCTCCGACGCTGGCGTGGATCCAGCCAAGACTTATCTCCGTCACTGTCCGACTGCGAGGAGATACCTGGCTCCTGGCCAATCTCTTCTCCTGCGGGAGACACCTGAGGCATTGCCAGAGGGGAGGGTCCTGGAGAGGGAGGCCTGGCCAACTCCTCTCCTTCATGTTCGGAGCCTTCTCCCTCCAATAAATTGGCCTCGGGGGTCGGAGTCACAACACCTGGGGAGGCTGTTTTCACCCTCCCAGAGGCTCGAGAAAAGCCTCCAGAGCCTGGGGAGGGCAACCCCCCCCCCATGGTGCAGGAGGCTGACTAGGCCACACTCACTATGGCCACGCTAACCCAGCAACTGGTTAGAGAGCCCCTTGCTAAAATTTCTGGAGCCCACCCGTGGGACACTCCTTATGTACACAGATTGCCGACATACTCAAATGAAATCTATTGCTGTTATTACTGAATACCAGGGTTCACACTGACACTTCGCTTCTGACACTATGACTCCTCCAAATGTTTCTACACAAGACATTTTCAATTACCAGGGGAGTAATCTTACTAAGGTGCCTGGAGATTCCTTTGAACGAAACTTGATTGCTGTGGGGACTACAATGTTATGCTCTTTTCTTTGTAATCGTAGAGATGCAGTTTGCCATTGCAGCAAAAAGGGGGTTAGAAAAAAATAAGAATACTTTAAGATAAAAGGAACTGAAAGGATGAAGGGGGAAAAAATGAAAGGAAAACGCAGCCAAATCAAATATACATCAACCCCATCACTATGTCTACCATACCCTTCACATCTGTCTATTTTTTTAAAATATATTTTTTATTCTGTTTTTTAAAATATACATCCATCTTGTGTGTGGACAGAGTTGGTTCTAGTATCATTCATCTTAATCCAATTCATGCTAACCATGTTAGTAATCTCTATCACATTTATCAAATTTAAGTAATCCTCATATTATTTAAATATACATAAAAAAATGCCTAACATGTGTAAATGTCTACTCTTTCTATCTGTTACCCTGTTTCCCCGAAAATAAGACATCCCCTGATAATAAGCCCAATTGGGCTTCTGAGCGCATGTGCTAAAATAAGCCGCCCCCCCCCAAAATAAGCCCTCCCCCAAAATATTAAAATGCAGAGCTGGAAATCAGGTAAGACAGCAAGAGGAGCCCCATCTTGCTCCATGCACCCCAAAATAATAAGACCACCCCAAAAATAAGGCCAAGCGCTTATTTCGGGGTTCAAAAATATAAAACAGGGTCTTATTTTCAGGGAAATATGGTATTATTCATTCTATAAATATATATATATATATATATATATTCTAGTATTTCCCCTATAATTTTATTCCTGCCTCTTTCAGCTTTACAATCTCATCTGTCTATTTTTGAAAACTAAATGAGAAAGTCAGTTTTGTGTAGTGATTAAGCATCAGGCTAGAAAGCAGGAGACCACAAGTTCAAGTCCCATTTTAGCCATAAAAGACAGCTGGGTGACCTTGGGCCAATCACCAGGAGACAGTGAGTTCTAGTCCCGCCTTAGGCATGAAAATCAGCTGAATGACTTGGGCCAATCATCAGGAGACAGTGAGTTCTAGTCCCGCTTTAGGCATGAAAATCAGCTGAATGACTTGGGCCAATCACCAGGAAACAGTGAGTTCTAGTCCCGCCTTAGGCATGAAAATCAGCTGAATGACTTGGGCCAATCACCAGGAGACAGTGAGTTCTAGTCCCGCCTTAGGCATGAAAATCAGCTGAATGACTTGGGCCAATCATCAGGAGACAGTGAGTTCTAGTCCCGCTTTAGGCATGAAAATCAGCTGAATGACTTGGGCCAATCACCAGGAGACAGTGAGTTCTAGTCCCGCCTTAGGCATGAAAATCAGCTGAATGACTTGGGCCAATCACCAGGAGACAGTGAGTTCTAGTCCCACTTTAGGCATAAAAATCAGCTGAATGACTTGGGCCAATCACCAGGAGACAGTGAGTTCTAGTCCCGCCTTAGGCATGAAAATCAGCGGAATGACTTGAGCCAATTACCAAGAGACAGTGAGTTCTAGCCCCAGATTAGGCATGAAAGATGGCTGTAGAATTTGGGGCAAATCACTAGTTGATGAGTTCTAGTCCCGCCTAAGATATGAAAACTGGCTGGGTGACTTTGGGCTAATCACCAGGAGACATTGAGTTCTAGTCCCGCCTCAGGCATGAAAGCCAATTGGGTGACTTTGGGCCAATCCCTTTCTCTCAGCCCAGCCCACTTCATAGTGTTGTTGTTTGGGGGAAAATAGGAATAGGAAGGTGTCTTGGATAACTTAGCTGCCTTGAGTTATTTGTAAAATTAATAAAGGCGGGATACAAACAAACAAAGATAAATAAATAAAATAAATCTGTTGGGGTGGAACCCTAATGATAATGCTAATGGAAAGCTAGTCTAAGTGCTCTTAATATGGGTGATATTGGTGTGGCATGGCTTGGTGGGCGAGGCTTGGTGGGCATGGCAGGGAAAGGATACTGTAAAATCTCCATTCCCTCTCCACTCCAGGACAAGGAGACTGCAAAATCCTCATTTCCTCCCGATCAGCTGGGACTTGGGAGGCAGAGAATAGATGGGGGCGGGGCCAGTCAGAATTTTTACTACCGTTTTTTTTTTAGTTTTAGTTTATTTTGGATTTATATACCGCCCTACTCCCGAAGGACTCAGGGCGGTGAACAGCCAAAGATAAAACACATATAATATAAAATTTAAAAAACAATTTAAAACACATTAAATAAATTTGGCCCATACTGATTAAAACCCCCTGTTTTTTAAAAACCAATTAAAATTAACAATTAAAAGGAAGTTAGGCCAGGCCAGCCTGTTGGAATAAAAAGGTCTTGAGGGCACGGCGGAAAGTGCGTAAATCCGGGATCCTCCATATCTCCGGGGGACCCCAGGGGGAAGGCTCTCCCCCTGGGGGCCGCCAGTCGACACTGTTTGACCGATGGCACCCTGAGGAGCCCCTCTCTGTGGGAGCGTACTGGCCGGTGAGAGGCTACTGGTGGCAGAAGGCGGTCTCGTAAGTACCCAGGTCCTAAGCCATGGAGCGCTCTAAAGGTGGTAACCAGGACCTTGAAGCGCACCCGGAAGACCACCGGGAACCAGTGCAGTTCGCGCAGGTTCTCTGAACGACTCAAAATTTCCGCTACCGGTTCTCCAGAACTGATCAGAACCCACTGAAACCCACCTCTGCTTCACATGTTGGCCCATAATTTCTTGCACCAGTGGCCAGCTTCACTTATTTTGGCAGATCTGCAGGGGAGTCTTGAGGAGGATTGAAAAATTACCTTCTCTAGAACAAGGCCAACGGTGTAGTTTATTTTCATCTCGTTCTTTGCATAACCATGGTAACTAGCAAGCAGGACACAATTAGAATGTAATATAGCAGTCTGGGTGCTACCCAAAGAAGAGTTTATTTGTCAGTTCTATCTGCTTCTCTTCCCAAAGTGAGGAGGAGATTGGATTGGAGATCTCCAGATAATTAGATACATAATTCTGTAAATGTCTCCTTTTGCAAATAAAAACTAAAATTAGAGCCAATTTGGTCCAGTGGTTAAGGCATCAGAAATCGGGAGACTGGAAGTTTTAGTTTCTATCTATCTATCTATCTATCTATCTATCTATCTATCTATCTATCTATCTATCTCTATCTATCTATCTATCTATCTATCTATCTATCTATCTATCTATCTATCTATCTATCTATCTATCTATCTATCATCTTATCTATCTTATCTATCTATCTATCTATCTATCTATCTATCTATCTATCTATCTATCATCTACTTTCTCTGTCTCTGTCTCTGTCTCTGTCTCTCTCTCTCTCTCATCTATTTATCAGTCTCTATTTCTATCTCTATCTCTATCTCTGTCATGTATCTACAAATATACACACTATAATGATAAGGTAAAGGCAAAGGTTCCCTTCGCACATATGTGCTAGTCGTTCCCGACTCTAGGGGGCGGTGCTCATCTCCGTTTCAAAGCCGAAGAGCCAGTGCTGTCTGAAGACGTCTCCGTGGTCATGTGGCCGGCATGACTCAACGCCAAAGGTGCACCGAACGCTGTTCCCTTCCCACCAAAGGTGGTCCCGATTTTTCTACTTGCATTTTTTTTAACGTGCTTTCGAACTGCTAGGTTGACCGAAGCTGGGACAAGTAACAGGAGCTCACCCCGTTATGCGGCACTAGGGATTCGAACCGCTGAACTGCCGACCTTTCGATTGACAAGCTCAGCATCTTAGCCATTGAGCCACCACGTCCCTTACTATAATGATAGACAGTAATATATTTTCATTTAGAATAGAATAGAATAGAATAGAATAGAATAGAATAGAATAGAATAGAATAGAATAGAATAGAATAGAATAGAATAGAATAGAATAGAATTCTTTATTGGCCAAGTGTGATTGGATACACAAGGAATTTGTAGTTGAAACTTTTTTTTTTAATTTTTTATTATAAATTAGAAACATAAAACAAAATAAAGACTATAATGAAACACAATCACATACATACGACTGAGGTTGATTCAACCCCCATATATATATAGTTTCTAAATAACATTACATATCATCATACTACAGCTTCAGTTTGGTTTATCATACTGCATCTTGCATTTGTTAATCTTATATCTAATATTCCCTTATTTATATTTAGCTTGCTATTTACATATCTATGCCACATGCTTCCCTAACATCTACCTCATGACATTTTTACTTCTATCCATTGGTACCATTTATCCCAGCTTTGATTGAAAATTGATTCTTGTCTATCTTTAAGTATATATGTTAATCTGTGTTGTGGCTCCGTTGCCTGAGCCTGGACTATCGACAGATGCAGACTCTGAGAGTGAGGGAGAGGAGTTGGCAAGGCCTCCTCTCCAGGACCCTCCTCTCTGGCAATGCCTCCGGAGGACACCGAAGGCCAAGAGATAGGCCCAGAGCCAAGCACGTCCCCGCAGCCACAGGTGGACAGCGACGAAAGAGATAAGTGCTGGCTGGATCCTCGACAGCGGTGCAGGGAGAAGCGTGCGCAGCAGAGGGGAAGGCGTGCCAGAGATTAGCTGAGTCACTGGACCACACCCCACAGGGTATAAATGTGGGTGTGGTGGCCGGTTCAGTTTGTGACGAGCAAAAACTAGAAATAATCCATGATCTCTGCGTTACTGGACTTCTGCCTGCCTTGTCGGACTGCATTTGGACTAATCCTTGTATTGCTGAAACTTTGCCTGCTTTATCGGAATGCTTGCAGTCTAATCTTTGTTTTGTGTGAGTAAAGTCTGAATTGGCAGCTAGCCACTGGGTTGCTGCCAGCTTTATCTTCAAAGACTTTGTCGTGTGGCTTATTAAGTCCGGGCCGTCTGTGGGGGTGCACGTGTGGGACGGGGACAGAACAATATATCACATTCTGCACACCACAAAATTCTGTTGATAATCATCTGATCCGATGGTACTTCTTTCCCTTTCCAAAGTTGCGCATATGCAGTTCTAGCTGCAGTGGTAATGTGTATGAAAAGGTACCAGTCTGCTTTCCTTATGCCCCCAGGGTTTATTCCTAATAAGTAGACCTCTGGTCTCAGTTGCAAACTGACTCCTGTAATCTCCATGAGCCAAACTTTTATCTTACTCCAATAGTTTTGGGCTTGTAGACATGTCCACCATTGGTGGTAAAATGTACCCCTGGCTGACCCACATTTCCAACATTCTGCCGAGGTTCCAGGAAACATCTTTGCGATTCTTGTTGGTGGTATATGCCATCTATATAACATTTTAAATGTATTTTCTTTAAAAGACACTGCCATCGTCATTTTTGTAGTAGTTGAAACTTTTAATGATTTATCAATCTATCAAGGATACTTCAGCTGGATATTTCTTTCTTTCTTTTCTTTTTAAACAACCATTCACATAAATATTTGAAACATCCTTCTTAACGATTTGCTAATTAAACTCTGTTCCGTATGTGAGACACAACATCATTTATTAAAACTTGAATTCTGTGAGTTTTCCCAGCATACTTGAGTCTTTTTCAGAGAATTGTCAGACTCTTGAGGAGGATCTGCTGTCAAAGAAGCTGAACTTGTCTTTGTTTTGTCTTGTCTATCAAATATCTAAAATCTGTCCTTGGATGCCCCTAATGCGAAGAACAACTGCAGGTAATAGTGGTTAAGGCACTAGGCTAGAAATGAGAAGACCATGAGTTCTAGTCCTGTTTTATCCAGCTGGGTGATTTTGGGCCCAGGAGGTGGTGAGTTCTAGTTCTGCCTTTGATATGAAAGGTGGCTAGGTGACTTTGGGCTAATCACCAGGAGAGGGTGAGTTCTAGTCCTACCTTAGCTATGAACGCCAGCTGGGTGACTTTGAGCCAATCACCAGGAGACAGTGAGTTCTAGTTCTGCCTTAGGTATGAAAGCTGATTGGGTGACTTTGGGCCAATCACCAGAAGACAGTGAGTTCTAGTTCCGCCTTAGGTATGAAAGCTGGTGACTTTGAGCCAATCACCAGAAGACAGTGAGTTCTAGTTCTGCCTTAGGTATGAAAGCTGATTGGGTGACCTTGGGCTAATCACCAGAAGACAGTGAGTTCTAGTTCCGCCTTAGGTATGAAAGCTGGCTGGGTGACTTTGGGCCAATCACCAGGAGACAGTGAGTTCTAGTTCTGCCTTAGGTATGAAAGCTGATTGGGTGACTTTGGGCCAATCACTAGGATACAGTGAGTTCTAGTCCTGCCTTAGAAGTGAAAGCCAGCTGGGTGACTTTGGGCCACTTACTCTCTTTAAGCCCAACTCACCTCACAGGGTTCTTCTTGTTGTAGGTAAAATGGAGGACGTTGTGCTGAATATGTTTGTTGCCTTGAGTTATTTGTAAAAATCAATCAATCAATCAATTCAAACAGCCGATAAGATTTGTCTTCCTCTGGACGTCTCTCATTAAACCATTCAGCAACGATCAGCTAACAGTTAGAAATACTGACTTTTTGTCCCTTTTCTTGCTTATACCATCAATCATTGAGCAATTTATTAATTGCGGTTAAGATCAAACGCCGAGCATGTGAAAAGTGCTTTTCTTTCAAGAAACCAAAAGGAGGATAATGGGGGGGGGGGGGTTGGGGGGGAATGTGTTAAGGCATAAATCTTCTCTGTCAAGAAAGTTATTAAAACCAAAATGCAACCAGACAAATTGTACTCGTTCATTTGAATTAGGCAAACTATCTTTAGCCAAATGGAAAAGAAAAAAAATATATCTTTGCATGCACATAAATATACCTCTGTCCTCCCCTCCTTCTGTGTGCTAATTCTGTCATTCACAAAAGAAGGTGGAACAAGGTTAAGTCAAATGCAAATTAAGGACATCCAGTCTTCTTGGTATATTTAGTTTCTATATTTTCTATATTTGGGAATTCGGTATATAACCTCAGTTTTCTTGGTAGGCTATTCAGAGCCTCTAGTTTCAACTTTGTGAAGAAGAAGAAAGAGCTCAGAAGGCCAATTCTTTTCCCCCCATGTTTTAGCAATTCTCTAACCCTGGTGGTGCAGTGGTTAAAATGCAGCATTGCAGGCTAATTCTGCCAACCATCAGCAGTTCGATCCTGACCGGCTCAAGATTGGCTCATCCTTCCATCCTTCCAGGATCAGTGAAATGAGGACCCAGATTGTTGAGGGCAATAGGCTGACTCTGTAAATTGCTTAGAGAGGGATGTAAAGCACTGTGAAGTGGTATATAAGTCTAAGTGCTACTGATCTTCCTTCCTTCCTTCCTTCCTTCCTTCCTTCCTTCCTTCCTTCCTTCCTCCCTCCCTCCCTCCCTCCCTTCCTTCCTTCCTCCCTCCCTTCCTCCCTCCCTCCCTCCCTCCCTTTCGCCTTCTCTTCTTGGTGACACAGTGGTTAGAGTGCAGTATTCCAGGCTAATTCTGCCAACTGCCAGGAGTTCGATCCTGACTGGCTCAAGGTTAACTCAGCCTTCCATCCTTCCGAGGTGGGTAAAATGAGGACCCAGATTGTTGGGGGCGACATGCTGACTCTGTAAACCACTTAGAGAGGGCTGTAAAGCACTGCAAAGCGGTATATAAGTCTAAATGCTATTGCCTTCCTTCCTTCCTTCCTTCCTTCCTTCCTTCCTTCCTTCCTTCCTTCCTTCCTTCCTTCCTTCCTTCCTTCCTTCCTTCCTCTCTCTCTTAATTCCCTTTCTCATTCTCCTTCCTGGTGACTCAGTGGTTAGAATGCAGTATTGCAGGCTAACTCTGCCCACTGCCAGCAGTTCGATCCTGACCGGCTCAAGGTTGACTCACCCTTCCGAGGTCGATAAAACGAGGACCCAGATTGTTGGGGGAAATAGGCTGACTCTGTAAACTGCTTAGAGAGTGCTGTAAAGTACTGTGAAGTGGTATATAAATCTAAGTGTTATTGTTATTGCTAGTGTTATTTTCATCAGTTCTCTGGCTAAGAGCTAAACGAGCCCTGCCATTTTAATTTGGGGTACCCTAACCACTTTTTAGGGACGTGGTGTCTTAGTGGCTAAGAAACTGAGCTTGTTGATCAAAAGGTCGGCAGTTCAGCGGTTCGAATCCCTAGTGCCGCGTAACAGGGTGAGCTCCCGTGACTTGTCTCAGCTTCTGCCAACCTAGCAGTTCAAAAGCACTTAAAAAATGCAAGTAGAAAAATAGGAACCACCTTTGGTGGGAAGGTAACAGCGTTCTGTGTGCCTTTGGTATTTAGTCATGCCAGCCACATGACCACGGAGTTGTCTTCGGACAGCACTGGCTCTTCGGGTTTGAAACGGAAATGAGCATGGCCTCCTAGTGTCGGGAACGACTAGCACATATGTGCGAGGGGAACCTTTACCTTTAACTCCTTTTTAGCATAACTTTTAAAACTTCTTTTTAATTTTCTGTAATACCAGGCCGTCCTCAACTTCATTCTATTTCTATTCTACTCTTCAATCTGCAAACAATGATGAATAAGGAAGTAAGCGTGTGGGTTGGTGGTGGAAGGGGGAATATGATCTTTCAGGTAATATTTTGACAGGCGAAATTTCCTTTTCACACAGGCTGCGTTTGCTGGCAAAACATACATTTCTCACAGACAGATTCCAACAAATCTTCAAACTGTAATTTTCTCTTTTCTGGAGGGAATGCCAGAATTGTTTCACGGAGGAGTAAAAGCAAGAAGGGAATTGATCTCCCAAATAATTGTATTAGAAACACCCCTAAATTGAAATATAATGTAAACACTCATCCTTTTGTTTTCGTTAAATGCCACAAAAGCAATTTTACTGCCCATAAATGGGCTTCTGATAATTGCATTTTCTCTTTGTGGTTAGCATGGGATGAGTGGTTCTTATTTTCTGTATTTTTTAAAAAGAAAAATAATATTCCTTTCAGGGAGAAGAATGTTTGACTGGTTAATATGGCTGGGCCCAAAATTCCTGTTGATAAGAAAGATAGTTTTTAAATGATTTTTGTCCCCTTTTACGACCTGTCTTGCCACAGTTGCTAAGTGAGTCACTTCAGTTCTTAAGTTTGTAACACGGTTGTTAAGTGAATCTGGCTTCCCCAGAAGGTCGCAAAAGGGGATCACGTGAACCTGGGATACTGCAACCATCATAAATATGAGCCAATTGCCAAACGTCTGAATTTTGATCACGTGACAGTGGGATATTGCGACGGTCGTAAGTGTGAAAAATGAAAAAAAGTCACATTTTTTTCAGTGCTGTTGTCACTTCGAACGGTCACTAAACGAATAGTTGTAAGAGGAGGACAGCTTCAAGAGGTAGTCTTCAACTTACAACAGTTCATTTAGTGACCATTCAAAGTTACACCAGGGCTGAAAAAAAGCGACTTATGACCGTTTTCACACTTACGACCGCTGACGCATCCTTAGGGTCACGTGATCCAAATTTATATCCTTGGCAACTGACTCGTATTTACGACGGTTGCAGTGTCCTGGGCTCACGTGATTCCCTTTTGCGACCTTCTAACACGCAATGTCAGAAGCCAATGTTAAGTCGATGTTACTTGGAACCTTACACACAAAGTCAATGGGGAACCCAGATTCACTTAATAACCATGTTACTAACTTAACAATTATTGTCGTAACAACTGTGGCAAGAAAGGTCGTAAAAGGGGGTAAAACTCACTTAACGACCATCTCGCTTAGCAATGTAAATCTTGTTAGCCCAGCCCTATTAAACCAGTTAAAAATTCAACTGCCTGAAAGGCATGGGTGAAATCCAGCAGGTTCGGGAGAACTGGTAGCGGAAATTTTGAGTAGTTCGGAGAATTGGCAAATACCACCTCTGGCTGGCCCCAGAGTGGGGAGGGAGTGGGGATTTTGCAATATCCTTCCCCTGCCATGCCCACCAAGCCACACCCACCAAGCCACGCCCACCGAACCGGTAGTAAAAATAATTGCATTTCACCACTGCTGAAAGTGGTATTATTTTTCCAGCAACGGAATTCTTAGAATTCTTGCTTCTTAGCAACAGAAAATTTGGGCTTAATGGCGGCCGTAACTCGAGGACTTACCTTACTTACTGCCTTTTCTTCTCCACTAACTTATTGGGTTTTGTTTTTTTTAATTTTTGCTTCGAGGTGCCGCTTAAGATGGATAAGAACGAGGAGCTGGGTTCTTCGATGGGCGAACTCTCTCCGAGAAATTGCACCGCTGCAGTCAATGCGTGTCAGATGGAACCCAACGTCACCTATGTGGGATTTTACCTCCATCACCCCCTTGTCGCTTCCGTTTTCATCGTCTCCTACCTCTTCATCTTCCTTCTGTGCATGATCGGCAACGGGGTCGTCTGCTTTACCGTTCTGCAGAGCAAGCATATGCGCACCGTCACCAATCTCTTCATCTTGAATCTGGCGGTCAGCGATCTGCTGGTGGGCGTCTTTTGCATGCCCACCACTCTCCTGGACAACATCATAACAGGTACATGGGCCCACGGGGCATCGCATCCTTTGGGGGGGGGAATCGTTCCCGCGAATGTCGAGGAGGGATGAGGGGGAAACACAATCCGACTTGCGAGATTGCGTTACGATAAGTAACCTGTAGAGCCCGTGGTGCTCTCTCAACTCAGTTGTTCTCTTGCAGACATCTGGTTACCCGACTAAGTAACAACATCAGTGCTAGAAGGAAGTGGGGTTTGCAAGGAGGAGGAGGAGGAGGAGGAGGAGGAGGAGGAGGAGGAGGAGGAGGAGGAGGAGGAGGAGGAGGAGGAGGAGGAGGAGGAGGAGAAGTGTGGGTTCTTGATGAGCTTGCTTGTTTTTTTTCTTTTAAATAATTTTTATTAAACAGTTTTTTAAAAAACAAACAAACACTCAAAACACAAACAGATATTTACATCTTCTTTTCAACATCTTCGCATCAGTCGTCCATATTTATACATTTTCTCTTTCTTACCTTAATGTATCTTTTATACATATATTTCTAGTACATCATATATATACCGTTATAATAATAATAATAATAATAATAATCTCTTAATCTACATATTTTATTTACATTTAACATAAACAGGTACCTAATTTTCTTTCCACAATTTATATCTTATTTGTTTCCATACTCCTCCACCTATTTTAACCATTGTTTAGTTTTCTTTTGTCCCCCCCTTTTTTTCCCGCCTTTCTCCTCCAACCATTTATACCATTTCTCCCTGACTAAGTAGTATTCTGTTTCACTTTTTTCTTGTATCTCCTTTGTGAGCTTATCCATTTCCGCACCCTCCATAATTTTTCTAATCACCTTGTCTTCTGATGGTATGTCATTGTTTTTCCAGTTTGGGGTGAAAACTATTCGTGCTGCTGTAATTATGTGAATAATTAAGTATCTTAATTCTTTTTCATATGACCCAGTAATTATTCCCAGTAGGAAAGTTTCTGGCCTCATTTCTATTTGTTGATTTATAATTTCTTCTATTGGTGTTTTAATTATTTGCCAAAATTGTATTGCCTTATGGCAGGACCACCACATGTGATAAGAAGTTCCTTTTTGATGTTTACATTTCCAACATAGTGGGGAGGTATTTGGAAACATCTTTGCCAATCTGGCAGGTGGGAGATGCCACCTATAAAATATTTTATATATATTTTCTTTATACCTTGCTTGTTTTCTTGAAGACCTTTTCCATTTAATATAAAAGTTATTGAATGCTGTAGCTGTTCTTTTTTGGTGCACTTAAGTGAAAAGAATTGAATACGGTTGTTGGCCTTTTCATCTAAAACAATGCTTTCTTTTCCAGGATGGCCTTTTGGAAGTATTGCCTGCAAAATGAATGGCACCGTTCAGGGAATCTCTGTTTCTGCTTCTGTCTTCACTTTGGTGGCCATTGCAGTTGACAGGTATGGCTTTGTATAAACCTCAAAATTGGATAGAGAGTACAGAAATCCGTTGTTCTTCTGTTGCTTAGAATGGCGTGTTCTCCAGACTTGGTAGTGAGATCCAGGGGAAAATGAGGATAGAAAGCACAAGCACCCAGGTCCACATTTCATCTAGTTTGGCTCCGACGTTTCCGCACCGTGACATGAAATACGTACCGGTAGATAACAGTTTCGATTGTGTGCATTATGGTTAAGGAAACTTAGAGATCCAAGCACTGTTCCAAAGCCATAATCGATCAAACTAATTGTATGTGCATTCAGAATTCTAGTTTACTTTTTTTTATGTTTGACAGAAAAGAGGTGGCCTTTGTAGATTACTGTTTCTCTTTAGCCAAGAAAGAAAAGAAAAAGAAAGAAAGAAAGAAAGAAAGAAAGAAAGAAAGAAAGAAAGAAAGAAAGAAAGAAAAAAAAAGAAAAGATATAGAGGGAGAGAGAGAGATTAGGACTGAAGTCTAGCTTGGGAGGGAGGGAGGGAGGAAGAAGGAAGGAAAGAGAAATAAAGAGAGAGAGAGAGAGAAAGAGAAGGAAGGAATGAAGGAAAGAGAAAGAGAAAGAAAGAGAAAGAAAGAAAGGAAAGAAAGAGAAAGAAAGAAAAGAAAGAAAGAAAAGGTATGAGGGAGAGAGAGAGATTAGGACTGAAGTCTAGTTTGGGAGGGAGGAAGAGGGAAGGAAAGAGAAAGAAAGAAAGAAAGAGAGAGAGAGAAAGAAAGAAAGAAAAGATATAGAGGAGAAAGAGAGATTAGGACTGAAGTCTAGTTTGGGAGGGAAGGAGGAAGGAAGGAAGGAAAGGAAGGAAGGAAGGAAGGAAGGAGGGAAGGAAGGAAGGAAGGAAGGAAGGATATAGGGGGAGAGAGAGAGATTAGGACTGAAGTCTAGTTTGGGAGAGAGGAAGAGGGAAGGAAAGAGAAAGAAAGAGAGAGAAAGAAAGAAAGAAAGGAAGGAAGGAAGGAAGGAAGGAAGGAAGGAAGAAAGAAAGAAAGAAAGAAAGAAAGAAAGAAAGAAAGAAAGAAAGAAAGAAAGAAAATTAGAAAATTCCTAGGCATCAAAGGGCAGGACAAGAAGTAAGATGTAAGATGTTGAGTCCATAGAAACAGTGCAGAGAAGAGCGACAAAGACGATAAGAAGTCTGGAGGCTAAAGCATATGACGAACGGTTGCAGGAACTGGGTATGTCTAGTCTAATGAAGAGAAGAACCAGGAGTGACATATCAGCAGTCTTCCAATCTCTGAGCGGCTATCACAGAGAAAGGGGGTCCACCTATTCTCCAAAGCACCTGAGGGCAGGACAAGAAGTCATGGATGGAAACTTATCAGAGAAGGAGCCAAATTCCTGACAGTGGAAATTATAAAATCAGTGAAAGAGCTTGCGTTCAGAAGTTGTGGGAGCTCCATTAGTGGAGGTTTTCAAGAAGAGATTGGACAGCCATGTGTCTGAAATGGAATAGTCTCTCCTGCCATGGGCTGGACTAGAAGGCCTCCAAGGTCCCTTCCAACTCTGTGTTATTCTGTTGGGATTCTGTGATTCTTAGCACAATAAAAACCAACTTTGTGTTGCTTGTGATAATGCGACTATTCCACTGTGTTGCTGTTTGACGAACTTAACTATTCCTTCTTCTCCTCCTTGCAGGTTCCGTTCTATTGTTTATCCCTTCAAACCAAAACTTACCGTGTGGATAGCACTTATGTTGATAGCCATCATCTGGGTCCTGGCTATTGTCATCATGTGTCCCTCTGCTGTCATGCTGAAGCTAATAGAAGAAAAGCATTTCCAGGTCATTCTTGGCGAGGACAACCAAACCCGTCCCATCTACTGGTGCCGGGAAGACTGGCCCAACGAGGACATGAAGAAGATCTACACCACTGTCCTCTTCGCCAACATCTACTTGGCTCCCCTGTCGCTCATTGTCATCATGTACGCTCGGATAGGGATCACGCTCTTCAACACGGTGCTCGCCTCTGGAAAGCAAGGCCACGAGCGCCACTCCATCTACAAGAAGAAGTTGAAGGTCATCAAGATGCTGATCATCGTGGCTTTATTGTTCATCCTCTCCTGGTTGCCCCTGTGGACCTTGGCCATGCTGTCCGATTATGCAGAACTGGACGAGGCACAGTATAAGCTCATCAATATCTACGTCTACCCCTTTGCCCATTGGTTGGCCTTCTTCAACAGTAGCGTCAACCCAATCATCTACGGCTACTTCAACGAGAACTTCCGGCGAGGTTTCCAAGCTGCATTTCAGCTGCAGCTCTGCTCCGGGGAGGCGATACCTCGGGAAATGTATTCTCAACGGGCACAAAGCAATGCGGTCTTGCCAGCCACGGTGCCCCAGCAGATAGACCACGATCTATCCTCGTGCGTCGCCGGGCAGTCCACTCAAAAGGGGAACTGGGTGGACAAGACGCAGGTTTTGGTGATGGAGAATCTAGAACCTGCTTCAAACGACAACGGCGCTAAGCAAGACTTGCTTTGAACTACCTCAGCTGCCGGATGGATGTCCCGATTCAGGGTTTCTCAACTTTGGCAAATTTAAGATGTGTGGACTTCCAACTCCAAGAATTCTCCAAGCTGGCTGGCTGGGGAATTCTGGGAGTTGAAGTTCCCACATCTTAAAATTGCCAAGGTTGAAGAAACACTGTCCTAATTGATGCATCAGACATAACATTTGAACCCACCTGTGGGGAAAAGAAAAATAATTGCTGGTGTTTTGAGATCTTCTAGCTGTATCGAATCATTTCTGTCTCCTACAGGTAGTCCTTTACTTATGACCATTCATTTAATGACCATTTGGAGTTACAGCAGCACCGAACAAAGGGACTTACAATCAGTCCTTACACTTTTGATCATCAGAGCTCTCCCCCTCTCCCCCCCCCGAGTCACAGGATCAAAATTTGGGCACTTAGAATAGAATAAAAGACTTGGAAGGGACCTTGGAGGTCTTCTAGTCCAACCCCCTGTCCAGGAAGGGGTTGGCAACTGATTGCCATTTGTCATCTTCCAAGCTCATTTCTGACAAGTGAAGTCAACGGGGGAAGCAAGATTCGCTTAACAACCATGGCGTCTTAATGACCATAGCATAACAGGTCATGAAATTGGCCAATGACTCATTTGACAAACCATCTCACTTAGCAACAAACGTTCCGATTCTAACTGTGGCTGTAAGTTGAGGACTACCTGTAGTTGATTTATTAGAATTTTGAGGGAAAGTATTTTTCCAAGATCCATAAGAATCAGGGGTGATTGTGTCATCTTTCTATATATAATGCTTGGACTATCCCACAGAAGAAGTCTCAAAGTGCTACTGGTGGATCCTTACAGTTGCCATATACTGTATATAAAATATTTTTTTAAAGAAGAAAACCAATTTTTTTTCAAAAGATGTTTATACATGAAGAGTCGGAGATCATCACTTTCCGTTCAAGAGTTAGCATAAATCTGGATCCCTGTCAAAATATAAATTCTTGGACATAAACACTAAATCGATTCCAGCATGCGCTAGCCATAAATTAGAGCAGAAGTGGGGAACAATGGTTCCTTTATGACTTGTGGACTTCAGCTCCCAGCATTCCTGGGTCAGCATGGCCCAGGAATTCTGGGAGTTGAAGTCCACAAGTCATAAAGAGGCCATCGTTCCCTACTCCGACTTAGAGAATGATACATAAATATTCAGTTTCCTTTGGGCGTTCTTTTAAAGGAAATCTGGGCTTAAAACTTATACAGATTTTACGCATTAAAAAATTATGCCTGCTTTTCGTTACTTTGAGAGGGGAAGTGATCAGCATGTACTCCTCAACTCTCATGGTATCTTGAGAATAAGGTTCAATAATTAAGGGAGGAAAGGTGTTACCTCAAATTCTTTCTCCCCATTTGCTCTTTTAAGTGACTAATACCATGTTTCCCCCAAAATAAGACCGGGTCTTATATTAATTTTTGCTCCAAAAGATGGACTAAATTTGGACTAAAGATGGACTTTAGGACTTATTTTCCAATTGGGTCTTATTTTCGGGGAAATACAGTACTAAAATCCATCCGTCTGGCTGACGATCTTAACTAGGGCTTATTTTGGGGGGGGGGGTAGAGCTTATATTATGACAATCCTGGAAAAAATCATGCTAGGGCTTATTTTCCGATTGGGTCTTATTTTCTGGGAAACACGGTAGCACCCCTCTGAATATTTTCTTTAGTAGTCTAGAACAGCAACCCCCAATCTTTTGGGCACCAGGGACCCGTTCTGTGGAGAGAGTTCTTTCCACGGACCGGAGGAAGTATCATTTCGTGTGCTATCTTCATCCCGTGGATTGGGCTTTGCTTGTTTGCGGGGCCCGATTTCTGGCATGCCGTGGCCCCGTGCCAGTTCATGGACTGGGGGTGGTGGGCCCCGGCTCTAGAATTCCTGTCAGGGTTCTAATGCTTCATTGGCTAGAGGTCAAAGTCAAAACACTTTTTACTGGATAATTTTACCCTGTTTCCCCGAAAATAAGACATCCCCTGAAAATAAACCCAGTCGGGCTTTTGCGCGCATATGCTAAAATAAGTCTCCCCCTGAAAATAAGCCCTCCCCGAAAATATTTAAATGCAGAGCTGGAAATCAGGTAAGACGGCAAGAGGAGCTCCATGTGCCCCAAAATAATAAGACCTCCCGAAAATAAGGCCAAGCGCTTATTTCAGGGTTCAAAAAAATATAAGACGGGGTCTTATTTTTGGGGAAACATGGTAGTTTTCTTAAATTGCCTTCTTCAGTTCAGTCCCTTGTGGTAGCATTGGGCGGTAACGTCCATCTAAAAGTATCAGAGAAGAGGGAGCTCATCCTGACAGGAACTGCAATCCCACATGGTCAAAGACAGCCTACTTTATTTGTATATATGTGTACACTTTTACCTTGAAATGTAAAATAAGCTTCCATCTGCCTGCTTGCCAACGGCCACGCGAAGCCCTTGCTTGTAACCACCATGGCAATTTATTTGGATATGTTAGAAAAAACGTGGTAAACCAGAGGAGTGAATTTCAGCCGGTCCCTCTTTCTCTCAGCCCAAATGATCTCAATTATCTTGTGGGGAAAATAGGAAGAGGATGGAGTAGCAGGGAGGATGATTAGGAAGGAGTATTAGGAAGGAGTATCAATATTAAGGAAAGAGCATCAGGAGGATAAAACATACAATGAATGGTTGCAGGAACTGGTTATTCTCCAAAGCACCTGAGGGCAGGACAAGAAGCAACGGATGGAAACTAATCAAGGAGAGAAGCAATCTAGAACTAAGGAGGAATTTCCTGACAGTGAGAACAATCAATCAGTGGAACTACTTGCCTCCAGAAGTTGTGAATGCTCCAACACTGGAAGTATTTAAGAAGAGATTGGGTAACCATTTGTCTGAAATGGTATAGGGCAGTGATGATGGCAAACCTTTTTTCGGCACTTGGTGCTCGTCAGAGCCGCGTTCCAGAAAAGCCAACTTCCGGGTTCTGGCGCACATGTGCGCCCGACAATCAGCTGGCTGGTGCACATGCGCCAACCGGTTTTCGACACTGCCCCACGTGCGCAGACAGATGATTGTCACCCATGCATGCAAACCAGAAACACATTTTTTTATTAAGGATTGTTTGCAACTTCTGGGCACAGGAATGGTGCCACACTCTTGGAGAACCTGATTTTAAACTTCAAATAATGTGTGCGGTCCTTGGTGCAACTTCTAGCTTCATTACCCAACTATGTAACATCTTCAGTGCCTAGCCCTGACGATGTTACCGACATGGGTAATGAAAGGTCTGCAAGAAAACAACCAAGCTCAGAGAGCACTAAGGGCCCCACAGTTAAATCCAGAACTACAAATATTCTCTTTTAAATAATCCTTTTATGGGGCAAAACAGTTGTAGGGCAGGAGATGGGAAAGGTTTTCTTGAGTCTCTGTGGCAATCAGTGGTATCAGTTTCCGTGGCACCCAAAATTCGGTACATTGGCTTACCTGCCTTTGACTAATCCTCAGTTAACTTTACAAGCTACCATCCTGAGAATTCATGCACAGTTGTTCTCCCAAGATTAAAAACAGGGCCATATTTTTAACCTTGCCTGCATGTCATGAAACGGTTTTTCGGTTTCGAACACAAACTCTCCTCTGATCCTTGTTGCCAAAAATTGGTGGGGCTTTTTTTTTTTTAATCCAGGAGTGTGCCATCGGCAATTCTTGCTCTTCTAGTCCATAAACTCCTTTGTGGCTGAAAATGGGTGACACGTGTATGCTTCAAGGCTCTGTCATCAGCATTCAACTTCACGAGATCCAAGCTAGTATGGCTTCAATCCAGCTCTTTAATATCTATGGAGATCCTCAGCAGAGGTGGGTTTCATATAATTTTACCACCGGTTCGCCGCGCATTGAAAATATGAGTGCGCAGGTGCACACGCTTGCTTTGCTCGCTCACGCAGCTTCCGTGCAAGCGCATGATCTTCTGTGCATGTGCACAGCTTAGAAAACATGGCTAAATAGGATGGCATAGCACCAGGGCAGGTCGCCACTACCACTTCGCCCGAACCGGTCTGAACCGGCTGAATACTGATCACCGGTCTGAACCGGCTGAATACTGATCACTGGTCTGAACCGGCTGAATACTGATCACCGGTCTGAACCGGCTGAATACTGATCACTGGTCCGAACTGGCTGAATACCGATTACAAGTCCAAACTGGCAGAATACCACAACTGATCCTCAGTCATCCAGGTCATGGTTGTCCCAAAAGGGCTTTTTCGAAAGGCGACAGGACTTCTTTGGTTTTTTTCCCTTGAAGACGTTTCGCTTCTCATCCAAGAAGCTTCTTCAGTTCCGAAGAACTGGAGAAGAATGGAAGAAGCTTCTTCAATGAGAAGCAAAACGTCTTCAAGGATAAATCAAAGAAGTTCAGTGGCCTTTTGAGACAGCTTTTTGATAGTCCATTCTGACTGAGAAATTGAGAAGGTCTCATAACAGACCTGGGGCTTCCAGATGGTGTATAAATTATCCCAGTGAGTTACTGTAAGAACGGTAAGGCGCATCCTACCACGGACCTAAATATACAGGTAGACCTCGATGGACACTAAATGAATGGTTGTAAGTTGAGGATTACTTGTTCAGGTAGTTCTCGACTTACAACCATTCCTTTAGTGACCATTCAAAGTTACAACGGCTCTGAAAAATGTGACAATTTTTCACAGTTACGACCTTTGCAGCATCTCCCTGAACCCGTGATCAAAATTCAGAAGTTTGGCAACAGGTTCGTATCTATGACCGTTGCTGTGTCACCTGATCCCCTCACGCGACCTTCTTCCCAAGCAAAGTCAATAGGGAAGCCGGATTCACTTAACAACCAGGTTACTAACTTAACAACTGGAGGGATTCACTTAACAATGGGGGCAAGAAAGGTCGTAAAACGGGACAAAACTCCCTTAAAAATATCTCACTTAACAGCAGAAACGTTGGGCTTCATCGTGGCCGCAAGTCGAGGACTACCTGTACAGAGACAATTTGGTGAAGAGATGTCATTTACATGCTTTTTATCTGGAGAGGGATCTTCGTGAAATCTATTGTGTTTATAACCAGGTTGCCAACTTTTACAGATTTACAGATTAACAGAGTTGGAAGGGACCTTGTGGGTCATCTAGTCCAGCCTCCCACCCAAGCAGGTGACACCACACCATTTCTGACAAATGGCAGTCCAATCTTTTCTTGAAAGCCTCCCGTGATGAAGCTTCCACAACTTCCGAAGGCAACTTCTGTTCCATTGATTGATTGATTTTTCTCACTGTCAGGAAATTTCTCCTTATTTCTAGGTTGAATCTCTCTTTGGTCAGTTTCCATCCATTATACAGTATAACATAGCACACAGGCAGAAATTATAAGCACCGTCTAACAGATTTTTCCACAAGATATTGGTTTAGGCTTAAATGGGGTTGCGTCAGTGGTGGGTTCCGCCCGGTTCCGCTGAGCTGGTAGTGATGACCATATGACATCACTGAACTGGTTCTCTTTGTTCGGGAGCTGGGTCCTCCCGCCCCCGTGTTATTCTTACCTTTTATTTGGCCCCACCCCCAATCTATTGCTGCCTCCTGAGTCCCAGCTGATTGGCTAGAAGGAAAAAAAACTGTTTAAAGTGCTGCTTCAAAGGGCCGCCCTACAGCCGATCAGTGTTAAAAGGCAGTGTGGTGGTAGACCGATGCCTCCAAAAACAAATGAGTAGACCGGTGCCTCCAAAAATAAATGGGTAGACTGGTGCCTCCAAAAACAAATGGGTAGATCGATGCCTCCAAAAACAAATGAGTAGACCGGTGCCTCCAAAAACAAATGAGTAGACGGGTGCCTCCGAAAACAAATGAGTAGACCGGTGCCTCCAAAAATAAATGGGTAGACCGGTGCCTCCAAAAATAAATGAGTAGACCGGTGCCTCCAAAAACAAATGAGTAGACAGGTGCCTCCAAAAATAAATGGGTAGACCAGTGCCTCCAAAAACAAATGAGTAGACCGGTGCCTCCAAAAACAAATGGGTAGACCGGTGCCCCCAAAAACAAATGAGTAGGCCGGTACAGCTCTGCAAGCAGTTAAAAGCCTGGTAGACCAGTACCTCTACTAAATCCTAAAGAATTGTCATCATTGATCATCAAGCCACGCCCACAAAATAAGCCACGCCCACAGAACTGGTAGTAAAAAAATTAGAACCCACCCCTGGGTTACGTGGTCTGTAATGCAAAATGTTCCAGGAAGAAAAACAGTCTTTCCCTCAAATTGCAGCCCCTTGTTTCTGCAAGATTTCTGCAGTTCCACAACTCTTAAGCTGCTGCAAATGGAACATTTCACCGAATGCTTAGACCCCAGACCTTAAATGTTCACCCTGTTCGTTTCATTTTTGTTTTACATAACAAATGCATAATAAGCATCTTATCTCACTCAAAAGGTGCTCGGGGACACACCTTTGAAAATGCAGGGCAGAAAATATTGTTAGGACTGATAAATTTGCTCTTATTTTGATCCATAAATACATTTGTCTCCTCTGTCTGAAATGGTATAGGGTCTCCTGCTTGAGAAGTGGGTAGGAGTAGAAGATAGATTAACAGAGTTGGAAGGGATTTTGTATGTCATCTAGTTCCCCCAAAAGCAGGAGACCCTACACCATTGCTGACAGATGATAGCCCAATCTCTTCTTGAAAGTCTCCAGTGATGAAGCTCCCACAACTTCTGAAGGCAACTTCTGTTCCAATTGTTGCTTGTTCTCACTGTCAGAAAATTTCTCCTTATTTCCAGGTTGAATCTCTCCTCGTTCAGGTTCCATCTATTATTTCTTGTCTGGCTTTCAGGTGCTTTGGAAAATAGCTTGACCACCCCTCCTTTCTGTGGCAGCCCCTCAAATATTGGAAGTCAGTTATCCTGTCTCCCCTGGTCCTTCTCTTCACTAGACTAGCCATGTCCAGTTCCCTGCAACCGTTTATCGTATGTTTTAGTTTCCAGTCCCCTAATCATCTTGGTTGCTCTTTTCTGCACTTTTTCTAGAGTCTCAACATCTTTTTTATAGTGTGGTGTTACCAAAACTGGATGCAGTACTCTAGGTGTGGTCTTACTAAGGCTTGATCTTGATTGTATCCCTCTGTTAACGCAATTTAGGATTGCATTGGCTTTTTTTGGCTGCCACCCCACACCGTTGGCTCATATTTAACTGGTTGTCCACTAAGACTCCAAGTTCCCTCTCACAGTTACTGCTATTAAGCCTAGTTTCACCCAGTCGACCTCCAAATAAAGGTCCTTTATTTATTTATTTTATTTATTTTTATTAATCATATTTCTATGCCCCCCACTCTCCGAGGACTCTGGGCGGCTTACAACAATCGACAGTATACTAAATAGCATATTGCCCCCAACAATCTGGGTCCTCATTTTACCCACCTCGGAAGGATGGAAGGCTGAGTCAACCTTGAGCCGGTGAGATTTGATCCGCTGATCTGCTGAACTAGCAGTCAGGTGAAGTAGCTGCAGTACAGCACTCTAACCACTGCGCCACCTTGGCTCGCCACTTTCCCAACTCTTCTGTTATTCTGGGTTATATTTCCTTCTGCTTCACATTACAATTGGCAAGGTAATAGAACTCCAATAGAATTGGACGTGGGTTGGGTGGTTGGTGCCTCAGCGGAAGCAACAGACACATCCTAGTCATAGGGACATGGTGACTCAGTGGCTAAGATGTTGAGCTTGTCGATCGAAAAGTCAGCAGTTCAGCGGTTCGAATCCCTGGTGCCGCATACCCAGTTTACTGAGTGGCAAGTGAAACATCTCCCAGCATCCTCTCCTTTTTTTTTTTTTTTTGGACTCTACAGTTTTGAGCCATTCTGAAGTACAGCAACACCAATGTACAATAAGTAAATAAATTGCTTGCAATTTTATTATCATAGCAGTCACTTGGTCTTTCTTAATTTGCTTCTGGACAGGTTGGCTACACAAAAGGGTAATGTTCTGTCCCCGTCTCACACACACACACAAACAGACAGCCGGGTGTAAAATAAACTGGCAGACAACCAATTCTTCCAATAAGACGCTTGGCAGCAACCCAGTAGCTGCTTGCCAAGAACTTTTACTCAATAAACAAAATACCCACAGTCAAGAATTGTCCAGTTCGTAAATTAAATCCAAGGCCGATAATGTTGTTTCCAAAGATGCAATGTGACTCGATAGTAGTTAGTTTTGTCCGTCACAGAGTCTGAATGGCCACCTCACCCCCTTTTATACCCTGTGGGGTGTGGTCCAGTGACTCAACTTAATCTCTGGCACACCTTTTCTTCTGTTGCGCGCGCTTATCTCTGCGACGCTGCCGAGGATCCAGCCAAGACTCATTACCCTCATCACTGTCCACCTGTGGCTGCGTGGACGTGCTTGGCCCTGGCCCTATCTCTTGCCCTTCGGCGGATACCGAAGGCATTGCCAGAGAGGAGGGTCCTGGAGAGGGAGGCCTTGCCAACTCCTCTCCTTCACTCTCGGAGTCCTCTCCTGCCGATGACACAGGCTCAGGTAATGGAGCCACAACAGGTAAGGTTTTACCGCAGTGAATAACTCTTCATTGGCTCTGTTTACTGAAGCTCTCTATCCCTTGACTGTGTATTTTAAAAAGGATGTGAATTCATCAGGAGGACCAGGGACTCATCGCGCCATTTTAAATGATTAAGTTTAACTTGGTTAAACAAGAACCTACAGAGCCAATACAATAAAATTAAAGGTAAAGGTTCCCCTCGCACATATGTGCTAGTCGTTCCTGACTCTAGGGGGCGGTACTCATCTCCGTTTCAAAGCCGAAGAGCCAGCGCTGTCTGACGACATCTCTGTGGTCATGTGGCTGGCATGACTAAACGCCAAAGGCGCACGGAAAGCTGTTACCTTCTCACCAAAGGTGGTCCCTATTTTTCTACTTGCATTTTTTTAAGTGCTTTCGAGCTGCTAGGTTGGCAGAAGCTGGGAATAGATACAGATACATCCAGGGACGCGGTGCCTCAGTGTCTAAGATGCTGAGCTTGTCGATCGAAAAGTCGGCAGTTCAGCGGTTCGAATCCCTGGTGCCGCATAACAGGGTGAGCATCTTGTCCCAGCTTCTGCCAACCTAGCAGTTCGAAAGCACGTAAAAAATGCAAGTAGAAAAATAAGGACCACCTTTGGTGGGAAGGTAATAGCGTTCTGTGCACCTTTGGCATTTAGTCATGCCGGCCACATGACCACGGAGACGTCTTCAGACAGCGCTGGCTCTTCGGCTTTGAAATGTAGATGAGCACCGCCCCCTAGAGTCAGGAACGACTAGCACATATGTGTGAGGGGAACCTTTACCTTTACACATACACACACAGAGACACAGAGAGGGATGAGATTTCTCAAGTGAAATAGCACATGGATCACTAAGTTAGAACCCACATGCGTTCTCTCAAAATGCCAGTTGTTGGGGCGCACAAAATAGAGACTTAGCAAGCGCCGACCTTGTGGGTTTACCGGCACAATTTAATTGGCTTGAAATGAAAGCATTAAACAGGATAGATAAATCTTCCCCTTTTATCCCAACCTGCAATTTTCATGCCCTGCAAAAGCCAGCATTCGATGTTTCTTTCGAAGAGCCAGGCTTATTGAAATGATTGCAAGCTGGGTTTCATTTGCGTTGGAAACGCACCTCGATGGAAGAGATGGGAAAGACAAAAGCGTTAAAAAACAACAACAACTCAAAACCACCCAGAGAGGCAGAACCTCATTTAATCTCTCTTGCTTTTCACTACGAAACTCTAAATAGCTGCTTCATTAGTTGCTCAACCTCCTTCGGAAAGCAGGGGGCTTTATATGCGCCAGTTGCGCCCTTTCTTGGACCGAGATGACCTTTGCACAGTCACTCATGTCCTGGTTACTTCCCGCTTGGATTACTGCAATTCCCTCTACATGGGCCTGCCCCTGAGATGCACCCGGAGACTCCAGCTGATCCAGAATGCAGCCGCACGGGTTGTTACGGGAGCCCCTCGTTACTCCCATATAACACCCCTCCTGCGTGAGCTGCACTGGTTATCAGTGGTTCTCCGGGTCCGCTTCAAGGTTCTAGTTCTCACCTATAAGGCCCTACATGACTTAAGTCCGGGATATTTGCAGGACCGTCTCCTGCCTGCCTCTCACCGTCCTGTTCGCTCACATAGGGCCGCTCTCGTCAGGGTTCCGACGGTGAACCAATGCCGTCTTGCTATACCCAGGGGTAGGGCGTTCTCTGTGGGTGCTCTCACCCTCTGGAATGAATTACCTACCGAGCTCCGGACGGCTCCTGATCTCCGTTCCTTCCGTCGGGACCTGAAGACTTGGCTGTTCAAGCAAATAGACTAACTCTGATTCCGGGTTTTTTTATTTTTTATTTTTATTTCATTTTTTTTTATTTACTATTAATTAGTTATTTAGTTTAAAATGGGATTTTATTGTACTTGTTTCTTAACTTGTGTTCGCCGCCCTGAGTCCTTTGGGAGAAGGGCGGCATATAAATACATGTAATAAATAAAATGGGATTAAATTAAATTAAATTAAATTAAATTAAATTAAATTAAATTAAATTAAATTAAATTAAATTAAATTAAATTAAATTAAATTAAATTAAATAATTAAATTAAATTAAATTAAATTAAATTAAATTAAATAATTAAATTAAATTAAATTAATTAAATTAAATTAAATTAAATTAAATTAAATTAAATTAAATTAAATTAAATTAAATTAAAATGGGATTTTATTGTACTTGTTCCTTAACTTGTGTTCGCCGTCCTGAGTCCTTCGGGAGAATGGCAGCATATAAATACATGTAATTAATTAATAAATAAATAAATAAATAAATAAATAAATAAATAAATAAATAAATAAATAAATAAATATCTGAATGAATGAATGAATGAATGAATGAATAAATAAATAAATAAATAAATAAATAAATAAATAAATAAATAAATAAATAAATAAATATCACCTCCAGAGTCCATCTCTGGAGGTGGTTAATCTACCAGGACCTCATTATCTATTTACTCCAGAAGTAGATTTGGCCAGCATTCATCTTGGTCAAGTATCAGTCAAATGAGCAATTTGCATTTTCATGAGCCTTCTAATTAAATCGGTAATTTAATGGGTAAATTACCGATGGTGTATTCTATCTCGTGGTTGGGCTTAGCGTTTCTGAATCAGCACATACGGGAGGATTGTTAAACCTTCCTGGTTTTGTATTGAGGTACTTCTCCACTTGCATCTGGCCTTGTGGCTTTTTTTCGGGTGATCTTGTTTCTCAATTAATCTGTTGCTTCAGCAGAACTTGAAAAAGAAAAAATTGAATATATGAAAAAGAAAAACAGAGAAATAACTGTGGAAGAAGGATGTTCTGTTGAAATTGTCCTCTCTAAAGAGCAATAGCAATTGCACTTATATAGGTAAAGGTAAAAATCCCCCTTGCACATATGTGCTAGTCGTTCCCGACTCAGAGCACTGGGTGGTGCTCATCTCCGTTTCAAAGCTGAAGAGCCAGTGCTGTCCGAAGACGTCTCCGTGATCATGTGGCTGGCATGACTAAATGCCGAAGGTGCACAGAACGCTCTTACCTTCCCACCAAAGGTGGTCCCTATTTTTCTACTTGCATTTTTCATGTGCTTTCGAACTGCTAGGTTGGCAGAAGCTGGGACAAATAACGGGAGCTCACCCTGTTACGCGGCACCTTTCGATCGACAAGCTCAGCGTCTTAGCCACTGAGTCACCGCGTCCCTTAGCACTTATGTACCACCCCTCCTAGTGCTTTACAATAGTCTGGCAGTTCACAATGTCAGTATATTGTCCCCAACAATCTGAGTCCTCATTTTACTGACCTCGGAAGGATGGGAAGGCTGAGTCAAACTTTGAGCCGGTCAGGATCGAACTCCTGGCAGTGGGCAGAGTTAGCCTGCAAGACTGCATTCTAACCACTGCATCACTACGGCGCAACTGTTTTACTAACTAAACAACTTAACAATTGTGGCAAGGAAGGTTGTAAAATGGGACAAAACTCACTTAACAACTATATTGGTGGCGCAGCAAATTAAAATGCTGTTAAATAGCACTTAGCTTCCAGCTGCCTGCAATTACTGCAAGTTCGAATCTCACCAGGCTCAAGGTTGACTCAGCCTTCCATCCTTTCGAGGTAGGTAAAATGAGGACCCGGATTGTGGGGGCAATAAGCTGACTTTGTATAAAAAAGAACACCACTTAGAGGGGGCCCGAAAGCCCTACTAAGCAGGTATATACAAAAGTATGAAGGCTATTGCTTAACGCATTGTAAGCCGCCCTGAGTCTCCGGAGAAGGGCGGCATATAAATCGAACCAATAAAATAAATAAATAATAAATGATCTCACTTAGCAACATAACTTTTTGGCTCAATTGTGGTCGTAAATCAAGAACTACCTTTGCCCATTGGCTAATTCGGACCAAACATAGAAATGAAACCATCTTGTTGTCCAACCAACCAAATAAGATGGGAGAAGATCATGTTGGACCTACCCAGGTGATGATCTTCAATGGAGTGGAAGATGGGACTTCAAATTTCTCTTCCCTCCAATTCTTTATTTTATAAGCAATTCTGGATTACCTCCATTGAATCATTGGGTATCTTTAGCACCATCGTCACTTTTTAGTGATTGTCGTCTGCTGAGCCATCCGGTTGTTCTTGTGTTGTGTCCATCACATGATAATAGGGAGTATCAGAATGGTATGTTCAAAACTTCTCTGTGGTGCCTTCACAACCATGAGGGCCAAATATGGTTCTAGGCTCCTGAGTGGATAGGATTGTGTGGAGTGGAGAGACTAGACCAGGGATTTGCAACCTTAAATACTCAAAGAGCCATTTGGACCCATTTCCCACAGAAAAGAAAACACCGGGAGCCACAAAACCTGGGTGGGCGTGGCCAACTTGATGTCACTCACTTCCACCAGTCACATGACACCCCCCTCAGCCACGCCTACCCAGCCGGTCATTAGAGCAGAGAACCGGTTGTTAAAAAACACCGGGAACCACACAATCTTTTTGACATCTCTCTCTCTCCCCTCCCTCCCTCTCTCTCTCCCTCTCTCTCTGTATCTCTCTATGTCTCTCTCTCCCTCCCTCTCTCTGTATCTCCCTGTCTCTGCCCCGGATGCTTCTCCATCCCCTGCCATCACCCTTACCTTCTCAGGCCAGACGAGGAGTGGGAGAGGAGGGCGAGGGGCGGGGCCAGCCAGTGGTGGGATCACCTGACAGGGAGCCACAGCAGAGGGCCCAAAGAGCCACATGAGGCTCCGGAGCTGCAGGTTGCTGACCCCTGTGCTAGACTAAATGATACACAAACTGGTCTCTTGCTTATTTTTTTAGCAACACTAAAGTGTTGGAAGATGGGAAGATGGAGACAACCTTTTTTTTTCTTTTATTTTTTTTATAAAAAGTTTTTTTTTATTTTTAATTCTCACAAACATACATAAATGTACAATCTCTTAGCCATTATTAATCGTACACATTATCTTTTGACTTTTCATATTAGTTCATTCTTCAGCCTAAAGATTTAAAATATATTCGGAGTTGCTCTTCTACCATTCCATATCTTTCTTATTTCACAACCTTTCCTCTCTTTCTCCCCCTTTTCCCTTCCCTCTCTCCTTCTATCCTTTTCAGCTTTCTTCTTTCTCCTCTCCCTCTCCTTCTTTACTTCCCCTTCCTTTCCCCCACTCCTCCCCTTTTCGTCTCTTTCTAACCCTCTCTCCTACTCTTATTTCTCTTCCCTTTCTTCCTCTCCTTTTCCCTTCCTTCTCTCTCTCTCCTTTCCTCCCTTCTGGAAGATGGAGACAACCTTGAAGGCCAGATACAGTTCTAGGCAGGGGTGGGTTCTACTTACCTTTACTCAGTGATGGGATTCAAATAATTTAACAACCAGTTCTCTGCCCTAATGACTTCTTCCAACAACCAGTTCACCAAACTGCTCAGAAAGTTAACAACCGGTTCTCCCGAAGTGGTGCGAACCGGCTGAATCCCACCACTGCCTTTACTACCGGTTCACAACGGGATTGCGAGCATGCATACCTTGCTTCTGCTCATGTGCCTTACTTCTGCACATGTGCAGATCAATGATGACGGCATCCAGGGCGGTGGGCGGGGCCTCCCTCCAGTTTTACTACCGGTTCTTGCGAACCGGTCCTAACCAGGGGCAACCCACCACTGGTTCTAGGCTCCTGAGTGGGTAGGATTTGTGTGGAGAAACTAAACTACCCATAAACTGGTATTTTTTTTTTAGTAATACTATCACTGTAGGGATTCAGTTAGATTTGTGCCTCAGGTGCCATTATGTGTTTATTGTACCGTTTTGTCGATTTCTTTTGCCCTCTTGAGTTGCAACTGGCAAGATGGAAAGGCAATACCAGCTGAGGTAATAAATAAGGAATGCATTAAAATAAAGATGAAAACCATCTGAACAAAAGCGAATCTTTGGAGGAAAACTGCTTTAATGCTGGCCGTGTTGTTGCGTGTACCTACAAAACAGAGATATTTATATTTTAAAAACTAGATGTCAAAACCTTTCCAGCTCTGTTATTATTTAGCATAGCATGACTCCCTTTAGCGTAACAAATAACCGGTGATTTAAGACATACATCCAACCAGAACGGAAACATTTGCGGGTGTTGAGATTTTCACCCAAACAATGAAAGCAATGTTATGATTCCGCGGGTATACAAAAGGAGACTCAGTCAGCATAAATTCAGAATTTGCCCTTGGGGATGCTTCAGAAGCTCAAGATTCTTATTTATCAGAAGAAAACACTAATGCCATACAGGAAAATTCTGTGCAAAAAATCAAATACAGGTAGTCCTTAACTTACAACCATTCGTTGTAAGCTGAGGACTTCAATAGTACAACGGCACTGAAAAAAAAAGGGACTTATTTCAAATTGTAAACATACACAGGCAAACACACGAAACCCAACTAGCACCATGTAAACCTAATTATAATGCTCACAGTTCAAACGACGAGACTCAATCCCCATCGCTTTATTTAATCAACCCACTGTCAGCATTCTGATGCTGCCATAAAAAGGAGGAGACGAGGCTTGACTTTTCACCTACTTATTTTCTCTGTAGATAATATCCCCTAGGAGATGGGATGGGAGGGGGACATTCCTGTGGGCTGAGGTCAGAAGCTGTGGAGACTGACTTGGAAGATGGCCAATGAGAAGATGAGAATTGGGGAACGGAAAGGGAAGGGTTTGGGGGGTCAGAGGGTTAGTATCAGCTACGATGTAGTCGGGGCCAGATCTGTCGTACTCAATAAATGGAATACTTCAGCAAAGATTAATTGTTTGGGAGTGCAATTTATTTGAGATGACATCGAAACCTGACACCCACTTCTCCACATACCCACATTCAGGGTGGTCTTCAGATCCTTTAGCAACGGGTTCGCTGCCCCGTTGCTGGGTGGGCATGGCCATGGTGGGCGTGGCTTAGTCGACCGTCTGCACCACAGGGGGTGTGGGGCATTTTTTGCTCTCCCCAGGCTCCGGAGGCTTTTCTCGAGCCTCCGGGAGGGCAAAAACAGCTTCTCCTGGGATCCAGAGGCCCTCCCGAGGCCAGAAACAGGCCCATTTCTGGACTTCCAGAACCTACGGTAGGCCTGTTTTTTGCCCTCCCAGAGCCTCCATGCGGCTCCTGCACTTACCTGGAATGAAAAATGGGCTGCATGGAGACTCCTGGGAGGGGCAGGCAGTGTGGGCGTGGCCAGCTAGAGGTGGCATTTAAGAGTTCGCCAAACCCTTGCGATCCTTGACTAGAGGATCGCCCGAATCCTGCTGAACCCCCAGGAGCCCAACCCTGCCCTCAAGTGTCACACACTAGAATCAGCATGTCCTTCAAACCCACACCAAGTTCCAGTTTCCCTATAAAACAATCTCTCTATGCCCCATTTTCTTTGTAGCTACTCCCAACGTGCAAACATATTTGATTTTTGGGAAGAAATAAATCTCCTTTCCTCACAATGTGTCTGGATTTGATGAAGATTTGCTGCTGTGCAACCCGGCTCAGGTTGGCACCCCAAATTATTCTTCTGACAGTCGTTAAGGAATGATTGTAAGTGGAGGATTACCTATACTTTTTTAGAGCACGGGAGCATATCTTTATGCCTAAATTTAACGTTTCATGTGAGACGTCAGAGATCTTAGGATAACCACTTAAATATGAGCTAGCTGTGTGTTGCAGCTGCCAAAAAAGCCAACACAGTTCTAGGCTGCATTAACAGAGGGATAGAATCAAGAATGAGTGTTTTTTGAAGTGTTTGGTAGAATGAAGTGTTTTTTTAAAAAAAAAATATTTTATTAGTTTTAAAAGTAAAACAATGGACATTGCTCAACGTCTCTGGTTTCTAACATTTGCATCTAAATCAAGTTAATAAGTAATCTATTCCTTGATCTATATACAAATTTACATATCTCCTATTTTATTATATATCAAGTATGCAGTATTTTACTTCCTAAACAACTATGCATGTATTTAATAAACCTATATTACATTCACAAATTCAATGTACATTGATATATTAATATACATTGATATATACATTTCCAGACATTCGTTATCCCTTGTTTTTGGCATTCTTCCTTTTATCTAACCAATTATAAAATTTATTCTAGACTTCATAGTATGTTGATTCACTTTTGTCTTTCAGTTCTAAAGTGAGTCTGTCCATCTCTGCACAGCTGTAAATTTTGTGTATTACTTCTTCTTCTGAGGGTATTTCTTTACACTTCCATTTTTGAGCAAATGCTAGCCTTGCCGCGGTAAGTATATGCAATATTAAATAGGTTACATTATTGTCATATTTGTCATCTGTCATGCCCAGTAAGAAAAATTCCGGCTTAAGTTCTATTTTAAACATTAACATCGCTTCTAACCAGCTCCTTATTTGCTGCCAGAAACTTTTGGCTTTTGAGCACTCCCACCACATATGATAATATGACCCTAGATCCACCTCACATTTCCAACAATTGGGGAGGATCATGTGAAGTGTTAATACCACTTTATAATGCCTTGGTAAGGCCACACTTGGAATACTGCATCCAGTTTTGATCTTCACAATATTAAAAAGATGTTAAAACTCTAGAAAGAATACAGAGAAGGGCAACAAGATGATTAGGGGATTGGGGACTAAAACATATGAAGAACGGTTACAGAAACTGGGCGTGGCTAGTCTAGTGAAGAGAAGAGAAGGACCACGGGAGACGTGATAGCAGTCTTCCAATATTTGGGGGGATGCCACAGAGAGGAGGGGGGTCAAGCTATTTTCCAAGACACCCGAAGGTCAGACAAGGAACAATGGATGGAAACTGAACAAGGAGAGATTCAACCTGGAAATAAGGAGAAATTTTCTGACAGTGCGAACAATCAACCTATGGAACAGAAGCTGCCTTCAGAAGTTGTGGGAGCTTCATCACTGGAGGCTTTCAAGAAGAGACTGTCTGCCATCTGTCAGAAATGGTGTAGGGTCTCCTGCTTGGACGGGGAGTTGGACTAGATGACCTACAAGGTCCCTTCCAACTCTGTTAATCTGTTAAGTAGAAACAATGGATGGAAACTAATCAAGGAGAGAACTAATCTAGAAGAAAGGAGACATTTCCTGACAGAACAATCAGCCAGGAACAGCTTGCCTCCAAAACCTGCGAGTGTTCCAACACTTGAAGTTTTTAAGGAGAGACTGGATAGCCATTTGTTTGGAATGGTATAGGCCAGTGATGGCTAACCTTTTTGCCATCATGTGCCAAAAGCAGGGAGAGTGTGAGGGGGGAGAGCGCACGCATGTGCCCACACCCATAATTCTATGCGCCTCCCCGCTTTTGGCACACGATGGCACAGTGGGCCCAGTAGGCCCGTTTTTTTTGCCCTCCCCAGGCTCCAGAGGCTTTCTAGGAACCTGGGGAAGGCGAAAAAGGCCTTCCCCAGCTCCCCGGAGGCCCTCC
Source organism: Pituophis catenifer annectens (assembly GCF_029215685.1). Lineage (NCBI taxonomy): Eukaryota > Metazoa > Chordata > Lepidosauria > Squamata > Colubridae > Pituophis > Pituophis catenifer. The sequence continues at coordinate 77,448,870 of NW_027256888.1, forward strand.
GGAGTCTGGAAACGGCCTGTTTGCCGACTTCCGGTGGGACCGGAAGGCCCGTTTTTTGCTCTCCCCAGGCTCCAGAGCCTTTCTAGGAGCCTGGGAAGAGCGAAAAAACGGGCCTTCCCCCTCCCCACAGGCCCTCCGGAGGCCAGAAACAGCCTGTTTCCCTACTTCCGGTGGGCCCAGAAGGCCGAAAAATGGAGCAGAACTTGCGTGCCCACCGATATGGCTGCGCGTGCCACCTGTGGCACGCATGCCATAGGTTCACCATCACGGGTATAGGCATTCCTGCTGGAGTAGAGGGTTGGACTAGAAGACCTCCAAGGTCCCTTTTAACGCTATTATTCTGTTATCTTGACCTGGAACATTGAGAGCGGGGTTTACACATCCGTTTACAGCAGGAATGGAAAAAAAAAAAAAGCTATTTAGCATGGATGTTTCTGCTTCTTAGCCATTTTTCATTCTGCCTTAATGAACAATTGCATAACGGTCCAAGAGAGACTGTAAGGTGGTATCAACTTTCTGCATAATAAATGTTCTGGGCCAGACTCATAATCTTTTCGATTCTCATGACTGGAAATCCTTCAGCCCAACTCCGATGTCATTTGCATATTTGCAGCTTTCAAGATTTAACATTCAAACCGATCGCTGGCTGTAGAAACAAAGACGAATATATTTGCAAGAGCGACTATTACTCCTGGTGATAAATTTTGGCCGCTGTAGGATTAACAAAATAAAGTCATCAAACTTCATCAGCTCTTTCATTATTATTAAGCCTGGTTGCTGGAGAAGATTTAAGTGTGTCACATTCACAACATCCCACCTTCGCTCTTTCTGGGTTTGGATGTGATTTCCTAATGAATTTGCATCTCTCCCGAGATGTTAGAATGACATTGTGGCAATATTAAAATGATGTCTTTAATTGTCCAACGTGAATGGTGGCAGGAAAGTCACACTTGTAAGTAATTGTTTTTAGGCGATCAGGAAATGAAGACCAGACTCCTCAGAGGATGATGATTTAGTTATTCTTTATTTATTGGTTCGATTTATATGCCACCCTTCTCCGGAGACTCAGGGCGGCTTACAATGCATTAAGCAATAGCCTTCATACTTTTGTATATACCTGCTTAGTGTTGTGGCTCCGTTACCTGAGCCTGTGTCATCGGCAGGAGAGGACTCCGAGAGTGAAGGAGAGGAGTTGGCAAGGCCTCCCTCTCCAGGACCCTCCTCTCTGGCAATGCCTTCGGTGTCTGCCGAAGGGCAAGAGATAGGGCCAGGGCCAAGCACGTCCACGCAGCCACAGGTGGACAGTGATGAGGGTAATGAGTCTTGGCTGGATCCACGCCAGCATCGCAGAGATAAGCACACGCAACAGAAGAAAAGGCTGGGAGGAGGAGGAGAAGGGGGGTTGGAAAGGGGAAGGAGAAGGAGAAGAAGGAAAAGGAGAAGAAGGAGAAAAGCAACCTTATTTTACATGCAATTAAATAATTACAGGTAATACATTTTAACTGGTAGCTGATAGTAATTCTGATAGTAATTATGTATGTGGTGTGTGCATTCTGAACTTGCCATTTTCAGGTCACTGCCCCACCCCCTGCCCCGTTTTGGGCCTAGTAGGCCTTCCTGCACTTACCTGGAAGCCAAAATGGGGTGCATGGGGACTCCTGGAAGGGGTGAGCGGGATGGGGCGGGGCGGGGCCAGCCAGCAATTTAACTACTGATTTTCCCGAATCGGCTGAATCCCACCAGTGGTTTTAACTCTTTTATTCATTTTCTGCCTGCCTGTTTGTCAACCTGGGCTACAATAATACACATGGAACGCCTTTACCAATTCCCTCTTAATTGCTGAAACTAAGAAATGAACCGTGCTTTCCATAGGTGCGTTTGCAAGAAAAATGGTGTTTAAACCAAACAAACAGATATTTTTTTTGTAAATCGTGACTCACTTATCACCTTTCTCAATCATTCTTGGGTTTCTGAAGAGCCCGGGCATTTATTTTAATGCTTTTTTTTTATCTTATTCCTATTCATCCAGCCTGATCGCCTTGCAGAATATCTCTTTATTTTTTTCACATTAATTCTGAATATCGCACAATGTTTTCCAGAAACTCACCTCTGGCTTTTGCGTTACCGCTACTCGTATACAATTCACCATAGCCAATTTGCAACCTCTTTCTTTCGCTCCGATTTCCTTTGCTTTCGTCATGCATGCTAAACATTAGACATTAGATTCTACCTAGTCAAGGTTGAGAGCGTTATTAAGAGCTCCGTCTTCCTTTGAGTTTCGTGTCTGAATGAATAATGCTGTCACAATTCGAAGAAGTGAAGGGCACCAAAGGTTTAGTATTGCCTTTTCAAGCTCCGTATTCATCAGTTTTCAAGGACTCTGCTTATATAACCTCTCAAGTCCCATTATGCTGGGATGATGCTCATCCCAGCATAATGGGATGAGCATCAACCCATCAAGGTGTGTTGAAGCTCCTGGGAGGAATAAGTCAACAAAACCTAGAGTAAATGTCAAAAGTACTGACATCCTATAGAATACCTGTAGGTCAGGGTTGAACTGTGAAGACCTTGGTGCTTTCTGAGCTTCGTGGTTTTCTTGCAGACATATCATTACCTGACTAGGTGATATCATCAGTGCTGGAAGAGAGTGGGGTTTGCAGAGAGGAGGAGGAGGAGAAGGAGGAGAAGGAGGAGGACTGTGGGGTCTTTGCTGTTTTCTGAGCTTGATGGTTTTCTTGCATACGTTTCATTCCCAAACTAGGTAACATCATCAGTTTTAATTAACCCTGACCCCTAATCCTAATCCTAATCCTAATCCTAATCCTAATCCTAATCCCGATCCCAATCCCAATCCCAATCCCAATCCCAATCCCAATCCCAATCCCAATCCTAATCCTAATCCTAATCCTAATCCTAATCCTAATCCTAATCCTAATTCTAATTCTAATCCTAATCCTGATTTATTGCTAATCAGCAGAGGTGGCATTCAGCCAGTTCAGACCAATTCAGGTGAACCAGTAGCAGAAATTTTGAGTAGTCCGGAGAACCTCTCACTGGCCCCACCTTCCCGCCCCCACCGTTCCCGGTCCTATATTCCGTTGTTTTTTAGCTCAGCTGATTCGCGCGGCAGAACGGATTGTTGTGCCTCGGTTGAGCTAAACAACAGCTCACCTCACCAGTGCTAACAACGGCGTGTGTGGAAAATGCGCTCTCACAGAATCGGTAGGAAAAGATTTGGAATCCCACCACTGCTAATCAGATCTATGCACCAGATTCTTTTCTAGTAACAGTTAGCATCTGCTTGGATTTAGATAAGGGTCAACAGAATTCAAGGGAGGTTAGACTTGTGGCTACACAGGAATTCTAGGCTGATCCCTCTTTTAACTCCGTCCCAGGTTCTGCCCTTCCTTCTCCTTCAAACTTAATCTACCAGCACTTTTTTCCTCAAGGAAATAAAGACTTGTTCACGAGTCCTGGCCATGCAATCACGATGGATGTGTCAACTCGCAAAGCATTTCCAGTCTGCTCTCGAGTTGCCATGGGCAGAAAGGGGGGGAGAACTGATGGAGCAGTTCAGCAGCCACGTTCAAAAGTACAATCCACACATACCTTCCTCCAAGGTTGGATCTCAGATTACCTGAGCCAGCTTTTGAGGTGTGTTTTCTACAGCCCGCGAAAGTGCCTCATTGGAGAATGTGATTTATGACACAGCCTGAGAGGAAGGGGGAAACAGGGTCAGAGTTGAGCCGTAAATTACATGCGGCAGAGTTGACTAACTGTCAGAGTTCTGACAGATGCCCTAATTAACTCATGAGCCTTGAGCCAAGTTTCTAACCCTAACTGTAAGCTAATTTTGGCTGGGGCAGGTAAGAACTGCAGTCCAAACATAGAGACATGTAGGTCTCTTCTAACAGAATTTTGTGTGCTCTGACTGGAACTGGCTCTCTATTTTATTATTTTATTTATTTTATTGAATTTATATACCGCCCTACTCCTGAAGGACTCAGGGTGGTGAACAGCCATAGAATAAAACATTTAAATACAAAATTTAAAATAAGATAAAACGAATTAAATAATTTGGCTGAACAAATTTAAAACCCCAATAATTTAAAACCAAATTTAAAATTTCCATTTAAAAAGGGGAAAGACTTAGGTCAGACCAGCTTGATGAAATAAGAAAGTCTTGAGCGCGCGATGGAAGGTACGCAGATCCGGGATCCTCCATATCTCCGGGGGGAGCTCATTCCAGATAATTGGTGCCCCCACAGAGAAGGCTCTCCCCCTGGGGGCCACCAGTCGACATTGTTTGGCCGACGGCACCCGGAGGAGCCCCTCTCTATGGGAGCGTACTGGTCAATGGGAGGCTATTGGTGGTAGTAGGCGGTCCCGTAGATAACCAGGTCCTAAGCCATGGAGCGCTCTAAAGGTGATAACCAAAACCTTGAAGCGCACTTGGAAGACCACCGGGAGCCAGTGCAGCTCGCGCAGGAGAGGTGTTACATGGGAGCTCCACGTCGCTCCCGTCACCACCCGCGCGGCCGCACTCTGTGCCAGTTGGAGCCTCCGAGTACTCCTCAAGGGGAGCCCCATATAGAGAGCGTTACAATAGTCCAGACGGGAGGTGACGAGGGCATGAGTGACCATGCGTAAGGAGTCCCGATCTAGAAAGGGACGCAACTGGCAGATCAGGCAAACCTGATAAAAAGGGCTCTAGGACTTTCATCACCTCTTAGACTTAGATAATCCCTTTAACTGGGGATTTCTGGGTGGAAAACATGTGCTACCATTCACATAGCTTTCCTCCTTATCTTCTGGTCATCCACAGTGGTTCATAAAGTGGTTTGAAACATAGATCTAAGGGGACAATCAGTCTTAACTGGGGACATCTGACAGTCATCAGCTGTGATCATATACCACCTAATAAGTTAGATAACGCACAGAGCCAACAGTTCATTAAATCAGTGTGACATTTCAATTGTTTTGCCTGTTCCTAAGCCATCTGGCATCAGCAGGAGTTTAGAAGTCAACACACCATTAAGCAACCACACCATTAAGGAAAGCAGATGGAGCAGAGAAAAGGTTTAAAAACACAGAAGTAAATGAAAACACCTCCTCATCCCCCAATACACCTGCAGAAATCTTAAGAGTATAAGATTTATGCCCAACAAATGTTTGATGTATTTCCCCGGGGGTATAGAACAGGGGTCGGCAACCTGCAGCTCTGGAGCCACATGTGGCTCTTTCATTCCTCTGCTGCAGCTCCTTGTCGCCAGTTGGCTCCACAAGGATGCCGCGCTAGGAGGAAACTCGGGGTGGGGTGGGGGGACAGACTTCTGATCAGCATAGGAAAAAGGATGCTGCGTTAGGAGGAGACTCTATGGTAGGGGAATCAGACTTCCGGTCGGCATAGGAAAAAGGATGCTGCGTTAGGAGGAGACTCTATGGTAGGGGAATCAGACTTCCGGTCAGTAGAGGAAAAAGGACGCCATGCTAGGAGGAGACACTATGGTGGGGGGACCAGATTTCCAGTCGGCTCCAGAATTGAATGGGAGGGGGGGTTCTGGTTAGGACCTTTGTGGTTGTTTGAGTGTTTAAGGTTGCCGATCCTTGGTATAGAATATAGGAAGAACCCCAGATCTCCTAACTCAGGGGTCCCCAACCTTTTTTTGGCTTGGCAGCCCGATGGCGGGGGGAACCAGCCCACTGCTTGCTCACGTCAAGGTGCACATGTGCGTGTAGGCCCATTGTGGGTGTCAGGGTGCTATTTAATCCCATTCTGCTTTTGGGTAATCGCACCTTGATGTAGAGACGTGGATCGAGACTTTTCCTTGCAAGCATACTTTAAGAAAATAAACCCGAAGATATTTTTTTTTCTAAGAATAAACTCATTTATTTGTTATAAACAAAATAAAACATCTTACTAATCTAAATAATTACATTTTGGCAATGTTCCTGCCGGCCACCTCTCTGTGGTCGGACTTCTTGGCAAGAGAACAAAGAAGGGTGTGAAGTAGAAAGAAAGGAATGCGGACATGCGTAGTTAGTTTACTGATAAGAAATTTGGCAAGCTACTGAAAGGCTGACAGTCCAGAAATATGAGCTCAGCTGATAAATACAAAAACGCAGTGACAGTGAGGCCAAGTTAAGCTGCACACCCATGGGCCATTGCAAAGATCCATAAAAATAATGTTCACCACAACATTACCAATTTGCTTCCATCCATAAGGAATTCCATTCAGTACGAAATCCATGCCAGCCATACCTTTGCCAATAGCATTTTACAGGCAGTCCTCGACTTACAACGATTCGTTTAGCGGCCGATCAAAGTCTAAACGCCATTGGAAAAAGGTGATTTAGGACTGCTTCTCACACTTACAACCATTGCAGGATTCCCACAGACATGGGACCAAAATTTGGCGAGCACAGCATGCATTTATGAGGGTTGCAGCATCCTGGGGTGCTACTGGGATTGTTATTTGCAATCTTCCTAGAAACCTTCTGACTAGCAAAGTCAATGGGGAGGGGAAACCAGATGCCAACATCCAGCTGAAGAATCCAAATAGATTATTATTATTATTATTATTTATTTAATTTGTATACCGCCCTTCTCCAACAGGACTCAGGGTGGTGAACAGCCATGGTAAAACACGTTAAAACACGACATATAAAATTTAAAAACAGTTTAAAAGACAATAAATAATTTTGGCCATCAATTTAAAACAACCCAGTTAAAACCAATTTCAAATTAAAACCGCAAGCCAGCCTGGCTAGATGAAATAGATGTGTTTTCAGGGCCCGATGAAAAGTCCAGAGGTCTGGTATCGTGCATAGAACTCCAGGTTCAATCTGTTTCCGAGAATCTGACTGTTTATTGAATAGACTGCATGTTAGTGTCAAAGCAAAACTAACTCTGAAGTTCATAGAATTAAACAATAATTTCCCCAGCCAAACCCCTATGTCGTCCATGTAAACAAGTTCACTTTGGTATGGGAACAGACCAGGGGTGAACTCCAGCAGGTTCTGACAGGTTCTGGAGAACTGGTAGTGGAAATTTTGAGCAGTTTGTAGAACCGTCAAATATCACCTCTGGCTGGCCCCAGAGTGGGGTGGGAATGGAGATTTGCAGTATCCTTCCCCTGCCATGCCCACCAAGCCACTCCCACCAAACCACACCACGCCCACCATGCCACACCCACAGAACCGGTAGTAAAAAAAAAAAATGGATTTCACCACTGGAACTGTCTGCTTCAACTCCACACCTCTTATGATGTCCTTGAAAAGGCTTCAGGCTCTCACGGTCTTCAGTGGAATCGTAGAGGTTGCGTTTCTCCAACTAGCCCATTCTAAAGCAACACCTCCCCCTCCCCACTCGTATTTTAATTGTTTATATTGTATGTTTTTTAATTTTGGCTGTTCACCGCCCCGAGTCCTTCGGGAGAGGGGGCGGTATAAAAATCTAATAAATAAATAAATAAATAAATAAATAAATAAATAAATAAATAAATAATGGCGAGTTGAAGCGAAGAGACACGTAGCTGCCGAAGTTTCACCCTTGACACCAGATTTGCTTTACAACCATATGATTCACTTAAGTGCAATGCTTCGCTTGACCACCGTGGCAAAAAAGAGTTCATAAAATGGGGTGTGACTCACTTAACAATGGTCGTGCTTAGCAACGGAAATGTTAGGCTCAATTGTCGTATGTCGAGGACTACCAGTACACAGAGTCAGCGGGAAAGTTTGAATTCTGTACATTCTTAAGCAGGCTGTCCTGAATCAGCTTCCATGTTTATCGTTTTTTATAAATAACTCACGGCGGTGAGCAATTACAATACATCGTCCTTCTCCTATGTTCCCTATAACAATAACCCAGTGAGGTGGGTTGGGCTGAGAGAGAGAAAGTCACCCAGCTGGCTTTTGTGCCCGAGGTGGGACTAGAATTCACAGACTCCTAGTAATTGACTCAAAGTCACCCAACTAGCTTTCATGCCTAAGGTAGGACTAGAATTCACGGTAAGTTACCTAGTAAGTTACCCAACTGGTTTTCATGCCTAAGGTAGGACTAGAACTCACACTCTCCTAGTAAGTGGCCCAAAGTCACCCAACTGGCTTTCATGCCTAAAATGGGACTAGAATTCACCATCTCCCAGTAATTGGCCCAAAATCATCAAACTGGTTTCATGCCTCAGATGGGACTAGAATTCACAGTCTCCTAGTAAGTGGCCCAAAGTCACCCAACTGACTTTCATGCCTCAGATGGGACTAGAATTCACAGTCTCCTGGTGATTCACCCAAAGTCACCCAACTGGGTTTCATACCTAAAGTGGGATTAGAACTCACAGTCTCCTAGTAACTGGCCCGAAGTCACCCAACTGATTTTCATGCCTCAGGTGGGACTAGAATTCACAGTCTCCTGGTAACTGGCCCAAAGTCATCAAACTGGGTTTCATGCCTAAAATGGGACTAGAATTCACAGTCTCCTAGTAATTGGTCCGAAGTCACCCAACTGGCTTTCATGCCTCAGGTGGGACTAGAATTCACAGTCTCCAAGCGACTGGCCCAAAGTGACCCAACCAGGTTTCATGTCTCAGCTGGAACTAGAACTCACATCTTGTTTCTATCCTGGTGTCTTAACATTAGACCAAACTGTTTCCCCATGTTCCTCTATCTCTTACCAATGGTGGTCTCTTACAACGATGACAGGCAAATGTGTCCCATCCTTTAAAACTAGTAGATAGATCTTGTAATGACATGCTCTTAGTTCTGAGAACCAATGGCCCACCACTCAACATTAAAAAGGTGATGAAAATTGTTTATTGGGGGTGAACAACAGGGAATTGGCATTTTCCATCTTCAAAACCTCCCTGCCAGGTAGTTCATCTTATGATAACGGAACTTGGCAACAACCTAGTGGCTGCCTGCCAAGAGTTTATTATTTACAAAGAGGAGAGATAACTTCTCCCCACTTCTGATACATCAAAGGAAAGCAGCTCAATAATTACGGAATTAAATCAAGTCCAGAGATACTTCCAGCAAAGTCTTAAAGCAAAAGTCCGGCATTGCAGAATGGCGTGGAAGCTTTCAGCTTTGTTCGTCACAAGGTTTGACTGGCCACCACGCTCCCTTTTATATCCTGTGGGATGTGGTCCAGTGACTCAGCCTAATCTCGGGCACACCCTTTCTTCTGTTGCGCATGCTTATTTCTGCGACGCTGGCATGGGTCCAGCCAAGACTCATTACCCTCATCACTGTCCATCTGTGGCTGCGTGGACGTGCTTGGCCCCGGCCCTATCTCTTGCCCTTTGGCGGACACCGAAGGCATTGCCAGAGAGGAGGGTCCTGGAGAGGGAGGCCTTGCCAACTCCTCCCCTTCACTCTCAGAGTCCTCTCCTGACGATGACACAGGCTCAGGTAACGGAGCCACAACACCACCTCCCCTCGGGAAAAGGCTGTCCTTGTGTGGAGCAGTGACAGTAACAGATGAAGAAGTTGAGGAAGGGGAGTAAGTTAAGTAATGGCCCACCCAACGGTGTCACCCAGTCACCGGCCTGCTGATGTTCTTTGTAAAAACAGGTTTATCGAATGAGTCGAGATGCCACTTGGGGTTATTACTCTTGCTTTGCGAGCAGAGACTGAGCAACGCTGGGTTACGATGATTTGCGTCTCTCATAACAACTTTCCCCCGCACCGTCTGCACACAGGAGGCATCCAAGTTATGGAACCGAGGGCTGTAACACTACTGTTGTGTTGCAGTATAAACATCCACAGGCAATTTAGTAGCCAGCAGTAGATTTCCACTAGTTTTCCTGCAGGCAACGTCTCATTATCTGCAGAGAGAAAGTTGGCCTAGTTCTTTCTGCTGAGATATACTTTCCATCTGCTTGTCCTTTATAACTGTCAATAAGGCAGGCGTGTTAATTCTGTCCTGCTGAACTCACATGGGAAATATGGACCAGAAATTCTGGCTGGAGTCATGGAAACAGTAGCAAGCCTGCACAGTTGTTCCATCTTGGGGAACATCGTTGGCATCATCACCATCTATCACGAAGCTATTTAGCATTCCTTACGTGGTTGTTTTCCTCCACTGTTTTTTTTTCTTTCCTGGATCGAATTAGCTGCCGCTTGCCACCAGTTCTCGTGTGAGTGGAAACACGCTTCTAAATGCAAGCAGCACATTCTTTGTGCGCTCTTGGTTGCGGCTCCTGAAAGGTATTTTAGACCACATATTTGAAAAGAGCTTTGCTGTAGATGTCTGCAGAATCATCTAGGTACTTCATCTAAGCAACTCTAAATAATAAAAGTTGGAAGGGACCTAGTGTTGTGGCTCCGTTGCCTGAGCCTGGGCTATCGACAGATGCAGACTCTGAGAGCGAGGGAGAGGAGTAGGCAAGGCCTCCCTCTCCAGGACCCTCCTCTCTGGCAATGCCTCCGGAGGACACTGAAGGCCAAGAGATAGGCCCAGAGCCAAGCACGTCCCTGCAACCACAGGTGGACAGCGACGAAGGAGATAAGTGCTGGCTGGATCCTCGACAGCAGAGCAGGGAGAAGCATGCGCAGCAGAGGGGAAGGTGTGCCAGAGATTAGCTGAGTCACTGGACCACACCCCACAGGGTATAAATGTGGATGTGGTGGCCGGTTCAGTTTGTGATGAGCAAAAACTAGAAATAATCCATGATCTCTGCGTTACTGGACTTCTGCCTGCCTTGTCGGACTGCATTTGGACTAATCCTTGTATTGCTGAAACTTTGCCTGTTTTATCGGAATGCTTGCAGTCTAATCTTTGTTTTGTGTCAGTAAAGTCTAAATTGGCAGCTAGCCACTGGGTTGCTGCCAGCTTTGTCTTCAAAGACTTTGTCGTGTGGCTTATTAACTCCGGGCCGTCTGTGGGGGTGTGTGTGTGGGACGGGGACAGAACACCTTGGAGGTCTTCTAATCCAACACCTTGCTCAAGCAGGAGACCCTATACCATCATGGCGAGTCTATGGCACGCATGCCAGAGGTGGCAAGCAGAGCCCTCTCTGCTGGCACGCACGCCGTCACCCCAGATCAGATCTCCGTGGCGTTTCTTTCGTGAGCTTCTGTTTCCCTGCAAACGACGAAGCAGAAGCTCATGAAAGAAAAAGATCTTACCTCTTGCCGCACTGCCGGTCTTGGGATGCCTCGCCTCCCACCGGCCAGCTGGCCTTCGGGTCTCTGCTGTGCATGTGCGCATGTCTGTGCATGTCCACACATGTGCACATCCATGCATGTCCACACATGCGCATGTTTATGCATGTTAATGCATGCGTATGTTCACACAAGCACGCACCTTTCAGTTTGGGCATGTCCGCGTGCACAGTTTGGGCACTCGGTGTCCAAAAGGTTCGGCATTACCATTGCAGACAAATGACTGTCCAGTCTTTTCTTAAAAGCCTCCAGTAATGGAGCATCCACAACTTCTGGAGACAAGTTGTTCCACTGATTAATTCTTCTCACTTTCAGGAAATTGAGTATATCTAGTTTAATGAAAAGAAGGACTGGGGGTGAGAGCAGGGGTGGGTTCTAAATTTTTTTACTACCGGTTCTGTGGGCGTGGCTTATTTTGTGGGTTTGGCTTGGAGGTCATGTGACTAGGTGGGCGTGGCTAGCTGGTCAGAGTCATTTCTGGAAGGTCCTCGCACTTACGACCAGTCCTCGCACTTACGACCCGACTCATTTGTTTGCTTTTAACACTGATCAGCTGTAGGGCGGCCCTTTGAAGCCCCGCGGCAAGAGTTTAAACAGTTTTTTTCCCTCTAGTCATCAGCTGGGACTCAGGAGGCAGCAATAGATTGGGGGTGGGGGGGGGTAAGAATAAACGTGGGGGGTGGGGGGGTGGGAGGGCGGGGGGGAGAACTGGTTCCGTGACATCATATCATTACCGCTACCGGCTCGGCCGAACCGGACCGAACCAGGAGGAACCCACCACTGGGTGAGAGGCTGTCCAGTCCCCTAATCATCTTTGTTGCTCTTCTCTGCATTCTTTCTAGAGTCTCAGCATCTCCTCTGTATTGTGGTGAGCCCAACTGGTCTTACCAAGGCAGTATATGGCAGTAATGATACTTCACACCATCTTGTTACCATTCCTCTGTTGATGCAGATTTTTTGGCTCTTTTGAGAGGAGTATCATATCTTAAGAGCTTTTGAGTTGCTACTCTTCCACAAATCCCATTTTTACCTAATGACCCTCGGATTGTGGAGTCATGGAGACTGCTTTTATTCAAAGTTAAGAAGAGAGATCTTATATTCCCTCAAGTCACAATGTTTGTGACTTTTTTGGATGATTGTATTCTGTGCCCTGTGAGAGTGATTTTGACTGGACAGTCTTATAAAGATTTTTAGTTGTGTTACTATTCTATTTTATTAACCACCCAGAGCCATGGGTGGTATTCACTTAGCGTATTTTTGGGAGTATAAGACGTACCTTTTTCCCCCAAAAAAGAGGGTGAAAATCTGGGTGCATCTTATACTCCGAATGTAGCCCTGCCCAGCTTCTCAAACGGAGGTTTCAGAGGCTGAAAAAAGCATCAGAAACGAAGCTTCAGAAAAAAAACCTACAAACAGAGCTTCAGAAAAAAAGCCTCAGAAACAGAGCTTCAGAGGCTTTTTTTTTTTTTTTTGAAGCTCTGTTTTGGAGGCTTTCAGAGGCAGGAAAAAAAGTTTTTTCTGAAACAGTGTTTCAGAAGTTTCAGAGGCAGAAAAAAAAAGCAAGGCACAGAGCTCACAACCAAGGAACCTGTTGCTAAAATTCACTTCTGGGAACAGCTGATTGGGGGTATTCCGAGAGGCCGATCCACCTGCCAATCATCTTTTTTCTTATTTTCCTCCCCAAAAACTAAGGTGCGTCTTATACTCTGAAAAATACGGTACCTTCGCTACCAGTTCGCTAATGTGAGCACACGCACGCGTGCTTCACTTGCCTGTGCCATCTCTGTGTATGCGCACAACCTGTGCATGTGAGTAGGTCGCGCATTACGTCTGGGTGGGTGGGTGGAGCCTCCCACAGTTGCCGCTACCGGATCGCGTGATCTGGAGAGAACCGGCTTAATACCACCACTGGGGCAAACACATCAATTTATTAAATACGTAGGTAATTCACTATTTTCTCAAATCTTTTCCATTTCAAGACAGTATTCTTTGACTGTAGAGCAGCAGATCTCCAGAGCTTCAGAAATGGGCTGCACAGGTAGTCCTCGCTTAATGACTTGCCATTTAACCATTGTTCCAAGTTATGAAGGATGCTGAAAATTATTCATGGCCCATTGTTCTGTCCCTGGAACCCACACGCACCCCCACAGATGGCCCGGAGTTAAGAAGCCACATGACAAAACTCTTTGAAGATAAAGCTGGCAGCAACCCAGTGGCTAGCTGCCAATTCAGACTTTACTCACACAAAACAAAGATTAGACTGCAAGCATTCTGATAAAACAGGCAGAGTTTCAACAATACAAGGATTAATCCAAATGCAGTCCGATAAAGCAGGCAAAGTCCAGTAACGCAGAGATCATGGATTATTTCTAGTTTTTGCTCATCACAAACTGAACCGGCCACCACACCCACATTTATACCCTGTGGGGTGTGGTCCAGTGACTCAGCTAATCTCTGGCACACCTTCCCTTCTGCTGTGCAAGCTTCTCCCTGCGCCTCTGTCGCGGGTCCAGCCAGCACTTATCTTCTTCATCGCTGTCCACCTGTGGCTGGCGGGACATGCTTGACTCTGAGCCTATCGTTTGGCCTTTGGTGTCCTCTGGAGGCATTGCCAGAGAGGAGGGTCCTGGAGAGGGAGGCCTTGCCAACTCCTCTCCCTCACTCTCAGAGTCTGCATCTGTCGATAGCCCAGGCTCAGGCAACGGAGCCACAACACCCATCCTCAAAGTTATGACTACCACAACCTCTTTGTGGTCCATTTCAGGTGCTTGACAAAGAGCTCCAGAATAGAGCTGAAAGGGACTTCGGAGAATTTCTCATCCCAACCTCCTGTTCAAACAGGAGACCCTGCTTGTGGTTGCTTGTTTCCAGAAATGAAAACACCCCGCCTCCCCAGTCTTTGACTAGTGAATGATGTCCATCTAGAATCTGTGCAGGGAGAACCTCACTGAGATGAAAAGAGCTAAAGTCTAGCTCAGGGGTGTCAAACTCAAGGCCTGGAGCCTGGATTGTGGCCCACGGGGTCACCCTGGAAACAGCGAAGGACTGGCCTGCAGTGCTTCTGCCAATGAAAATGGAGCTCAGGAGGGCCCTTCCGAGCTCCGTTTTCACTGGCAGAACGTTGCAGGAGGCCGTCACAGCCAAAAACAGAGCTCCGGAGCCAGTTTTTGCTGGTAGTGTGCTCGGGGCCACCACAGGCGCCCCCGACATGAGTGCCATTGAGCTAGCTATGCCCATCCTGGGTACACCTACCCTGTTCCCCCGAGGTCAAACACAACCATGATGTGGCCCTCAATGAAATCAAATTTGACACCCTTGGTCTAGATCAGGGGTGGGCAATTGTGGCTCTTTTACAACCTGTGGACTTCAACTCCCAGAATTCCTGAGACAGCCAAGCTGGCAGTCCAATTGCCCACCCCTGATCTAGATCTATTTAGCATAGTCCTGATTGATGATTGAAATACATACACTTGTTTTTCCTGGGTTGAATTGACAGAATTAGAGTGAAGGTTTTGTTTTTTTATATCATCCCACTGACTGCATGTTGGGTAACAGAATAAGTGAAACAAGCGTTTTGAGACTGTGTGTTCCCTGTCACTTCCTTTCCTTATCTATAGGCCACAGGAGTGGTGCTGTCAGCGCAAAGAACTGGGACCGTTCATTAAATTCAAGCACAAAAGATTTATTATTACAGCCCATAGTCAACGAACAGCCTGCACTAAATTGGCACTAGACAAGGGTAAATGGAATTCGAGGGAGGCTGAACTTGGATCCCTTGTGCCAAGGCATAGACTCCAACTTATTTAACTCTTCCCACCAGCTCTGAATGCTCTTCTCCTAAATCTGCTGAAATTCAGTGACAAAGATATGCAAAAATTCAGAAAATAGGAGGCATATATTTTTTTTAATTACCATTCTACAAGTCCACCATTCTGCATCCATCCATCCATCCATCCATCCATCCATCCATCCATCCATCTTCAGAGTCCCTATTGAGTCTTCTTTTTAGTCATGTTGCAAATACTGTTTTAGGAGTCGAGGTGGCGCAGTGGTTAGAGCGCAGTACTGCAGCTACTTCAGCTGACTGCTAGTTCAGCAGATCAGCGGATCAAATCTCACCGGCTCAAGGTTGACTCAGCCTTCCATCCTTCCGAGGTGGGTAAAATGAGGACCCAGATTGTTTTTTATTTTTATTTATTTTATTTCGAATTTATATACCGCACCTTCTCCCGAGGGACTCAGGGCGGTGTACAGCCAGCTAAAAACATACAATACAAACATATTGCCCCCAAAGATTGTTGGGGGCAATATGTTATTTAGTATACTGTCTTTGGTGTAAGCCGCCCAGAGTCCTTGGAGAGTGGGCGGCATAGAAATACAAATAATAATAATAATAATAAATAGTCTGGACAGGCATGTTACTTTTGCTGTGTTTTGAACTTACGTGTTGCATAGACTGTAAACCCTCCAGTGTCTTTCTGGAATTGGGCACATTTATTAAATCTAATAAATATATCAATGAGTATAACCTTTATAGCAATTGGATTAAAGCAGATGGTCTGAACTCAAAAATAACACCGAAATGGGTCATCTCATGGTTCATTTTTTTCCCCATAGTAACCTTTCTTCAAATATCAAATATCATCATCCCATCCACAATGTAAAGTCTCTGCATTAGCAACCAGCCGATCATCCAATTGGCAATGGGTGGAAACTAATGAAGGAGAGAAGCAGCCTAGAACTAAGGAGGAATTTCCTGACAGTGAGAACAATTAATCAGTGGAACTACTTGCCTCCAGAAGTTGTGAATGCTCCAACACTGGAAATTTTTAAGAAGATGTTGGATAACCATTTGTCTGAAGTGGTGTTGTTGTGGATTTAATAAGACAAACGCAACTTTTGGATTAATCAGAGACAAATTATATATTGCGCAATAGGTTCAAAGCTCTGTACATGAAGCGTTGAACAAAGACAGAAATTAGATACAATGGTTTTATACCCTCCTAGACAAAGGATTCTGTTAACTCAGCAATTCATATGGTCATATACATTTGTCATTTTTAATTGACATTTCCTAATTACAGAGTTTCTTTGCAAAACAGTTATAATTCTTTTTGTAGATTACTGAAGCATAGACTCAAATCATCTTCTGACGATAGACAACTTTTAACTCATGTGGATCCCCTTGACCTAACCAACCTTTAAGCTGTATGTCATTAGAATGTTCCTTTCTTCTGACAACTTAGAGGCCTCCTAGAGGAACCAAAAGGATTTTGGCTGAGTTTGTACTTTTTCCAACCGGATGCATTGCTTTTTAGAATAGAGTGAATAGAAAGTTATCCAGTGGTCATCTATCAGAGCCCGCTTCATTTACATTAGTGTAAGGCCATTATGGCGGACCTATGGCAAAAGTGCTACAGCTGGCACGCAGAGCCCTCTCTGTGGGCATGCAAGCCATCGCCCAGTTCAGTTCCACCATGCAAACGTGCATGGGATGTGGGTGGGGGCACATGCAAGAGACATGCGTGCATGTGCGGGTGTGTGTGTGTGCATGCGTGGGGGCAGAGTGCGAGGGGATGCAGCGTGCCCCCCCCTCAACAGCTCATTTTTGGGCAGAGGATGCTGCAGGGAGGCCTGCTAGGCCAAAAATGGGGGGCAAGGGGAGGGGGTCATGCGTGCATGCGCGAGGGGTGGAGGGAGTGGGGGGGTTGTGCGTGCATGAATGCCCCCCACCCGTATTGCATTATGGGTGCTGGCATGCGTGCACACCAGGGGTGGATTCTAAATTTTTTTACTACCGGTTCTGTGGGCGTGGCTTATTTTGTGGCTTGATGGTCATATGACAATTCTTTAGGATTTAGCAGAGGTATTGGTCTACCAGGCTAGTAGACTGTACCGGTCTACTCATTTGTTTTTGGAGGCACCAGTCTACCCATTTGTTTTTGGAGGCACTGGTCTACTCATTTGTTTTTGGAGGCACTGGTCTACGCATTTGTTTTTGGAGGCACCGGTCTACCCATTTGTTTTTGCAGGCACCGGTCTACTCATTTGTTTTTGGAGGCACTGGTCTACCCATTTGTTTTTGGAGGCACTGGTCTACCCATTTGTTTTTGGAGGCACCGGTCTACCCATTTGTTTTTGGAGGCACCGGTCTACTCATTTGTTTTTGGAGGCATCGATCTACTCATTTGTTTTTGGAGGCACCGGTCTACTCATTTGTTTTTGGAGGCACCGGTCTACTCATTTGTTTTTGGAGGCACTGGTCTACTCATTTGTTTTTGGAGGCACTGGTCTACTCATTTGTTTTTGCAGGCACCGGTCTACTCATTTGTTTTTGGAGGCACTGGTCTACGCATTTGTTTTCTTTTAACACTGATCAGCTGTAGGGCGGCCCTTTGAAGTCCCACGGCAAGAGTTTAAACAGTTTTTTCCCTTCTAGCTGATCAGCTGGGACTCAGGAGGCAGCAATAGATTGGGGGTGGGGCCAAATAAAAGGTAAGAATAAGACGGGGTGGGGGTGGGGGGGCAGAACCGGTTCGGTGACGTCATATCGTCACTGCTACCGGCTCGGCGGAACCGGGAGGAACCCATCATTGGCGCACACTGCCGCATGCACGCTTTCGGCACACAACAAGAAAAAGGTTAGCCATCATGGATATAGGGTCTCCTATTTGAGCAGGGGGTTGGACTAGAAGACCTCTAAGGTCCCTTCCAACTCTGTTATTCTGTTTTCCCAAGGGGAGCTAAGGGAAGGCTCTCAAGTTCAGGTTTTCCTCAGACAAGTTTTAAAGGTGACTCTCCACTTCATCAAAGGAAAATGAGGGGGTGGGGTGGGTGGGAAACAGGCAGGGGAAGAATCAATCTTCCATTTGCCAGCTGATTTGTGTTAAATAACTTAACCCATGGAGCGTCTTGTCAGAATTTTTGCAAATGGACTCAAATTGTCCCCGAATTATGGAAAGAAATATTGGATTTTTTTTCCCCTTCCCCTAAGAAAAAAGGAAACACTTTTTGCAATTTCTCAAGTTGTTGGCATGATTCATCTTTCTTTTCTATTTGGTGTTTTTCTTTTCTTTTCTGCTGGAGAAAGGAAGGAAGGGAGGGAGGGAGGGAGAAGGAGAAGGAAGAAGAAGAAAGGAAAGCTATCCAGGAGCCTGAATAGCTCTGCAGACAAGGCACTGTAATTTAACACCAACTGTCTGCAATTACTGCAAGTTCGAATCTCTCCAAGGCTCAAGGTTGACTCAGCCTTCCATCCTTTCTAAGCTAGGTAGATTGAGGACCCAGTTTGTGGGGGCAATAAGCTGACTTTGTATAAAATATACAAAAGAATGAAGGCTATTGCTTAAAGCATTGTAAGCCGCCCTGAGTCTCCGGAGAAGGGCGGCATATAAATCAAATTAAAAAAAAAAAAGAAAGAAAGGGAGGGTTAGAGGGAAGGGAGGGAGGAAACAAGGAAGGCAGGGAAGAAACAAGGAAGGAAACAAGGAAGCAAAAGAGGGAAGGAGGGAGGAAGGGAAGAAAGGAGGGAGGGAGAGAGGAGGAGGAAGAAAGGAAGGGAGGGAGGAAACGAGGAAGGAAGGGAGGAAAGAAAAGAGGGAGAGAGGGAGGTTGGGAGGGAGGGAGAGAGGAGAAGGAAGGAAGGGTTAGAGGGAAGGAGGAAGGAAGGAAAGAAGGGAGGGACAGAGAGAGGGGAGGAAGAAGGAAGGAAAGAAGGGAGGGAGGAAGAGAGGAGAAGGAAGGAAGGGTTAGAGGGAAGGAGGAAGGAAGGAAAGAGGGGAGGGAGGGAGAGAGGGGAGGAAGAAAGGAAGGGAGGGAGGAAACAAGGAAAGAAGGGAAGAAAGAAAAGAGGGAGGAAGGGAGGGAGGTTGGGAGGGAGGAAGGGAGGGAGAGAGGAGGAGGAGGGAAGAGTTAGAGGGAGGGAAGGAAGAGAGGGAGAGAGGGAGGAAACAAGGAAACAAAAGAGGGAGAGAGAAAGGAAGGAAGGTTGGGAAGCCGGGAGGGAAGGAGATTGATTGAATAATGGACTGCTAGAAATAAGGAATATAGAGTTGAATGAGAAATTGAAAAAAAACAACATTTCAGAAAAAGAACAGCCAATCCCTTTCATAAGAAAAGTCCACAGAAGGCACTAAGAACCGAGTTCTCAGCTTGATGGACGGATGAAGCATTTTAGGACGAAAAACTCAGACGTGGGCTCTGAAAGGTCCATCAAAAGCTGCATTCCCAAAACAGCCCGTGCTGAAACCAAAAGAATTCCTGGGCAACCCAGTTCAATGCAATGTGATTTAATCTAATTTAAACTTAATGAAAGGGAAATTACTTTAATTAGCTACATTTAATGTGGCTAGCTCCTTTTGTATTTCGACGGCTTTCTACTGCTACCAAATTAAACCTTTACAATCTGTGTTGAAGAAATTAGCGCTTGCACCATTCTCACGAGGGCTCCGCCCAGTTGTGTAGCTTGTTGTAATGTTGCACGCCTGTTAAAATGAGTGGAGCTTCTCTCACACTGGTTTAAAATGTACGGGTAATCCTCAACTTGCAACAGTTCATTTAGTGACCGCTTGAAGTTACAAAGGCACTGAAAAAAGGGACTTTTATCAGTGGCGAAATGCTACCGGTTCGCACTGGTTCGGCGAACCGGTAGTGGTGGCAGTGTGAGGCTCCGCCCACCTGCCCGGAAGTCGCTACTTCCTGGTTTAAACCCAGAAGTAACCTGTTTTTGACCCTCTGCACATGCACAGGCTGTACACCGCCCTGAGTCCTTCGGGAGAAGGGCGGTATAGAAATAAAATTATTCTATTCTATTCTATTCTATTCTATTCTATTCTA
Organism: Pituophis catenifer annectens; assembly: GCF_029215685.1. NCBI lineage: Eukaryota > Metazoa > Chordata > Lepidosauria > Squamata > Colubridae > Pituophis > Pituophis catenifer. The sequence continues at coordinate 77,468,871 of NW_027256888.1, forward strand.
TTCTATTCTATTCTATTCTATTCTATTCTATTCTATTCTATTCTATTCTATTCTATTCTATTCAAAATCGCATGTGACGCACGCACTTCCGAACAGGTAGGGAAGGTAAGTAAATTTCACGCCTGGAATTGATGACCGTTTTTCACACGACCGTTTCAGCATCCCCCACGGTCATATGATTTCCATTCGGATGGTTGACCAATGACTCAGATTTATGACATTTGCAGTGTCCCGGGGTCACGTGATCCCCTTTTGCGACCTTCTGACAAGCAAAGTCAAGGGGGAAGCCCGATTTGCTTAACAATGGTGTTACTAACTTAATGGCGGCAGTGATTCACTTAACAACGGTGGCAAGAAAGGTCATAAAAGCGGGCAAAACTCACTGAACAAATGTGTCTCACTTCGTAACGTAAAGGTTGGGCTCGATGGTGGTCGTAAGTCGAGGACTACCTGTATTTTATCATTTTGGTTAAAGCAATGGGTGGCACAGGTGTGTCCAGGAAGTTGAAGATGTTCCTGCTACCGCCTCAAAACTGCAGACAATATTTGGATCAAAATCTGAAATTGCTTCCAAAATCCTTTCAATCTGAATTTTTCTTCAGATTTCAATTTCTTCAGAACATGAGGCCTAGAGATAGGAATTGAATTTGGTCTTACAGTTTGGACTTTACCAAGCTGTTTCTACATCCTATCTTATTAGATATAAGACTTTAATTTATCATCAATAACTTTTTGTCAATGAATCAGCACACAAATACATAACACAGACAGAAAGACAGACAGAAGGAAAAATAGATAGAAAGATGAAAGAAGGAAAGAAAGAAAGAAAGAAAGAAAGAAAGAAAGAAAGAATGAATGAAAGAACAAAAGAAAGAAAGAAGCTGGATGGATGGATGGATGGATGGATGGATGGATGGATGGATGGATGGATAGCAGTGGTGGGTTGCTACCGATTCGCACCGAATCGGGGAAAATGGTAGCGGCAGCAGCTCGTGCACGAGCGAACCAGTAGCGACGGGTTTTGGAACCTGCCCCTGATGGATAGATAGATAGATAGATAGATAGATAGATGAAAGAGAGACAGAGACTGATAGAGATAGATGGATGGATAGATAGATAGAAAAATGAAAGAGAGAGAGAGAGAGAGAGAGAGAGAGAGAGAGAGAGAGGGAGGCATATAGATATAGATAGATCAGGGGTCACCAACCTTTCAGACCTCGGGGACCACTAAATTCATAATTTTAAATCCCGCGGACCACTAATATGAATTTTTTTAAAAAAGATAAATAGTATTTAGTGCAATTTAGTGCAAAATAAAAAAATGCAAATAATTTTTCTGCAGACCACCAAAATTTTCTCACGGATCACTGGTTGGTGACCACTGAGATAGATGACAGATAAATAATAGGTGATAGATAGTTGACAGATGATAGATAGATAGATAGATAGATAGATAGATAGATAGATAGATACTGTAGATAGATAGATAGATAGATAGATAGATAGATAGATAGATAGATAGATAGATGATAGATAGATAGATAGATAGATAGATAGATAGATACTGTAAGATAGATAGATAGATAGATAGATAGATAGATAGATAGATAGATAGATAGATAGATAGATATACTGTAGATAGAGATAGATAGATGATAGATGGATGGATGGATAAATGATAGATAGATAGACAGAGACAGATATAGATGATTGATAGATGGATGGATGGATGGATGGATAGATAGATAGATAGATAGATAGATAGATAGATAGGTAGATAGACAGACAGACAGAGAGATGATATTGATAGATGGATAGATGGAGATAGATAGATAGATAGATAGATAGATAGATAGATAGATAGGTAGATAGACAGACAGACAGAGAGATGATATTGATAGATAGATAGATAGATAGATAGATAGATAGATAGATAGATAGATAGATAGATAGATAGATAGATAGATACTGTAGATAGATAGATGGATGGATAAATGATAGATAGATAGATAGATAGATAGATAGATAGATAGATAGATAGATAGATACTGTAGATAGATAGATAGATAGATAGATAGATAGATAGATAGATAGATAGATAGATAGATAGATAGATAGATAGATATACTGTAGATAGAGATAGATAGATGATAGATGGATGGATGGATAAATGATAGATAGATAGACAGAGACAGATATAGATGATTGATAGATGGATGGATGGATGGATGGATAGATGGAGATAGATAGATAGATAGATAGATAGGTAGATAGACAGACAGACAGAGAGATGATATTGATAGATGGATAGATGGAGATAGATAGATAGATAGATAGATAGATAGATAGATAGATAGATAGAGTCTTACAAAGATTTATTTGACAACAGTGCATAATCATAAAAAGTTTGGACGCTGGTGATGCATATAAACCCTACTTTTACCCCCAAACTTTTAAAGAAATAATACCTTTACTTGGAAATGATTCAAATTAGTAGGAGGTATGAGCTGGAAATATAACAAAGCATTTTTCTTAAGAGTGATTTCTAATCCTCTTCCATCTTGCAAGAAAAAAAAAAAACCCAAGACAAAATGTATAAATCTAGTTGGTGAAAGGCAGATGAAAAATAATTCTATTAGACAGCCGAAGAAGAGGAATAGGAATTGCTTCAAGCTTCAACTGGGCACAGCAAGCAGCCTTTTAGAAATGATTTTACGTTAATAAAAAGAACGATATTCCCTCTGAAGGCTAAACTTCATGTGCTGTGATTCATACGGTTGACCTAAGGTGAAAAATTATTTTTCTCACAAAAAGCTTAAGGAAGGCTGGCCAAAGATAGACTGGAACTAGAATAATGCAGAGAGAGAGAGAGAAAAAAAAATGCATTCTTAGCCAGCTAGGATTTCACCGTATACTTTTCAGAACAATAGGAAAAATACACACACAAGAAATGAATATATCCGGACAAAATGTGTATAAAATGGATGAAGATTACAGACAAATCTCTATTGAATAGATTGCTTGGAAGAAGCTTATTTCCAAGAGCCACGCTTACAAAATTGCACATATTTTTTTTAAAAAGTATTTTCTACACTCTTCTGTCAGTGCAGTGGTCCTCGTTTAGCAACTGCCTTATTTAGCAACTGTTCACACTTCAGATTCAGATTAACAGAGTTGGAAGGGACCTTGTAGGTCATCTAGTCCAACCCCATGCCCAAGCAGGAGACCCTATAGCATTTCTGACAAATGGCAGTCCAATCTCTTCTTGAAAGTCTCAAGTGATGAAGCTCCCACAACTTCCGAAGGCAACTTCTGTTCCATTAGTTGATTGTTCTCACTGCCAGAAAATTTCTCCTTATTTCCAGGTTGAATCTCTCCTTGTTCAGTTTCCATCCATTATTCCTTGTCTGGTCTTGGAAAATAGCTTGACCCCTTCCTCTCTGTGGCAGCCCTTCAAATATTGGAAGACTGCTATCATGTCTCCCCTGGTCCTTCTCTTCACTAGACTAGCCATGCCCAGTTCCTCCAACCGTTCTTCGTATATTTTAGGCTCCAGTCTCCTCATCATCCTGGTTGCTCTTCTCTGCACTTTTTCTAGAGTCTCAACATCTTTTTTATAGTGTGGTGACCAAAACTGGATGCAGTACTCTAGGTGTGGTCTTACTAAGGCTTTATAGAGTGGTATTAATACCTCCCTTGATCTTGATTGTTGTTGTTAGTTGCGAAGTCATGTCCGACCCATTGTGACCCCATGGACAACGTTCCTCCAGGCCTTCCTGTCCTCTACCATCCTCTGGAGTCCATTTAAGCTCACGCCAACTGCTTCAGTGACTCCATCCAGCCACCTCGTTTTCTGTCGTCCCCTTCTTCTTTTGCCCTCAATCGTTCCCAGCATTAGGCTCTTCTCCAGGGAGTCCTTCCTTCTCATTAGGTGGCCAAAGTATTTGAGTTTCATCTTCAGGATGTGGCCTTCTAAAGAGCAGTCAGGGTTGATCTCCTCTAGGACTGACCGGTTGGATCGCCTTACAGTCCAAGGGACTCGCAGGAGTCTCCTCCAGCACCAGAGTTCAAAGGCCTCAATTCTTTGGCGCTCAGCCTTCCTTATGGTCCAACTTTCACAGCCATACATTGCAACAGGGAAAACCATAGCCTTGACTGTATACACTTTTGTTGGCAGGGTGATGTCTCTGTTTTTTAGCATGCTGTCTAGATTTGTATCCCTCTGTTAATGCAATTTAGGATTGCATTGGCTTTTTTGGCTGCCGCCACACACTGCTGGCTCATATTTAGCTGGTTGTCCACTAAGACTCCAAGCTCCCTGTTAAGGATATTGTTGTGTTACCAACCAGCAGAGTAAGTGCACAGAGAAACGGTACTGAGAGCAATGAATACAATACATACAAACTGGTTTAACAAAGCTTTTACTTTGTAGTGAAAAACAATTGCATAGTCTTTTAGTCAATTCAAATCTTTAGCCATTCAAATCAGTCCGAAGTTACAGATATCTTCTTACCATACAAACAGCAGTAGGTAATAAACAGCAATTCAACACTGGTAACAAATCACGATGGTAGCAGATCCATCCACGATGAGAGCTTCTTCACACGACGGTAACAGTTCCAAACAACAAGTCAAGCAATAAGTCAAGCAACAATGACTATAGCTCGGCTCTCTCCTTATATACACTTTACACTAGTAATTATCCACTTAAGATAAGTGAAGTCAGCAGTGCAATGACTCAACAGTACAATTAGGATACTTGCAGTCAGCAGTCAGTCAGCAGTCAGTTACAATGACTCATCAGTACAATTACTCAGCATTACATCTTAAAGTTACAGAATACATTTAAAGTTATAGAACACATATATTGCCTGAACAACTTGTTAGGCTTATACCATATCCTAACACTCCCTCTCACAGTCACTGCTACTAAGCCTGGTTTCACCCAGTCTGTAGGTGTCCTTTGGGTTTTTCTTGCCTAAGTGTAAGAAAATTTTGTTAGATAGACTTAAACAACAGTGATAAAGAAATCCCTTGGGAACAATCCCCACATTCGCGAACTTTGCAAGCGTGTAAACTAAAGAAAGCTGAAGCACAACTGTGAGCAACCTTCTTGTTTCACTTGGCAGCCGCTTCACTTAATGATCAAGATGCCAGTCCCAATTGTGGTCACTAAACAAGGACTACACGTTGTTGCTCAAACAAAAATTCAGTGGAAGATGAAATTATCAAGAAAGTTATGGAATGTGCTGAATTGAGTAAATTGACATTTGAAATTAGAGAACAGGAAGATAAGCAATATTATAGGGTATGGGATTTATTTTATCAATGGCTAGATAAGAAAGCATGGAAATGAAGTATGAAATATGAAATAAATGTAATAATAAAATATATGATATGGTTTTTTTGGGGGGGGGAAAGTGCCATTGTTAAATAAATATTAAATGAGAATAATAACACAATGAGATATAATAAATTGACAAATAACTTGTAAATTTTGGATATGGGATTAAGCACCCAAGAATTGTAACCGATCGACACACTTTCTGTAATTGTAATGGATGATGGTTGTTTTTATGTTTTGTTTAAAAAAATAATATTTTTTTTTTAAAAAAGCAAACATTCAGTGGTCCTCGACTTACAACAGTTCGTTTACTGACCGTTCGAAGTTACAACAGCACTGAATAAAGTGACATGATCATTTTTCACACTTAAGACCATTGCAGCGTCCCCACGTTCATGTGATCAAAATTGAAATGCTTGGCCACTGACTCCTATTTATGACGGTTGCAGTATTCCCGGGGTCACACGATTCCCTTTCGCGACCGTCTGACAAGCTCAAAGTCGATGGGGAAGCCAGATTCACTTAGCAACCGTGCTCCTAACCTAACAACTGCAGTGATTTACCTCACAACTGTGGCGAGGAAAGTCGTAAAATGAGGCAAGATGCAGTTGACAAATGTCTCAGTTTTTCAACGGAAAGCTTGGGCTCCATTGTTGTCGTAAGTCAAGGAATACTTCAGCGGTGGGTTTCAAATTTTTGAATGCCGGTTCTGTGGGTGTAGCTTGGTGGGCGTGTTGTGGCTCGGTGGGTGGGGCTTGGTGGGCATGGCAGGGGAAGGATACTGTAAAATCTCCATTCCCACCCCACTCCAGGGGAAGGATACTGCAAAATCCCCATTTCCTCCTGATCAGCTGGGACTTGGGAGGCAGAGAATAGATGAGGGTGGGGCCAGTCAGAATTTTTACTACCAGTTCTCCGAACTACTCAAAATTTCCACTACCGGTTCTCCAGAACTGGTCAGAACCTGCTAAAATGCACCTCTGGACTACTTGTATTGTAGTTCTGCCTTAGACTCTAGGCAGTTTACAGCATAATAGAAGACCAGTAATTAAGAGCAGAATCATCAATTATTGTGCTGGCATTTAAACTCCCTTTCTAAGAATAAGTAGTTGGGTTTTTTTTAAATTTTGAAGTCCCTTCAAAGTTTTCAACCCTTCTGCGGAAAACAACAGAACCATTTCCAAAAGTGGTTTTCGTGTTTTCCCTTATTTTTCCCTTATTATGAACACAGTTGTTAAGATCTGAACCATCGATTGAAAATTGGACGATGGCCATCTGTTTCCTCGTGAGTTCTCTTAAAATGTCTTTCTGGCTACCCTTGAGATATTTTTTTTTAATTTAATTTAATTTTATCCAGGCATGAGCCTCCAATTTTGCTTTGAATTTCAATGACATTAGCTTTGTCGAGCTAATATTGCACACACTTCTTAAAACTGTAGAGACGAATAGTAGATTTTAGAAGAAACCCTCCTAATTCTACCACCTCTTACAATATTAGGCAATGCAGTATCGACAGTGGAGATCTTCAAGTTTCTAGGTTCTGGGACTTGATGTTTCTAGGTTCTTCAAGGACTTGAAATAGACATCTAACATTAAAACCACCAGTAGAGACCTTCACATTTCTAGGTTCTGGGACTTCCAAGTTTCTAGGTTCTTCAAGGACTTGAAAAGGACACCTTGTTCTGACCTAGGCTTAACGGAATCACAAAACAGACTCCTTGTCCCGAAAAAAACCCTTTTTATTTGGCTAATTGTGAATTCCTCGCATTCACATCCAGCAAAGTCCCAGCAATAAGCCTTTCGAGGTTTAATTGCAACAACAGAACTTTATCAGTCCTTGGATAGTGGCCAGGCCGATAGCTTCCAAGCGCAATGCTATATAATGAAATTCTTGGCAAGGAGTCTCTGTGAGGCACGAACTTAGATAAGCAAATCTTCACAATAATAAACAAATGAATTGTCTCCTGCAAACTCCCCTTCCCTTTTGCTCCTATTTATTCCTTATGGGAGGGGCCATTCAGCGTCCACTTGTGCCTTTACTCCCGAGTCGACCCCTGTTCCTTAATTGTTCCCTTCTCCTGACAGCTCTGCGCATGCGCACATCGGGAACAGGATCCAGCTGTTCTTCAGCCTCACTGATCTCCGACTCCGAAGGTAGCTGATAACTGTCAGACGGTCCTGGCCCTATCTCTGCCTCTGGTGCAGAGCCCTCATCAGAGCCTTCCCCAGACTCCAGGACTGGCCCATGTTCCTCCCCAACCTCTTCACTGTCCGAGTCTGCCACCAGCACTGCTGGCCACTGGTGGGCCACAACACACCTAAGATTAGACCCATCATTAAAAAGGCGCAACAAAGGATGTTCTTCCTGCATCAACTAAGAAAGCTCAGATTGCTTCTGATACAGTTTTACAGAGGAATTATTGAGTCTGTCTGTAGAGATGCTCAGTCATCGAAGTCATGGTTGTCCCAAAGGTGCTTTTTCAGGAGGCAACTGGACTTCCTTGGTTTTTTCTTCGAAGATGTTTCGCTTCTCATCCAAGAAGCTTCTTCAGCTCTGACTGGATGGTGGGGAAGTCTGTCGTTTGTACCTCAATAACTGTCTGGTTTGGCACAGTAACCAAACAGGACAGACACAGACTTCAACGGATAGTTAGGACTGCAGAAAAAACAATTGCAACCAGCTTGCCTTCCATTGAGGATCTGTACACTGCACCAGTGATGGGATTCAATTTTTATTTTTACTACCGGTTCTATTTAGGTGCGTCTTATAATCTGAAAAATACGGTATATATGAAGGCACTTTCCATGCAGTTGTAATGTGTGTGTCTGTTTGCGTGTTTTCCTCCCCTTCTCAGAAGTTGGGATGAATTTTAGGATCCACAATGAAGCAAGACATTGCGATGGTCTCTGGCATCACCATGGGCATTCGGTGGAGAAGATTCGAATGGTGTGCTTCGCTTCAAATGACATTTCAGCAGCCGTTCTTCTCAGGCTTCCATTTAAATTCATCCCAGGAAATATGAAACTCGAGGAATCCTGCAGTATTTGTTAATCTATCCTTTCGCTCGAGGCCACCGAAGCAACCAGCGAAGCACCGTTGGAGTTTCTGTCCTTTAACAACTTAGCGCGTTTCTCAATATTCTTTAGCTCTGTACAACTCAGCAGGAGACTAATGACGGGAACATCTAACAGGAGAGGCAGAAGTAGGAAAGCTCAGCCAGAAGGAGAAAAAAATCTAATTTCATGAGTTTTGCTTTTAATAGGAAGCAGAAGAGGAAGGGGAAAAGGAAGGGGAGGAGAAGGAGGAAGAGAAGAAGTAGGAGAAGAAGAGGAAGAAGAGGAAGAAGAGAAAGAGGAGGGAGAGGAAGAAGAAGCGGAAGGAGGAGGAGGAGGAGAAGAAGAGGAGGAGGAGGAGGAGGAGGAGGAGGAGGAGGAGGAGGAGGAGGAGGAGGAGAGGGTTAAAAAGGAGGATGGGAAGAAAGAAGAGGAGGAAAAGAAGAGGAGGAGGAGGAGGAGAAGAGGAGAACGAGGAATAGAAGGTGGAGGAGGAGGACAACGAATGGGTGGAAAGGGGAAGAGGAAGAGGAAGAAGGGAGAAGGAGGAGGAGGAGAAGAGGAGGAGGAGGGAGGGGTAGAAAGGAGGATGGGAAGAAGGAGGAGGAGGAGGAAAAGAAGAGGAGGAGGAGAAGAAGAGGAGAAGAAGGAATAGAAGGTGGAGGAGGAGGACGACGAATGGGTGGAAAGGAGAAGAGGAAGAGGAAGAAGGGAGAAGGAGGAGGAGGAGAAGAGGAGGAGGAGGAGGGAGGGGTAGAAAGGAGGATGGGAAGAAGGAGGAGGAGGAGGAAAAGAAGAGGAGGAGGAGGAGAAGAAGAGGAGAAGGAGGAATAGAAGGTGGTGGAGGAGGACGACGAATGGGTGGAAAGGGGAAAGGGAAGAAGGAGGAGGAGGAGGAGGAGAGGAGGAGGAGGGGGAGGGAGGGGTGGAAAGGAGAAGGGGAAGAAGGAGGAAGAGGAGGAGGGGTGGGAAGGGGAAGGGGAAGAAGGAGGAGGAGATGAAGAAGAAGAGGAGGAGGGGTAGAAAGGGGAAGACGGAGGAGGAGGAGGAGAAAGTGGAGGCGGCGGAGAAGAAGAGGAGGAGGAGGAGGAGGAGGAATAGAAGGTGGAGGAGGAGGAGAAGAAGAAGAGGGGGGAGGAGGAGGGAGGGATGGAAAGGGGAAGGGGAAGGAGGAGGAGAAGGAGAAGAGGGGGGAGGAGCAGGTGGTGGAAGAGGAGGAGGAGGAGGAGGAGGAGGAGGAGGAGGAGGAGGAGGTGGTGGTGGAGGAGGAGAGCAACCTTATTTTACATGCAACTAAATAATGATAGGTAATACAGTTTAACTACTAGCTGATAGTAATTCTGGGGGTATGCATGTGGTGTGTGCACATCCTTTTCGGGATGTGACTTTTGGTTGATATAGGTAGCTAAAGGTAGCTAAAGGTACAGATGGTTATAGGTATTTCATGACTCTTTCATCTCATTTTCAAAAGATTCACCCTCTGCTCCTAACAAAATAGGGGCCGACTGAATAGGGGAAATCTGAATTTTACAGATTTAACTAGGTCAAATTTCTCCTGCCTATAAACGTAGTTTGCTTTAATTTAGCATTTAAGATTGATTTACTTCTTGTTGTTGTTTTGTTTCTTATACACTGCCCTGCATTTAACTGTGGAGACACACAGTAAATAAAGCTATGGGACATTCCTATGCATAGGTGTGTCCCGTAGTTTTATTTACTATGTGTCTCCACAGTTAAATGCAGGGCAGTGTATAAGAAATATATATGTATATCTCTATATTCACCCATCCATTTCCCAAACTAGACTTCAGTCCCAGCGTCTCTCTCTCTCTCTCTCTCTCCACCCCATATCTTTTCTTTCTTCTTTCTTTCTTTCTTTCTTTCTTTCTTTCTTTCTTTCTTTCTTTCTTTCTTTCTTTCTTTCTTTCCCCTCCTTCCTTCCTTCCTTCCTTCCTTCCTTCCTTCCTTCCTTCCTTCCTTCCTTCCTTCCTTCTTTCTCGTCTTCTTCTTTTGGTGGATGGCTTTGTTTCAATTAAATCTGATCAATTCTTCTTTTATCTTTCCCTCCACCCCTTTTCATTATTTTTCATCAGTGAGGGTTTAATTGTCTGCAGATGGACGGTCATGGTTTGTGAGCTTTAAACGGCCAGCTGGAATGCATTCGTTGTTCCCTTGCTTGCTTTACAAGCCGTGATCAATATTTAATTTCGGATTCCCTGACTGTACGAAATTCTAACAGCCATTCTGGTAGCTTCTCCCGCCCTAGGCTTGTAGTCACTAAACTGGGCTTCGTGCTGATTTAGGCAAACCAGCTGCAGCGAGAACCTGCAGTTCTTGGTGCTGATAACATTTTACAATAAAGTGCCTATTAACTGGTTGCCAGGATCAAATGTACAATTTATGGGGCAATATGAGGCTGGAACGCTGGGCAGGAGGTTAGAGAGCCTGCATTCAAGAGCTGTCGTGGGGCAAGGTTGAGTTCCCGTCCTTCACTCCAGCTCCTGATGAGGACCCTGAAAGGACCTCCACCCCCAATTGGGCAACTGTGATATCACCGTCTAATCCTTTCAACCTGTATTACAAAACCCTGAGCTGCAAATATTCTCCTTTATTGGTAGGTCAATATTCATTTCACCTGCCTATGCGCTGTGCTTTCCTGTGTTGAAATGTTCCATATTCGCACCACAATTCTGCCTTTGCAGCTTCAATTTTTCTCTCCCTGCACAACACCCACCACTAAAAAACCAAAAGGCTTTAATTCATCTAGCCACACCAGTGGTACCCCAGAAGATCCTCAACGCTTCCTCAAGGGCATGTTGAGTGCCATCCAACCTGTTGTGGCCCGTCAGCGGCCTGTGCAATTAGTAGCTGATTCCGACAGTGAGGAGGCTGGTGTGGTGCTGCGCCAGCAGCCTGTGCAGCTGGCGCTCGAGTCAGACAATGAGGAGGTTGGAGAAGATATGGTGCCAGAGGCGGGGATTCAGCCAGGGCCTTCAGAACCTCCAGAAGCTCCCATAAGTGAAGAGGAAGAAGAGGAGGAGCCTCTTCTCGATGCATGAGCACACAGAGCTGCCAAAAGGCAGGAGTGGCTCCTCAGGAGGAGAGGTCTCCTCAAGAGTAAGGCTTGGGGCTAATTGGCCACTCCCTAGCCTATTTAAGGAAGGACAATGACTGATGCAATTTGCAGGAAACAACTTTGTTCATATTCCTTTGTGTCTTGATTCCAGAAACGTTTGATTCGACTCTTGTTTATCTCTTGTCAGTTTTCCTGCAAATTGCTTCTGGGCATTCTGCCAACCACAGTAAGATTACGGTTATCTGAAAGACTGTGTCTCAGAATTGAGTTATTATTCCTTGGACTCTTGTCAGCTGTTAATGAAGTTAAATTAACAGCCTTTGTTCAGAAAAGACTGATTTAAACTGTGCTTGTGTTCGAACAACTACTAAGAAAGCTCATTAGTATTCCTTATTAAGTAAACTAAAGTTTGTATGGATTTTGTGTGTGCTGCGTTCTTTGGGGTCCGTAGCTGGGGCAGAACACAACCTGAAGGGCCCATCAACTGGCACAATGCCATCGATCACTTTAGCTTGTCTATCTGTGTGGGTTTTTCTTGGTATAAGAGAGGAGGGGCTTACTGTTATCTTCTCCCACACGTGAAATGATAACTTGACTATTGTCCTAGTGAGCATCTAAGCTGAAACAAACAAAGCCCTTCTTTACATAAGCGGAAATGCCAGCAAATTAACTACATAAGAGAGTCCCTTCTACTAGATGTTGCAAGTTCTTCATTCCAAGGACTCATTTCAGTGGTGGGGATTCAACCAGTTCGTGCCAGTTTGGGCAAACCAGTAGTTAAATTGCTGGCTGCCCCACCCCTTCCTGCCCTACCCCTTCCAGGAGTCCCCATGCCCCCCATTTTTGCTCCAGGTAAGTGCAGGAAGGCCTCCTAGGCTCAAAATGGGGTGTGGGGGTGGGCCCCCCCCAGTGGTCCGTTTTCACTCGCAGGAGGCTTTAGGGAAGACTCCAAGGCCCAAAATGTTCAACCCTGACCTACAAATATTCTATAGGATGACAGTACTTTTGACATTTACTCTAGGTTTTGTTGACTTATTCCTCCCAGGAGCATCAACCCCCCCCACCCCCAATGAATCAGCATAACAGGACTTGAGGGGTTATATAAACAGAGTCCTTGAAAACTGATGAATACTGAGCTTGAAAGGGCAATACTAAACCTTTGGTGCCCTTCACTTCTTCGAATTGTGACAGCATTATTCATTCAGACACGAAACTCAAAGGAAGACGGAGCTCTTAATAACGCTCTCAACCTTGACTAGGTAGAATCTAATGTCTGTTTAGCATGCATGACGAAAGCAAAGGAAATCGGAGCGAAAGAAAGAGGTTGCAAATTGGCTATGGTGAATTGTATACGAGTAGCGGTAACGCAAAAGCCAGAGGTGAGTTTCTGGAAAATATTGTGCGATATTCAGAATTAATGTGAAAAAAATAAAGAGATATTCTGCAAGGCGATCAGGCTGGATGAATAGGAATATGATAAAAAAAGCATTAAAATAAATGTGCGGGCTATTCAGAAACCCAAGAATGATTGAGAAAGGTGATAAGTGAGTCACGATTTACAAAAAAAAATATCTGTTTGTTTGGTTTAAACACCACTTTTCTTGCAAACGCACCTACGGAAAGCACAGTTCCTTTCTTAGTTTCAGCAATTAAGGGGGAATTGGTAAAGGCGTTCCATGTGTATTATTGTAGCCCAGGTTGACAAACAGACAGGCAGAAAATGAATAAAAGAGTTTTCCTCAGGGCCAATTTCGCGTGAGGAAACCAATCTTCCAATGGAATGAGAGGCTTCAGGAGGGCAAGTGGGGAAGGGAAGAAGAGGGAGGGTTGAACAAGTCTGGTTACGAAAGGCCGAAGAGCGCCTGAGAATTTCTTTTTCCCTAGGCATATTTCATTCATCTTCTGCGCTTTCCATAGCGCTGCCCATCACAAAAGGAATAGTGGGATGGCTCTGCATTTGTGTGTGAGGGGGGTGCATATGCATGAAAATGTAAATCGTGTGTGTACGTATTCTGTTCAGTAGAAATCGAAAAATTCCTTTCCAAAGGTAAAAAAATAGACATGTCTAATCATCCACATTTTCTCTCTCTCCCTCCCTCCCTCCCTCTCATCTATCTATCTGCTTGCATGCATGCCTGTCTATATTTATCTATCTCTCTATCTCTCTTTCTCTCTAATCTATCTATCTATCTATCTATCTATCTATCTATCTATCTATCTATCTATCTAGTATCTCTCTCTCTCCCTCCCCCCTCTCATCTATTTGTCTGCCTGCCTACCTCTCTCTCTTTCATCTCTCTCTCTCTCTCTCTCACTCTCTCTCTCTCTCTGTGTGTGTGTGTGTGTCTATCATCTATCTATCTATCTATCTATCTATCTATCTATCTATCTATCTATCTATCTATCTAATCTATCATCTACATCTATCTATCTATCTATCTATCTATCTATCTATCTTTCTAGTATCTCTCTCTCTCCCTATCTCTCTCTCCCTCCCCCCTCTCATCTATTTGTCTGCCTGCCTACCTCTCTCTCTTTCATCTCTCTCTCTCTGTGTGTGTGTGTGTGTGTGTGTGTATCATCTATCTATCTATCTATCTATCTATCTATCTATCTATCTATCTATCATCTATCTATCTATCTATCTATCCTGTCTGTCTATCATCTATCTATCTATCATCTATCTATCTAGTATCTCTCTATCTCTCCCTATCTCTATCTCTCCCTCCCCCCTCTCATCTATTTGTCTGCCTGCCTACCTCTCTCTCATCTCTCTCTCTCTCTCTCTCTCTCTCTCTATCTATCTATCTATCATCTATCCTGTCTGTCTATCATCTATCTATCCATCCATCCTGTCTGTCTATCATCTATCTATCTATCTATCTATCTATCTATCTATCTATCTATCTATCTATCTATCTATCATCTATCTATCTCTCTATCATCTATCATCTAGCTAATCTATCATCTCTCTATCTATCTAGTATCTCTCTCTCTCTATCTGCCCCTCCCCCTCTCTCATCTATTTGTCTGCCTGCCTGCCTGCCTTTCTCTCTCTCTATCATCTCTCTCTCTCTATCTATCTGTCTGTCCATCCATCCATCCATCCATCTGTCTGTCTGTTTGTCTATCTATCTATCTATCTATCTATCTATCTATCTATCTATCTATCTATCTATCTATCTATCTATCTCTATCATTTATCTGAATTATTTTACAAACTCAATGACACAAACCTATTTAATACTCCTTTCTTCTCCTGTTTTCCCCATAATAATCACATGAGGTTGAGATAAGAGAGAGGGACTGGCTCAAACACACCCAGCTGGATTTCATGCCCAAGGTGGGACTAGAAATCACTGTCTCCTGGTGATTTGCCCAAACTCACCCAGTCGGCTTTCATGCCTAAAGCGGGACTAGAATTTACAATCCCCTTGTGATTGGCCCAAACTCACCCAGCTGGCTTTCATGCCTAAGGTGAGACTAGAACTCGCTGACTCCTACCTTTGGCGCCTGGTGCCTTAACCCCTAGACCAAACTGGCCCTCAAAAATACATCTAATGCTCCTTTCTCTTCCTATTTTCCCCACAACAACAACCCTATGAAGTATGTCGGACGGAGAGAGAATGATTAATTTTGGTAGAGTACTAGAAAGAACACATTGCCCTGAAAATTCTGACAGGATTAATGAGAGGATTATAATAATTGGCTAACTGGAGGGCCCTGAACTCTACTTAAGATTGTCCATATAGTATGTGGAAGGAACTAACTTCTACCTTTATTCCCATTGTCCAAAGCACACCAAAATTTCTTCATGATTTGGAGCAGTGGTTCTCTTAACATATATGGATTTTAACTCCTACAATGCTGGCTGGGGAACTCTGGGACTAGATGTCCACATATCTTAAAGTGGTCAAACTTCAGAAACATTGATTTGGAGGAATCCCAAAGCTGCTTTTTCCAAGAGGCAACTGGACTTTCTGGTTTTTCTTTGATGACGTTTTCGCTTCTCATCCAAGAAGCTTCTTCAGCTGAGGAAGCTTCTTGGATGAGAAGTGAAAATGTCTTCACTTCCAGTTGCCTCTTGGAAAAAGCAGTTTTGGGACAATCATGAGCTGGATGACTGAGAATCTCCATTGATTTGAAGGAACCTAATTAGATAAATGTCAACGGAGCATCTCCATCATCCAGGTCATGGTTGTCCCACAGGTGCCTTTCCAAAAGGCAGTTGGATTTTCTTGGGTTTTTTTTCCCTCTTGGAAATGTTTTGCTGGAAGTGCAAGCAGGCACAGGGCACTTTTCTCCATGTCTGGTGGCTTTGCCCAAAAATTAGGAAGCATTGGGAAAAAAAAATAAGAATTTGGCTAATAGAAATAACATCGGAAAAAAATAGAACTCAAACCAGAAATTTTTCTACTGGGGATGATTAAAGAAAATTATAAGAAAGAAATAAGGCATTTAATATTACATAGAGTCACTGCAGCCAGATTGGCGCTAGCTCAATATTGGAAAACTGATCAACTGCTAACAGATCAACTGATCATCCAAAAAAATCTATAATTGTGTGGAAATGGATAAATTAACATTTGAATTGAAGGATAAGGTAGACTCAAAATATTATATAGCGTGGAATACGTGGTGTGATTGGATAACTCGTAGAAATGAGAGTAAATGTAAAATTCTGTATGATAACAAAAATTAACAAAAATGTACCGTCAATAAGATAACGGATATGTGACCAAAATCACCTTTTCTTTTTATGTAATGTTGTTTGTATTAATATATATGTGTTTTGTATATTCATGGTATAGTATTTTACTTTTATATGTTTAATGAAGTTTGTTTTTAAAATTAAATTTTTTTTAAAAAAAAGGAAATGTTTTGCTTCTCATCCAAGAACTGAAGAAGCTTCTTGGATGAGAAGAGAAACGTTTTCAAGAAAAACAAAACAAAACAAAGGAAGTCCAGTTGCCTTTTGGAAAAAGCACCTTTGAGAGAATTAAAGATTTGCACACCTCACATCCCCAACGGTTGCGAAAAGAGAGGTTATAAGTCAAGGACTAGCTGTATCCCTGAAATCATAGCAAGCTTGTCTAGAGTTATTATTTTTTTAAAAAAATATTCAACATTTTGACTTTAATAATCCTTCTGAGGCTTAATCAGAAATCTCTGTAGTGCCATAACGAGGACTTCAGAATAGAGGGGAAAAAAGCAACAGAAATGGTTGAGATGTTTATATTCTCCAAAGCAACAATTTCTCTGCCAAAAGCAATAATCAGCGTGCTTCCCCGATGGGCTATAGATTCTGCTGGCTATACAGAATGTCTCCAATTATGCAGCGGAGTCCGTCACCTTTAACATCTGTCTCTGGGAGATGTAACTTTGGTGCATCTGTTCGCTTTATTAAGCCAATAACAACAGCAGCAACATTGGCGATAACAATATAATGTTATACTTTTTAAATACAATGGCTTTATTTACCCCATACAGTTGTGAAGTTTTTTGGGTTGGAGGGAGGGAGGGAGGGAATCAGGGGTAAAATGCTCCCGGTTTGGATTGGATCGCCCGATCCGGTAGCGATGGCGGCTGGTGGTTCGGAGAACCGGTAGCAAAAATCCCTGCGCCCCACCCCCCCTGCCCAGCTGAGCCACGCGATCATCAGAGGCTTTTTTTTTTTATTTTTAAAAGCATTTTTTTCTACAATCTCTTCAGCCAAAAAAATGCTTTTAAAAGTAAAAAAAAAAAGCCTCTGATGATCGCGCGGCTCAGCTGGGATCGTCAGAGGCTTTTAAAAGCATTTTTTTCTACAACCTCTTCGGCCGAAGAGGTTGTAGAAAAAATGCTTTTAAAAGTTAAAAAAAAAAAAAAGTTGGCCACGCCCACCCAGTCACATTAACCCCCCCCACCAAGCCACGCCCACAGAACCGCTAGTAACAAATTTTACATTTCACCACTGGAGGGAAGGGAGGGAGGGAAGTAAGTAAGTAAGTAAGTAAAAGGAGGTAGGTAGTTGAGGAAGGAAGGAAGGAAGAAAAAAAGAAAAAGGAGGGAAGGAAGGAAAGGAAAGGAAAGGAAAGGAAAGGAAAGGAAAGGAAAGGAAAGGAAAGGAAAGGAAAGGAAAGAGCAAGGGAAGGAGGGAGGGAGGGAAGTAAGTAAATAAACGGAGGTGAGGAAGGAAGGAAAGAGAAAAAAGAGGGAGGGAGGTTAGAAAGGAAGGAAGAAGAAAGAAAAGGGAGGGAGGGAGGGAAGAAGGAAGGAAGAGAAGGAAAGGAAAGGAAAGGAAGGAAGGAAGGAAGGAAGAAAGAAAGAATAAAAGAAAGAAAGAAAGAAAGAAAGAAAGAAAGAAAGAAAGAAAGAAAGAAAGAAAGGGAGGGAAGGAGGGAAGGACAGAGGGATGAAAAGGAATATGGAATGGAATGGAGGAAAGACGAAAGGAAGGAAGGAGGGAGGGAGGGACAGAAGAAGGAAATGGAATTGAATGGAAAGGAAAGGGAAGGGAAGGGAAGGGAAGGGAAGGGAAGGGAAGGGAACGGAAGGGAAGAGAGAGGAAGGAAGGTTGGATTCTTCAATTTTGGTTTTCAGGTTTTAATGATGAAAGGAAGATACAGGATTTAATTTCTTTGAGGCATGTCAAATGTTCGCTATAATTAAGTTGAAATTTTAGGAAGTTCTTGTATCTCATCTATGAAGATTCTAATAGCCTGGTGAGTAATATCACCGTGCAAGCAAAAAGCAATATCAGTCCATTTCATCAGGTAATTACTGCCCTCGTTCCAATTTCATTTATAATGTGGAGCGTCAAGATAAGCAATTATTTTCTGTCAGATATGAGATCTTTCAGGTAATGCTGAGAAGAAACATTAGATTAGAAGATGGTTTGAAAGGCCTCTCTGGCTCATTCTTCAAATTATTCCCTGTCTTCTTCTAGATAGGCATTCAGAATGGCATAACCTCTCTCTCTTTGTGGTCAGTTTGTTGCTATTAATCACACAGAAAAGTGTCCACCATAAGCGTCCACAGGAGGCAAAGAGGAATTGGGAGAATAACAGAGAAAACATGGATGACAACTTCATCACAACAAAAATTTACTTGGGTCGAAAGTTGGACTCACACCTGTTCTAAAAGAAACACTGATCCAAATACAAATGCAGTCGATTTAAAACATTCATTTAGAATAGAATAGAATAGAATAGAATAGAATAGAATAGAATAGAATAGAATAGAATAGAATAGAATAGAATAGAAAATATGGAATGGAATGGAATGGAATGGAATGAAATGGAATGGAATAGAATAGAATAGAATAGAATAGAATAGAATAGAATAGAATAGAATAGAATAGAATAGAATAGAATAGAATAGAAAATATGGAATGGAATAGAATAGAATAGAATAGAATAGAATGGAATGGAATGGAATGGAATAGAATAGAATAGAATAGAATAGAATAGAATAGAATAGAATAGAATAGAATAGAATAGAATAGAATAGAATAGAATAGAATAGAATAGAAAAGAAAATATGGAATGGAATGGAATGGAATGGAATGGAATGGAATAGAATAGAATAGAATAGAATAGAATAGAATAGAATAGAAAATATGGAATAGAATAGAATAGAATAGAATAAGAATAGAATAGAATAGAATAGAATAGAATAGAATGGAATGGAATGGAATGGAATGGAATGGAATAGAATAGAATAGAATAGAATAGAATAGAATAGAATAGAATAGAATAGAATAGAATAATTTATTGGCCAAGTGTGATTGGACACACAAGGAATTTGTCTTTGGTGCATAAACTCTCAGTGTACATAAAAGACAAGATACGTTCGTCAAGAATCATAAGGTACAACACTTAATGATAGTCATAGAGTACAAATAAGCAATCAGGAAACAACATCAATATAAATCATAAGGATACAAGCAACAAAATTTAGTGACCATTCGAAGTTAACTATGACACTGAAAAAAGTGACTGTTAGGACTGTTTTCACACATACAACCCTTGCAGCATTCCCATGGTCACATGATCAACAGTCAGACGCTTGGCAACTGACTTGTATTTATGACGGTTGCAGTGTCCTCCGCAGTCATGCAATCAGTGGTGGCTTCGCACGCGATCCTTCCGTGCATGCGCCCGGCCTTCCGTGCATGCACCTGGCCTTTTGTGCATGCGCCCGGCCTTCCACGCATGCGCCCAGCCTCGAAAACGTTCCTAAATAGAACGGCATAGAGCCGGGGCGGGATCTCCGCTACCAATTCGCCCGAACCGGTATGAACCAGCTGAATACCACCTCTGCACGCAATCCTTTCTGACAAGCAAAGTCAATGGAAGCCGGATTCACTTAATAACCGTGTTACTAACTTAACAACTGCAGTGATTCATTTAACAACTCTGGGCATGAAAGATTGTAAAATTCACTTAATGACTGCTTTGCTTAGCGACAGAAATGTTGGGCTCAATTGCGGCCATAAATCGAGGACTGCCTGTATAAAGATTTAAGACGAGCAAACTATTAAAAAGTTTTGTATCTTCCCTTTCTTGTGTGTTATAAAACTAAAACTATTGTAAGCTGTTTGTTACTATGTCTGCTAAAGAATCCAGTGATAGGGTAGTTGCTATGAAGTACAGATAGTCCTCGGTTTACAATGGTTCATTTAGTGATGGGTTCAAAGTTACAACGGCACTGAAAAAAGTAATTTATGGCCGTTTTTCGCAGTTACGACCTTTCCAGCATCCCCCGTGATCAAAATTTGGATGCTTGGGAACCGGTTCGTACTTACGACCATTGCTATGGTGTTATGTGATCCCCCTTTGCGACCTTTTGACAAGCGAAGTCAGATTCACTTAACAACCGGGTTACTAACTTAACGACTCCAGCAATTTATTTAACAACGGTGGCAAAGAAAGATGGGGGCAAAACTCACTTAACAAATGTCTTGCTTAGCAACAGAACTATTGGGCTCAATTGTGGTCATATGTCAAGGACTACGACCACCATTGAAATAAATGTTCAACAAATTTAATAAATAAAACACATTTTATATAAATTGAGTAAGTAAAATAAAATCAGTAAACAAGCAACAATCTTCCTTTTTCTCTCTCCGTTCCTTGTTCCCAGCTGGACAAAAGGCTAAATCAATATTTTTTTTTTTTGCAATGGAATAGGATGTTGCAGCCTAAAAGCTTTATCATTGATTATTTTTTTTAATGGGGAGGATAAATTCTCGAAGTTCTTTTGTGTTCCATATCTATTCCATTTTAAGTCCTTGAACTACTAATAGGTTCATTATAATGCCATATGCACCAAACCCCTTTTTTTTAATTATTTTTTTGGCTTTTGAACCCAAAATATTTCCCAACCTTACCCTAATAGCTAATGTTTGTGAGCATGTGAGAGTTAAGATGAACGGTTACATGAACTGGGCCTGGCTAGTCCAGTGAAGAGAAGGACCAAGGGAGTTATGATAGCAGTCTTCCAATATTTGAGGGGCTGCCACAGAGAGGAGGGGGGTCAAGCTATTTTCCAAAGCACCCGAAGGCCAGACAAGGAATAATGGATGGAAACTGACCAAGGAGAGATTCAACCTGGAAATAAGGAGAAATTTTCTGATAGGGAGAACAATCAACCCGTGGAACAGAAGTTGCCTTCGGAGGTTGTGGGAGCTTCATCACCGGAAGCTTTCAAGAAGAGACTGGACTGCCATTTGTCAGCAATGGTGTAGGGCCATGATGTCGAACCTATGACACGCGTGCCCAAAGTGGCACGCGGAGCCGTGTCACCAGGCACACACAGCATCACCCATTCCTTTTTCGGGTTTCTGGCGCGCACGCGGGCGCGATCGATCAACTGGCCTTCGTGCCTGCGGCAATGCTGGAAACTAGAAGAGCTGCTCTTCCATTTTCCTGCGTGATCATGCGCGCCGGCCAGCTGATTGTCACACATGCATATGCAACAGAAATCTGGAAGACTAGCTGGTGAAAGTTCATTTTTTGGCACCCACATGCGCCCTGGGCAGCTCCACTCCTGGGTTGTGACTGAGACTAGCGTGCACGCATGCCAGGGGTGAGTTGTACTTACCTTTACTACCGGTTTGCAACGGGGCTGCGCGCGCACTTCTACGCATGTGCAGAAGCTTCCTGATGAAGTCAGGGTCGGTGGGCGGAGCCTCCCGCCGGTTTTGCTACCGGTTCTTGCGAACTGGTTCGAACCGGGGGCAACCCACCACTGACACACATGCTCCAGTGGTCGGTTCCAACTGGCTTTACTACGGGTTCTCTTCGTGCACGCGCGTTAGGTATCTGCCCAGCTGAGGTGCGGCAATCCATTCTGCCGCACCTATCAGCTGGGCTAAAAAAGAAGAAATAAAGGTAGGAATAACACAGGGGCGGGCAGGAGGGCCCAGCTCACGGACAAAGAGAACCGGTTCGGTGACGTCACATCGTCACTGCTACCAGCTTAGGCGAACCGGGCCAAACCGGGAGGAACCCACCACTGACGCGCTCCCTTTTCGGCACTTGGTACCGAAAAGGTTCGCCATCACTGGTGTAGGGTCTCCTGCTCGGACGGGGGGTTGGATTAGATGACCTACAAGGTCACATAGACCTACAACTCTATTAATCTGTAAGATGGCAACATGCTCACGATTAAATCAGAGCCAACATCATGGCTAATTCCGAGAGCATTTGCGAGTTCTTTTTGTCAAATATCTTTGTCAAGGACATGATGATAGTCTGATTAAAGGGCCATTGTAAATCACTCCAGCGAAAAGGACAAAATTGTTCCTTCCAGCGCGGTGATCAAAACACACCTGAATGTGAATATTCTCACGCGGACTCCCAATCTTTCTCATAGGGTTTCTTTTCTTCCACTCAACAAAAGGACGAAAGACGTCATTACAAAAAGGTAATAGGCACTTCCAGCAATCATAGAAGGCCATTTCTAAGGAGTCACGGTGGCGTAGTGGTTAGAGTGCAGTACTGCAGGCTACTTCTGATGACTGCCGGCTGCCTGCAAATTTGGCAGTACGAATCTCACCAGGCTCAAGGTTGACTCAGCCTTCCATCCTTCCGAGGTGGGTAAAATGAGAACCCAGATTGTTGTGGGGGGCAATAGGCTGACTCTGTAAACCTCTTAGAGAGGGCTGTAAAGCGGTATATAAGTCTTAAGTGCTATTGCTATTTCAAAGACTAGGGGTGACATGATAGCACTGTTCCAATATCTCTCGAGGAATTATGTCTGACTTCTGAAGAAGTGCTTATAAACCCCATAAGTAAAATAATCCAGGTAGTTTTCCACTTACAACAGCTTGTTTAGTGACTGTTCAAAGTTACAATGGCACAGGGGAAAGAAAAGGGGATTTATGACCATTTTTCACACGGACGACAATTGCAGCATCCCCCATGATCACACAATGAAAATTTGGCCACTGACTCATATTTATGACAGTTTGCAGTATCCCGGGGGATTGGGGGGTCACGCGATCCCCTTTTGGCGACCTTCTGACAAGCAAAGTCAATGGGGAAGCCGGATTCGCTTAACAACCGTGTGACTAACTTAAGAACCACAGGGATTTACCTCACAACTGTGGCAAGAAAGGAGGTAAAATGGGCCAAACTGACTACTCTGATTAATTTTTTTTAAAAAAACAACCGTAAATCCTTTTGTTCCCAGATAGAAAACCGCTTCAGAATTTCGTGCTTGATGTAGAAAAGAATGTAATTTTGATTTTTGGGTTTTATAGGTTAGATTGATAGATCTTTATAAAGAACAGCTTGTTCTTATTATTATGGAAAAACAAAAAGCTGTGATTTGAGGTTAATGCCCTATTCTATTGCAACAGAATGGGTTGGAAGTCAATGCTCCTTTTTCTTTTCTTTTCCCTACATTTCCTCACTTCTCTCTCCCCCTTCCCCTCTCCTTTCACTGCTCCTTTGTTTTCTTTTGTATTTGGAGTTTTATAATATTTATAACCTAATAAAAAAACTGTTTGAAACAATTAACTTAAGAACTGCAGATATTCACTTCACTCTGGCAAGAACATTCGTAAAAATGGATAGTATTCAGTGAGTTCCTACCAGTTCGCCCGAACCGGTAGCAGAAATGATGGGTGCCACCCCCGCCGCCCCTTTGCCCCGGCTCTATGCCATCCTATTTAGGCATGTTTTTGAGGCCGGGCCCATGCGTGAAAGGCACATGCGCCAGCAAAGCACATGTGCACGAGCTCACAATTACGAACTGGTAGGGAAAGAAAGTGGATATTACCCCTGGACAAAACTCCCTTAACAAACGTCTCACTAGATATAGAGAATAATAAATGCAGGGGAATATCTAAAAACTGAAAAATATGTATATAATAAATATATAGAAATATATAAACATATAACATTAGTGTTAGAAAATACAATGTAACCAAAGAAAAAGGGACGATGAAGAAAAAGAAATAAGAGAGATATGAGGGGAAAGATACAAAACGGAAAAAAAACTACCAGGAAACATTGTTTAAAAAAGAGGATATGTTTATATGTTGTATGTTATGTGTTTGTCATATTGTGTTATAATAAAATATTAAAATTAAAAAAAAAAAAAACACAAACATCTCACTTAGCAACAGAATTTTTGGGCTCGGTTGTGGCCATAAATCGAGGACTACCTGTTTTCCTCCAACGATCATTAGGTTATCACTGACTGCAAAGATGTAACACCGCGACTTCCGGTTTGCGAGCTTCGGCGACGGCGGTGATTTTCTAAGACCGCCAGCCCCGCCGCCTGTAGAGCCGCCCCGCGAACGAGGAGCGGCTCGAAAACTCCGAAATCTTGAAGATTGCAGGAGCAGAGACAGCAGGGCACAGGTTGAGCCCCTGTAACCCCCCCAGGGAATTGTTTCTGGGGGTGAAAACAGGAGCGGCTCCCTTCCAACCTGCGGAGACTCCGGGCGGCGTGGGACGATTCTGCCTTTAGCAGAACAAGCCGACAGCAGCAAACTCTTAAAGTGAGAGGAACTAATTCTAACAAATAGCGGAAATACCAACTTGAATCCAGAAACCTGAAAATTGCAAGTATTAGTGCTTTATTGACTTTTTAAATCAAGAGAAAGTGAGCGAGTGAAAGTGATTTGGAAAAAATATGGCGTCCAGCGCTTGAGTTAACGAGCTAGTGAAAGTGAATTTGTGAAGCCTCTCTGCTTTGCTACAAAGTTGAAAAGTTGCTACAAAGTTGTCTTACCTAAAGGAAAACATTTCTTTTTGCTAAAATTTGACTTTGCTTTACTTCAGTTTTATTTGACTAAATTTGGGGGACTTTTTTAGAAGCTTTTGTGGAAGAGGGAAAGGAAAAAGAACTTCCCTCTCTAGAAAAATTAGCCTACGTGGCACAATGGCTTCAAAGAAGCAGGAAGGGAAGGCATCAGGGGGGGGATCCCCCACACACAAACATCAAACGCAACTTCCCCCTGCTCAACAACTACAAACTCAGAAAAAAGAACTTGATGTGGGAGATTTAAAAGACTTTATTGCTAAAACTTTGGATGAAAAATTTCAAGAATCTCAACAGGAAATAGATCATAAACTTCAAAAATCACATGAGGAATTTCTGCAGGAAATTAATGAAGTTAAAGATATGGTGAAGCAGAATCAAAATATGGTGACCAAAAAAATATCAGAAGTGGCGTCTGGCCTGGCAAATTTTATTGGGAAAGTTGATTTTAAAGTTGAAGAACTCAAATTAGAAGTTAATGTTAGGATGAAAGATAATGACTATAAAATTGAAGAAGCTGATAATAAAATGCAGAGAATTGAAGATGAGATTGTCATGATACAATTCCGGGCGATGGAATTTGCCATACGGCTTCGGGGAATTCGAGAGGAGGAGAGACAGGATTTGAGACAAGTTTGCTCTGAAGCCCTGGCTAAGATCTTACAAGTTAACCCTGATTTGGTATTTCACAAAATAGATAAAATTTACAGAGTCAACTCTTGGGTGGCCAGACAAAGACAATTGCCTAGAGATGTGGTCATATACTTTACTGAGAGAGAAATTAGAAATGAAATCCTCCAAAAATCTTTTCACACCTCTGTAGAAGTGGGGGGCTCACGACTTGTAATTTTTAAAGAATTACCTCCTAAAATGCTGAAAGCTAGAAAAGAGTTTGGTTTTCTTGTTAAGGAACTGAAAGACTTACAGATACCCTTCCGGTGGGATGCACCAGCTGGGATAATTTTTAGATATAAGGGAGAAGGATATCGATTGAATACCGTGGAGAAGGCACAACATTTTTATAGTACTATTCTTAAGGAAAGAACACCATCTCCACGTACATCTACAGTTTTGGAGATTAAGGAGAGTGAAGAGAGGCAGTTGGAAGAACAGCCCAAGCAAGAATTAGAAAATGTGCAAGGTGCAGAAGGAGGTTTTCTGAGTGAGCCCTTGCTGGATTCTTCTCCAATTTTGGATTTGATTCAGCTGACTGAAGTTAAAGATCAACGTATAACTAGAGCTCAATCCAAGCTACTTAAACAAAAGCAACAACAACAACAGGAAAGACAAGACAAGATGGCAGCTAAGAGTACCCCACAAGAGAGTGGAGCTATGGGAAGAGCAAGATCGAAGCTTTTGGATGAACTTCAAATATTTTGCTCTGCGCTCCAGAAACAGGCCGATGACCCTTAAGTGTCTATCTTGGAATGTTAATGGGTTGAATTCAGCACAGAAAAGGAAGAAAATATTTACATATTTGAAACAATTTAATAATGATATAATTTGCTTACAAGAAACACATATTACAACTCAAGATCAGAAATATTTGATAAATTCAAAATTAGGAGTGCATTATATATCTTCAACTTCGCAGAAAAAGAATGGTGTGGTTATTTATGTAAATAAAAAATTAACAGCAAAAATTATAGAAGTAGATCAAGATGGTAGGTTTGTAGCAATTGAATTGCTTACAGCAAATGGTCAAATTCTTTTGATTGGAATTTATGCTCCTAACCAACAACAGGATTGTTTTTACAAGATGTTACATACTAAAATATTGCAATGGGACTATAGATCTATTTTATTTATGGGAGATTGGAATGGAGTAATTGATTCTAAATTAGATAAAAAGAGCTTGGCAAAGTCTAGAATTAGACTACCGCAGACTTTTTTTGATATGAAAGAAGATATGGAACTAAAAGATGTTTGGAGAATACATAATCCGAATGAATTGGATTACACTTTTTTTTCCGATAGACATAGATCCTTTTCTAGGATTGATTTTATTCTGTTGTCAAATGATTTACTTATTAAGACAAAAAGAACAAAGATTTTTCCAAGAACTTTGACTGACCATAGCCCTGTATGGATAGAAATTGAGATGGATAAGGTTGAGAGACGTTCTTGGAGATTAAATGAGAACTTGTTTAGATATGAAAAAAATACAATAGAACTTAAAAAGCATTTGAAAGAATTTTTTGAAATAAATTTGAATAAAGGTACCCCAATTGAAATTGTTTGGGACGCTAGTAAAGCTTATATGAGAGGGGTACTTATCTACATGAATTCTAAACACAGACTGTTCCGACAAAAGAAAAGATCTGAGTTGGAAATGGAAATAAAGAATAAGGAACAGTTACTTATTAAAAACCCAACAGATGAAAGAATAAGAAGTGCTATAAAACTTTTGAAAGACCAATTTCAAATGCTTATGGCGGAACAAGTTGCAACAAGTTTACAATACGCAAAGCATAATACATTTTGCAATGCTAATAAACCGGGCAGATGGTTGGCTTACACACTGAGGAAAAAACAAAGTATACGGACTATTGATAGTATTGACATTGGAGGGAAAGAAATTTTTCAACAAAAATTAATTAAAGAAGCTTTTGTGGATTATTATACTAAATTATATGCCAAAGAAGAGGTGCAGAATGGACTTATAGAAAAATATTTAAAGGATAAGAGAATTACAAAAATTACTGATCAACAAAAGGAAAGAATGAATTACCCTATAACAGTGGAGGAGATAATAGCAGCAATTAAGCAGCTAAAAACAGCTAAAGCGCCTGGCACGGATGGTTTGACAGCAGTGTATTACAAAACTTTACAAGCTGAAATGGTGGAACAACTTAGAGATTTATTTTGTAATATTCAACAAGGGGGTAAAATACCCCCATCTTGGACAACTGCTTATATATCTTTGATACCAAAGGAACAAGTTGGTCCTAAAAAACCAGAGAACTACAGACCAATATCTCTTTTGAATACAGACTATAAAATTTATGCGAAGGTATTAGCCAACA
The DNA here is from genome assembly GCF_029215685.1 of Pituophis catenifer annectens. Classification (NCBI taxonomy): domain Eukaryota; kingdom Metazoa; phylum Chordata; class Lepidosauria; order Squamata; family Colubridae; genus Pituophis; species Pituophis catenifer. The sequence continues at coordinate 77,496,631 of NW_027256888.1, forward strand.
GGTTGATGCCAGTAATTCAAAAAGTGATTCATGAGGACCAAGCGGGATTTATTGAGGGCAGATATATGAAGGATAATGTAAGGCAAGTAATAGACTTATTGGAATATCTTGATAAGAATAAACAGATTTCTGCAGTGCTGGTTTTCTTGGATGCGGAGAAAGCCTTTGATAGAGTGGATTGGAACTTTCTACTAAAGACTTTAAAAAAGATGGGCTTTGGGGACCAATTTATACAGGCGATTTCAGCAATTTATCAAGAGCAAAAAGCACAGATTATTATTAATGGAAGTTTGACGACAGAGTTTAAAATTGAAAAAGGAACAAGACAGGGATGTCCGTTGTCCCCACTTTTATTTATATTAACATTGGAAGTCTTGCTAAATATAATACGGGACTCAAAAATCTTGAAAGGTATAGTGATAAGGCAAGAGGATTATAGAATAAAGGCATTTGCAGATGATCTGGTTGTTACCCTATCACAACCAATGGAATCAATAATCCTGATGAACGACATTATACAAGACTATGGTAGAGTTTCAGGTTTTAAACTGAACTCAAAAAAGACTAAAATGATAGTTAAGAATATGACACAAGATCGTAAACATGAGCTTGAAAGGAGGGCAGGTTTTGAAATTGTACCTAAGGTAAAATATCTTGGAATTCAGGTTGCAGAATCAAATATGAAATTGTTTCAAAATAATTACGAGGTGTTGTGGCGAGAGGTTCAGAAAGACATGGAGACCTGGAAAAAGCTGCAACTGTCTTTACTTGGAAGAATAGCAGCAGTTAAGATGAATATTTTGCCAAGATTTCTGTTTTTGTTTCAAATGATTCCGGTGCTTAAAAGTGATAAACAACTGAAAGTCTGGCAGTCTGGTGTGAATAAGTTTGTCCGGAACGAGAAAAAGCCGAGAGTGAAATTGAAAATTATGCAAGATGTTCCAGAAAGAGGAGGCCTTAAACTCCCAAACCTACAGTTATATTATGATGCAGCAGCTTTAACTTTAACAAGTGACTGGTTTGGAAATAAAAAGGCTGGAATATTGAATGCAGAAAGTTTTGATCTTGAATTTGGATGGCATGCTTATTTATTTTATGATGATAAAGTTGATAAAGTATTTAAAAGTCATATACTCAGAGATTCTTTGATGAGAGTTTGGAAGAAGCACCGACTCAAATGGGATTATAAAATACCGCTATGGCTGGATCTTGGTCATACCTTGTGGAATACAAATATAATGTCACTCGGGGGGTTTTTATACAAAGAGGTTCTTTTTACAGATGCGGGCAGATGGCAGCTGAAGACATTGCAGACACTGTTGGACGAAGGGATTAATTTAACCTGGTTACAATATAATCAATTACAAATGAGATGGAAAGAGGACCAAAAAACTGGTATTATGTTGCATGAGGAAGAATTGGTTAGACATATAAGAGAGAAAGGTCCAATGCATATTAAAAGGCTGTATAATGTTTTGTTAGAAAGAGATTCAGAAACGGAATTAGTTAAAGATTGTATGATTAAGTGGGCACAGAATTTTGAAGAACCAGTGATGCTGGAAACTTGGGAAAAAATTTGGGTTCAGAATGTTAAATTTACACAGTCGCAAAACCTGAGAGAAAATTTTTATAAAATGTTTTACAGATGGCATTTAGATCCTAAAAAGTTGTCATGTATGTACCCTAATGTTCAGCCAAAATGTTGGAGATGTGATTGTGTAGATGCTACATATTATCATGTTTGGTGGACCTGTAGGAAAGTTAAGGCTTTTTGGATAAAAATTTGGTGGGTCATGCAGAATGTTTTGAAGAAAAAAATTCAATTTTCTCCACAATTGTTTTTATTGGGTATAGTTAAGGGTTTTACACGGGGTGAAATAAAACTAATATTGTATATGATAACAGCAGCTAGATTGTTGATAGGTAAATATTGGAAGAATGAAGCTTTGCCTACTATCGAGGAATGGACTTTGAAGATGGCCAGCTTTGCAGAGATGGCGAAGATTTCAGCGTATCTAAAAGATTGTTCACAAGAGACTTACGAATGGGAATGGAAAAGGTGGATAGAATATGTTCAGAACAAATACCAAACCAGAAAGTATCAAATAGCTTTTATTTGAAAATAATGTATTAGAAATATTTTTATGTAAAGAGACAAAGAGGAAAAATTATATAGGGGGAGGGATGGGTTCAGGTTTATATATTAGTGTTATTAGTTATGAGTATGTAATAGGGAAGTCTGGGGGGGGAGGGTTAGGGAGGGTTAGGGTGGATGGGAAGTTTGGGGAGGGAGGTGGGGGGGTGAAAAAAGGGGTGAAAATGTAATTGTAAAACTTTTGCAATAAAAAAAAAAAAAGATGTAACACCGCCTCCCCCTAAATATAGTAGCTTAGATTTTAGCTCTTAGCCTAGATTTTTCTGGTTCTCGTAGTAAGAAAGCGTTTGGTTTGTTAAATGCAATTAATGCATTTAACTCAGGGGCGAAATCCAGCGGGTTCTGACAGGTTCTGGAGAACCGGTAGTGGAAATTTTGAGTAGTTTGGAGAACTGGCAAATGCCACCTCTGGCTGGCCCCAGAGTGGGGTGGGAATGGAGATTTTGCAGTATCCTTCCCACAGGAGTGGGTTGGGAATGGGGATTTTGCGGTATCCTTCCTCTGAGTGGGGAGGGAATGGAGATTTTGCAGTATCTTTCCCCTGGAGTGGGGAGGGAATGGAGATTTTGCAGTATCCTTCCGCTGGAGTGGGGAGGGAATGGGTATTTTGCAGTATTCTTCCCCCAGGAGTGGGGTGGGAATGGAGATTTTGCAGTATTCTGCCCCCAGGAGTGGGGAGGGAATGGGGATTTTGCAGTATCCTTCTCCTGGAGTCAGGAGGGAATGGGGATTTTGCAGTATCCTTCCCCTGGAGTGGGAAGGGAATGGAGATTTTGCAGTATCCTTCCGCTGGAGTGGGGAGGGAATGGGTATTTTGCAGTATTCTTCCCCCAGGAGTGGGGTGGGAATGGAGATTTTGCAGTATTCTGCCCCCAGGAGTGGGGAGGGAATGGGGATTTTGCAGTATCCTTCTCCTGGAGTCGGGAGGGAATGGGGATTTTGCAGTATCCTTCCCCTGGAGTGGGGAGGAAATGGAGATTTTGCAGTATCCTTTCCCCAGGAGTGGGGTGGGAATGGAGATTTTGCAGTATCCTTCCCCTGGAGTGGGGAGGGAATGGAGATTTTGCAGTATCCTTCTCCTGGAGTGGGGAGGAAATGGGTATTTTGCAGTATCCTTCTCCTGGAGTGGGGAGGGAATGGGGATTTTGCAGTATCCTTCCCCAGGAGTGGGGAGGGAATGGGGATTTTGCAGTATCCTTCCCCTGCCACGCCCACCAGGCCACACCCACAGAACGGTAGAAAAAAAATTGAATTCCATCACTGATTTAACTGCAATTAATATGGAAAAAAAAACCCTGCAATATTGCATCAAACAAATAGCAGAAGCAAATATTAAACATTAAGCAAAGCCGAACATTGCTATAATTAAACTCCAGTTCTCTCTAAAGCGATAGTTAAAGATACATAAAGCTTTACAAGACTACCCAGATGGAATTTGTTTAGATATTATGCAGAACTTTATTCAAGTAAATATTCTTTAAGGTGGCATTAGGGAGTCTCTGTGATTAAATAAAAATACATTCGAAGAGAGAAAAAAGGCAGGATTTATTCATTTGAAATGTGCACCACAGGATGCATTGCTGGCTTGGTACAGATAGATCTGCTTTTATTTCTTTATGTATTTATTAGATGAATTGATGTCTAAAAAAAACAACAACACTCGGAGGAAATTTTCCAAAGAATAGAACCGTAACAACAAAACACAGAAGAAATGTACAAGCATTATAAAACGGAACACTGTAAAGAGAAAAAAAAATAAAGCAACATTACTTTGGTATTTCATGCTAAAGTCTCCTGCAGAAATGTGAGGCTTCAAAACCAGATTTAAGATCAAATCAATATTCAGTGTTAGCCCTGATGAGGTTAGCTAGTCTGGTAATGAGATGTCTACAGGGAAACTACCAAGGACCCCACAATTCAACCGTGAGCTACAAATATTCTCTTCTTTCAATGTTTTCCTCAGTTTGCAGTTTAATACTGTCAGGACTGACATAAATTTTCTTTTCTTTTTCCCTTCCCTTCCCTTCCCTTCTACCTCCTCCTCCTCCTCCTCCTCCTCCTCCTCCTTTTCTTTCTTTCTTTCTTTCTTTCTTTCTTTCTTTCTTTCTTTCTTTCTTTCTTTCTTTCTTTCTTTCTTTTGTTCATTCATTCTTTCTTTCATTCTTTTTCTTCCTTCCCTGCCTCCCTCCTTTTTTTCTTTCTCTTCTCTCTCTCTCTCTCCCTCCCTCCCTCTCTTTCTTTCTCTTTCTACAAATGTTCTTTCAATGTTTCAAGAAACAAATATTCTTTCAATGTTTTCCTCAGTTTGCAGTTTAACACTGTCAGGACTGACATAAATTCCCTTTTTTCCCCTCCCTCCCTCCCTCCCTCCCTCCCTCTCTCTCTCCCCCCTCTCTTTCTTTCTTTCTCTTTCTACAAATGTTCTTTCAATGTTTCAAGAAACAAATATTCTTTCAATGTTTTCCTCAGTTTGCAGTTTAACACTGTCAGGACTGACATAAATTCCCTTTTTTCCCCTCCCTCCCTCCCTCCCTCCCTCCCTCTCTCTCTCCCCCCTCTCTTTCTTTCTTTCTCTTTCTACAAATGTTCTTTCAATGTTTCAAGAAACAAATATTCTTTCAATGTTTTCCTCAATTTGCGACACTGTCAGGACTGGCATAAATTCTCTTTTCTTTTTCCCTTCCCTTCCCTTCCCTTCCCTTCCCTTCCCTTCTCCCTCCTCCTCTGCCTCTGCCTCCAGCTCCTATTTCTTTCTTTCTTTCTTTCTTTCTTTCTTTCTTTCTTTCTTTCTTTCTTTCTTTCTTTCTTTCTTTCTTTCTTTTTTCCTTCCTTCCTTCTTTCTTTCTTTCTTTCTTTCTTTCTTTCTTTCTTTCTTTCTTTCTTTCTTTCTTTCTTTCTCTTTCTACAAATGTTCTTTCAATTTTTCAAGAAACCAATATTCTTTCAATGTTTTCCTCAATTTGCAACACTGTCATGACTGGCATAAATTCTCTTTCTTTCTCCCTTCCCTCCCCCCCTCCTCCTCTTTTCTTTCTTTCTTTCTTTCTTTCTTTCTTTCTTTCTTTCTTTCTTCCTTCCTTCCTTCCTTCCTTCCTTCCTTCCTTCCTCTCTCCCTCCCTCCCTCCCTCCCTTTCTTTCTCTTTCCTTTCTCTTTCTTTCTTGTCATTATCCATCCAAACTTTTCTTCCTTTTTTTTTTTTTAATTTGATTTATATGCCGCCCTTCTCCGAAGACTCAGGGCGGCTTACAATGCGTTAAGCAATAGCCTTCATCCTTTTGTATATTTATACAAAGTCAGCTTATTGCCCCCACAAACTGGGTCCTCATTTCACCTACCTTAGAAAGGATGGAAGGCTGAGTCAACCTTGAGCCTTGGCGAGATTCGAACCCTGCAGTAATTGCAGGCAGCTGGTCTTAAGCAGCTTAATAACAGGGTGCCTTAAACCCTTGTACTATCAAGGCTCCTCCTAATCCTTCTGCAGACAATCAGTTTATATCATCTTTTCTTCTTTAGGACTTGTTCTCATTGAAACAGCTGTGAGAAAGCATCCTCTCCCTTTCCTTTATTAAACTTGTATTTCTTTCGAACCTCGATTTCTTTTTGTGTGTATGGATACAATATACAATACACGCTACACTGGTCGGCAAAATAATTAAAATTTCCTCCTCTCCTCTTTCATCAGTTCATGCTGATAAGCTCCCAGCTCATGCCGATGCATCAGTATTTATTAACACGATCCCTTGTGAGAGAAAGATAAATGGAAGAGGGCACTGAAAATGATCCCAGTGTTCGCACAAAGTGCCCATTAGTTCGAAGAGCAGCTTGGCAACAAAATAAAACAGGCAATTTGTGTCGTCTGGAGGAGGCTTTTAATTAAATTTTTCAGCTAAATTTTACCTAATTATAAGTAATGGAATTCAGAAAATATATATACCATGTTACCCCCGAAAATACGACATGTCCTGAAAATAAGGCCAAGCCTGAGTTTTGGGGTGGGTGTAAATATTATTTATTTATTTATTTATTTTATTAAACTTGTATGTCGCCCTCTCTCCCAAAGGACTCAGGGAGGCTCACGACAATAGAAAAAACACATAAAATTCAGTATTCAAATATAAAAACCAATAAAATCCCCTTTAAAAAACCCCTTCAGTCCAATCTGGCCAGGCCAAATAACCATGTTTTGAGGTCACAGCGGAAAGAGCGAAGGTCAGGGGCCACCCGGAGCCCCAGGGGGAGCTGATTCCACAGAGTAGGCGTGCCCACAGAGAAGGCCCGCTCCCTGGGAGTTGCCAGCCGACACTGTCTGGCCAACGGGATCCAAAGGAGGCCCTCCCTGTGAGAGCGCACCGGGCGATGGGGAGCCGTCGCTGGCCGCAGATGGTCCGCCAGGTACCCCGGGCCTAAGCCATCTAGGGCTTTATAGGTAATTACCAGCACCTTGAATCTCACCCGGAGGGCAACCGGTAGCCAATGCAGGTCCCGCAGGAGGGGTGTAACATGAGAGTGTCGGGACACTCCCATCACTACCTGCGCGGCCGCAATCTGCACCAGCTGAAGCCTCCGGGTGGTCTTCAAGGGCAGCCCCATGTAGAGAGCATTGCCGTAGTTGATCCGGGAGGTGACGAGCGCATGAGTGACTGTGCGCAGGTCATCACGGTCCAGGTAGGGAAATATACATCATCCCCTGAAAATAAGCCCTAGTGAAGGGTTGGGCGTGGCCAGCACAGAAGGCAGCCCTTCCCTTCTCCGGTCAGCTAATGGCAGATGGGCCCCTTAATCACAACCCGCGGATCAGCTGAGCTGATCAGGAGCTGCATCTCATTCTATCTCTCCGCAGCTTTCTTGGCACTCGCCCGCCTCCCATCCATCCATCCATCCATCTATCCCCCTTGCCTGAAAACTCCTGCCCCGCTCGCAAGAGAGCAGCCACCTGGCACCTCTTGCCACGTGGTGCCCACCTAGTGGACAACACCGGCTCTGGCCAGACAGAACCCCACTCACCGACTGAGTCTTCCAGCAGCCGGAGCAGAGAGTCTTCCGGCAGCTGGGGCAGAGAGGCAGCAAAGAGTGAAGAGAGCCGCAACCCCGCATGGGGAGTCTGTGCCGCCACCATCCCAGCACTGAGAATGGCTTCCTCTGCGGCTTCCAAATCCCAGCTGGAAGCCGCTGGAAGCGGAGAAGAGGCCGGTCAGGCCAGCTGCCTGCTGCTGAGTCTTCCGGGAGCCGGGGCAGCCACATGGAGCTGGAACCATAAAGCAGGAAGTGCATTCCCAGAGCGGCCACTGCCAGATGACCCCTCTGTGTTGGCAGCGGCCACTCTGGGAATTCACTTCCTGCTCTATGGTTCCAGTTCCACGCGGCTGCCCCGGCTCCCGGAAGACTCGAACCGGCTGAATACCACCTCTGCTAGCCATATCCAGTTCCTGCAACCGTTCATTGTATGTTTCCCCTAATCATCTTGGTTGCTCTACTCTGCACTCTTTCTAAAGGCTCAACATCTTTTTTTATACCATGGTGACCAAAACTAAATACAGTATTTTAGGTGTGGTCTTACTAAGGTTTTATAGAGTGGTATTAGTCTCTTGCTCTCTTTCTGTCTCTCTCTGTCTCTCTCTCTCTCTCACTCGCTCGCTCACTCGTTCTCCCCTCACCCTCTCCCTCCCTCCCTCTCTTCTGTCTCTCTCTCTCAAATTATACCATAATTATATCTCAAATTATATCTTCTTTCTATAATCCAACCTGTCTAATCATCCATACCATGTTTAATAACCCAGTCTTAATGAGTTAATTGACCACTGAAGCAATTCCATTTAAATATATTTTCATGCACTAGAGGTTTTCAGGAAGAGATTGAACGCCATTTTTCCGGGATGATATAGAGTCTCCTGGTCAAGCAGGGGGTTCGACTAGGAGATCTGCAAGGACCCTTGGAGACTCTAGAAAAGTGCAGAGAAGAGCAACAAAGATGATTAGGGGACTGAAGAACGGTTGTAGGAACTGGGCATGGCTAGCCTAGTGAAGAGAAGGACCAAGGGAGACATGATAGCAGTCTTCCAATATTTGAGGGGCTGCCACAGAGAGGAATGGGTCAAGCTATTTTCCAAGGTACCAGACAAGGAATAATGGATGGAAACTGATCAAGAAGAGATTCAACCTGGAAATAAGGAGAAATTTTCTTACAGTGAGAACAATCAACCAGTGGAACAGAAGTTGCCTTTGGAAGTTGTGGGAGCTTCATCACTTGAGACTTTCAAGAAGAGATTGGACTGCCATTTGTCAGAAATAGTGTAGGGTCTCCTGCTTGGGTGGAGGGTTGGACTAGATGACCTACAAGGTCCCTTCCAACTCTGTTAATCTGTTATCTTCCTTCCAATAATGTTGTTCTGCTGTTTCCTTATCAATGCCTCAGCAAAGATGCTTTTTGGCCAATATGGAATGCCCTGATTGCTAATTTACATTTTTTTCCTTATACCTTATTCATCCCAGATTTTAAGCAATCAATCCAGGGATTAAACTCCTGTTTAAGTTTTTAATTATTGGTTTAGATGCCTGGATTCAACAGACTCAGGCAGCAGAGAGCCATTGAAGCATTCTGTTCTATTTCTTATTTATAAAATAAAAACTCCTCTTTACGATCCAGTAATCCCTTAATTCGGGGTAGAGTCAGGACTATTGGATGGAGCTGAGCATTTACTGACCGAATGCCCTTCCTGACACCTACACAGAGTTCACAGCAGATCTTTTTTTCTTTGTGCCCTACAAGAGAAATATCGATCGCTACCTAGGATTGAACTCTCAACCTTTTGAGTAGGAGATGAGCATCTTCATCACTAGGTCACCACACTGCTCAATTTCTTAGATATAACATAAAAAATCCCGTAAAGACTTCAATCTTAATCTCTCTCTACCTCTATCTCTCTCCCTGTTTCCCTCTCTCATATCTTTCTACTCATTCTCTTATCCATCCATCCATCCATCCATCCATCCATCCATCCATCCATCATCCATCCATCCATCCATCCATCCATCTCTTGACTTCCAACAGCTTTAGGTGTAATCAATCAATTTAAATGAGAAGAAAAGATTATAAAAGATGACAAGAATTCTGTTTTTACTGATTTCCTGCCTTTATTATTTTCATAAAAAAGTAACATAATAGGAGCCTGAGTGGCATAGGAGGCTAATGCCTCCTACTAAGGCAGCATTTAACATCCAGCTGCCTGCAATTACTGCGAGTTCAATTCTCACCAGGCTCAAGGTTGACTCAGCCTTCCATCCTTTCTAAGGTGGGTAAAATGAGGACCCGGTTTGTGGGGGCAATAAGCTGACTTTGTAAAAAAATATACAAAAGTATGAAGGCTATTGCTTTACGCATTGTAAGGCGCCCTGAGTCTCCGGAGAAGGGCAGCATATAAAAATAAATAAATAAATAATAATAAAAAAATAACATAACTTCCTCCTCTTATTTTCCCGACAACAACAACCTTGCAAAGTGAGTTGGGCTGAGAGACAGAGAGTAACCAGCCCAAGATCCACCCAGCTAGCTTTCATGGATAAGGCAGGACTTGAACTCACAGTCTCTCATTTTCTAACCCGATGTCTTAAATCACTAGGCCAAACTGGCTCTAGAATGGTGGCTGGGGAATTCTGGGAGTTAAAGTCCACAACTTGCCTCCAGAAGTTGTGAATGCTCCAACACTGGAAGTTTTTAAGAAGATGTTGGATAACCATTTGTCTGAAGTGGTGTAGTGTTTCCTGCCTAAGCAGGGGGTTGGACTAGAAGACCTCCAAGGTCCCTTCAAACTCTATTCTATTCTATTCTATTCTATTCTATTCTATTCTATTCTATTCTATTCTATTCTATTCTACTCTACTCTACTCTACTCTACTCTACTCTACTCTACTCTACTCTACTTCTTAAAGTTGCAAAGGTTGAAAAACAGACAGAGGATTTAAACAGGTTAAATCCAGAGTGAAGTCTGATGTTCTATAAAGTAATGAATCATATGTTCCAAGCGAAAAGATGTAAATTACTCTTTAGAGAGGAATAATTTTGGACTAATTTTCGAACGCAACATTGTTCATTCAGACAGAAGAGAAATATTGTGTTGAGAGAAAAATATTAGATTAAAAGCGCTGGATCAAAACAAGTTAATTCTTTTTTTTTTCTCTCTTCTTGTTCTTATTTTCTTCACCACTTATTAGCAGATTTCAGGCTTCGCCACTCTTCTACCTTGCAAATGATGTTTTCTTTTCAATTAAACTTGCATTAAAATTGGATTACAGTTTTAATAAAAGGAGCAAATGCTGGAAAGAGGGATCAAATTGAGGATTAGCAACGTATCCCTTCTTGTTGACATCTTCTAAATCCTGAATCGTTTTTCGGGAAAAGTCCATCCGAAAAGTTTTGTTCCAATTCAGAATGGATTCTGAATGTTCTGTCACACAGGTAGTTTCTCTTTTCAGTAAAAAAAAATTGCAAAGGAAATCAGGTGGAAGGGTGAGACTTTAATGGGCATCAAAGAAATTGTGCGATGCGGGGTTCAAGTTTTATAAAATGTGATTTTGATTTTGATTATATTTTGTGGAAGTCCGGGGGGGAGAGGAGGGTTAGGGGGAGTTAGGGAGGGTTGGGGGGGGGGAAATTGGGGTGAAAATGTATTTGTAAAACTTTTTCAATAAAAAAAAAGAAATTGTGCGATGCCATGGAACGTTACATGCTAACACTGAAGTTATGGAGCATGCACGCTACATCACAGATTAATCAAATGAAATTAAACAAGTGAAAGAACTCATTTCAAACCCAATATGTTCCATCTGCATACAAAGCGATTTTTCTAACTTTCTAAGCTGCTCCTCTCCTGTTTTGGGTGAGGTTTCTCTTTCTTATTTGTGTACGTAAATACAGAGGTTTTAATTTCCTTTTCCGGCTCAGATTATGTTTGGGCAGGGAGCACTTTCCCAACAGATCTACCGACGTTAATGGCTAACAAGTGTTAATCTCTGTCTAAAATATGGTTTTTACCTGACAAAGGCAAAATCCAAGATTGATGCAGCTTAGGCAAAACGCAGGTATAGCTACAGCAAAAAGGAAACCCAACACATTGGATTTGTGGGGGGGGGGTTGGAGGAGGAGGAAGAAGGGCAGAGGAGTAAGTGGATGAGGAATGGAGGAGAAGGAGGAAGAGAAAGAGGAGGTACAGAAGGAGAAGGAGGACGAGGAAGAACTAGAGGTGGAGGAGGAGGAGGAAGAGGAAGGAAAGAGGAGGAAGAGGAAGAGGAAAGGAGGCGAAGGAGTAAGAGAAAGAGTAGAAGGAGAAGGAGAAGGAGGACAAGGAAGAACTAAAGGTGGAGAAGGTGGAGGAAGAGGAGGAGGAAGGAAAGTGGAGTAAGAGGATGAAGAAAGGAGGAGAAGGAGTAAAAGGAATAGTAGAAGGAGGACAAGGAAGAACTAGAGGAGAGGAGGAGGAAGGAAAGAGGATTAAGAGTATAAGGAAAGGAGAAGTAGTAAGAGAAAAAGTAGTAGGAGAAGGAGGATGAGGATGAGGAAGAACTAGAGGTGGAGAAGGAAGAGGAGGAGGAGGAGGAAAGGAAGAGAAGGAGTAAGACGAAGAGTAGAAGGAGAAGGAGAAGGAGGACAAGGAAGAACTAGAGGCAGAGAAAGAAGAGGAGGAGGAAGAGCAGAAGAAGGAAGGAAAGAGGATAAGAGTATGAGGAAAGGAGAAGGAGTAAGAGAAAGGAGTAGTAGAAGGAGAATGATGAGGAAGAACTAGAGACGGAGAAGGAAGAGGAGGAGGAAGAGAAGAAGGAGGAAGGAAAGAGGAGTAAGTGGATGAGGAAAGGTGAAGAAGGAGTAAGAGGAAAAGGAGAAGGAGATGGAGGACAAGGAAGAACTAGAGGAGGAGGAGGAGGAAGGAAAGAGGATTAAGAGTATAAGGAAAGGAGAAGTAGTAAGAGAAAAAGTAGTAGTAGAAGGAGGATGAGGATGAGGAAGAACTAGAGGTGGAGAAGGAAGAGGAGGAAGAGGGTTATGAGGGAATATTATATGTGGAAGTAAGGATGACCCAAAGGTCCATCTTAGGTTGTCTAATTATTAGTATTAGTATCATTTTTTCCCTTCAGGAAAGTTTTTTTGATTCCTGGACAAATCCTCGAAGTTTCCTTGGCAAGATTTTCCAGAAATGTTATTCCCTTGCTGTTTTCCTGGGGCTGAGAGTGAGTGACAGGCCCAAGCAAGGTCACCCATCTGACTTCCTACCTAAGGCAGGACTAGAACTCACAAGCCTCCCATTTTCTAACCTGGCACCTTAACCCATACACCAAACCGATTCTATGTTCTGTGGAGATTCGTGAGGTAAAAAGAGGAGGTGGGGGAGAGTTTTTTTTGGGGGGGAAAAAAAAAACTTTTGGAAAGAATTTTTTTCTTTCCGTTCGGTTATATTTGTACCAGGACAAAAATAACCACAATAAAAATACTGAGAGGGGCAGAGAGGGATAGAATATATTTTGAAGGGGTTGGAACGTTATGTGTTAAAGATGTGATTATCGCACATGATCGCACCCCGTAATATACGTCTTCGGCAATCATACCTATTTTGAAGCTGTTAATTACAAATAATTATACTTCGAATGTCAGATGTACCTTCATTTCCATCTTATGGTTGAGCTAACTTTGGTATTCAAAAGCTGCCTTCATTTCAAATAATTCAATAATTCAAATATTGCAATCGCTCTTCTACGGGGAGTCCTCGACTTACGGCCACCATTTCTGTTGCTCAGCAAGACATTTGTTTCGAGTGAGTTTTGCCCCATTTTAACGAGCTTTCTCGCCACCGTCATTAAGCGAATCACTGCAGTTGTTTAAGTGAATCGCCCGGTGGTTAAATGAATCTGGTTTCCCCCCCCCCCCTTGACTTTGCTTGTCAGAAAGTCGCAAAAGGGGGAATCATACGACTTTGGGACACAGCCACGGTCATAAATACGAGTCCGTTGCCAAGGGTCTGAATTTCGATCACGTGACCCTGGGGAATGCTGCAAAGGTCGTTAAGTGTGAAAAATGGTCGTAAGTCACTTTTTTCGGTGCCGTTGTAACTTTGAACGGTCGCTAAAGGAACAGGGGTAGTGCCTAGGTGCTCGTTTTACTCACACGAAGATTATGCTGCACCTTCTACATTTTGTATGTCATTTTGTTTTGAATTTTATTTTGAATTTTTTTTTAAAAAAAAACAAACTATGTGGACTACAATAACCCAAAGGTACAATAAAGTTGTTTGTCGTATGGGGTTCACAGGGGTTCGGGAGAACCTCTAGCTAAGATTCTGTGCAGTTCAGAGAACCCCCAAATCCCACGCCTGGCTGGCCCCACCCACCCCCGACCCCTCCTCTCTCAGGAGTCCCCACGCTGCCCAGTTTGGATGCAGGTAAGTGCAGGGCACGCACGGAGGTTCGAGGAGGGTGAAAAATGGGCCTACTGGAAGTTAGGAAGGCAGGAAACAGGCCCATTTCCGGCCTCTAGAGGGCCTCCAGAGCCTGGGGAAGCTGTTTTCACCATCCTGGAGGGTCTAGAGAAGCCTCCAGAGCCTGGGGAGGGCAAAAATGCCCCTTCCCCCCAGCGGTGCAGGAGACTGACTAGGCCACGCCCACCATGACCACGCTCACCCAGCAACCAGACAGAGAACCCCTTGCTAAAATTTTTGAAGCTCATCCCTGGGAGTCAGGAAGCCCAAGCCGAGGAAAGACAGATGAACAGATTCTCCTTCTTATTTCTTTTGTGTGCCAGTGGAGAAGGACTGCAACTGTTGTAGTCCTTGACTTACAACAGTTTGTTTAGTGACCGCTTGAAGTTACAACGGCACTGAAAAATGGGAGAGAATATTTGTGGCTATTTTCCCATAACAGTAATCCTGCCAGGTGGTTAAGCTGAGAGAGAATCACTGGCCCACCCAGTTGACTTTCATGTCTAAGGCGGGACTAGAACTCATAGGCTCCTGGTGATTGGCCCAAATTTCTCCCAAAGGGCTTTCGTGCCTAAGGCGAGACTAGAACTCACAGTCTCCTGGTGATTGGCCCAAAATCACCCAGTTGACTTTCATGTCTAAGGCGGGACTAGAACTCATAGGCTCCTGGTGATTGGCCCAAATTTCTCCCAAAGGGCTTTCGTGCCTAAGGCGAGACTAGAACTCACAGTCTCCTGGTGATTGGCCCAAAATCACCCAGTTGACTTTCATGTCTAAGGCGGGACTAGAACTCATACACTCCTGGTGATTGGCCCAAATTTCTCCCAAAGGGCTTTCATGCCTAAGGGGAGACTAGAACTCACAGTCTCCTGGTGATTGGCCCAAAATCACCCAGTTGACTTTCATGTCTAAGGCGGGACTAGAACTCATAGGCTCCTGGTGATTGGCCCAAAATCACCCAGTTGACTTTCATGTCTAAGGCGGGACTAGAACTCATAAGCTCCTGGTGATTGGCTCAAATTTCTCCCAAAGGGCTTTCGTGCCTAAAGCGAGACTAGAACTCACAGCCTCCCGTTTTCTACCCTGGTACCTTAACCATTTTTTTACTTTGCAATATGTAATTCTGAACATTTTTTAAAATTAATTTTTAATGTTAACCAAAATTACAGAAGAAAATAAGGTTTTGATTTCTGAGCAACTCCGAAATTCTCTGAACCTGTCAGATACCCAGAATTGATTTTTAACTTAAATAACCTGCATTTGTGTGTGTGTGTGAAGGGTGTGTGTATCTGTGCGTAGGTGTGCAGAAGTGTTTTGTTGTTAGATCCTTCCGTAACAGGAAACTTCCAGAACATAAAAAAAAGGTGGCAACATTGTCGGCATTATTGTGTAACTAAAATCATGAGTGGGAGGTTAATGAGGATGAAGTGCTGTTTGCCACTGGGGGATATTTTTGCTCCCAGAGAAAAAAAAAATCTCCAAATAATAAGCAAGAGCCAACTAGCACAAAAACACCCATCATTTTATTTTGGCTCCTATGCCTATGTTTCTCAGAGATTATTAGCCCAGTGCTGGAGACCAGGAAAAGTTTTACTGAAATAAATCAGGAGTTGGAGATTATGGTCTTCTCTTCTCTTCTCTTCTCTTCTCTTCTCTTCTCTTCTCTTCTCTTCTCTTCTCTTCTCTTCTCTTCTCTTCTCTTCTCTTCTCTTCTCTTCTCTTCTCTTCTCCTCTCCTCTCCTCTCCTCTCCTCTCCTCTCCTCTCCTCCTCTCCTCTCTTCTCTTCTTTTCCCTTCCCTTCCCTTCTCTTCTTTTCCCTTCCCTCCCCTCCCCTTCCCTCCTCTCCTCTTCCCTCCTCTCTTCTCTTTCTCTCCTCTCCACTCCCCTCTCCCCATCCCATCCCATCCCACCTCTCCTCCTCTCTTCCCTCCCCTCTCTCCTCTCTCCCCCTCTCTTCTGATCCCATTCCTCCTCTCCTCTATCCTTTCTCCCCCTGTCTCCCCTCTCTCTATCCCATCTCTCCTCCCCTCCATCCCCTCCCCACCATCCCCACTCCTTTCTCCCCATCCCATTCCCTCTCCCCTCCCCTCCATCCCTTCTCCCCATCTCTCCTCTCTCTCCATCCCATCTCTCCTCTCCTCCCCTCCCCTCTCTCCGCATCCCTCCCCTCTCTCCTCCCCTCCCCTCCATCTTCTCCCCATCCCTCCTCTCCTCCCTCCCCCCTCCTCCGTCTCCTCTTCTCCCTCCCCTCTCGCCATCTTTCCTCTTTCTCCATCCCATCCCATCTCCTCCCTCCTCTCCTCCCTCCCCTCTCCTCTGTCCCCATCCTATCCTCCCCTCCCCCATCTTTTCCCCATCCCTCCTCTCCTCCCTCCCCCCCTCCCCCCTCCCCCTCCCCTCCCCTCTCTCCTCTCCTCCATCCTCTTTCTCCATCTTTCCTCTTTCTCCATCCCATCCCATCTCCTCCCTCCTCTCCTCCCTCCCCTCTCCTTTGTCCCCATCCTCTCCTCCCCTCCCCTCCATCTTCTCCCCATCCCTCCTCTCCTCCCTCCCCCCTCCTCCCTCCCCTCTCTCCTCCCCTCCCCTCCCCCTTTTTTGGTTTATAAAAGGAAGTGGATTTCCTAAAAGAAATTTTAGATGGGGACTAAACGAAACACTGTTACAGAGAGGAGCAGTAGTGGAGGAGGATAAAAAGAAATTATTTTTTTAAAAAAAATGATTTAGACAAAAGTATTGATTGATGAACGGTTTGGGTTTTAAATAAAGCTTTCGTGAGATCTTATCGTACACAACACAATGGAGAACTCAAAAAGAAGAGAGAAGAGAAAACACAGCCTACACACACTCAAATATATATATATCTAAACATATACAAACATACATAATATGCATATACATTATGTATATTATGTAGAAAATATAAGCATATACCATATATACACTGTCCATACATACACAGAAATATATGAGTGTATTATCCACATAAGAGCAAACATGCTTTTGATGCTAATCCAAGGCAATCTGCCCACAGCTTAATTATATCTTTTGCCAGTCTGCCGTTCATTAATTATTCCTTTAGCTCACTACACGATTCTTTAATTAAAAGTGTAATATAGAGGAAGCCAACTTGATAGGTTATGTGCACAAACTCCAGCAGAGTATCTGTGCAAAATATATTTAAGTGAGAAGTGAGTTTTGTTTTGTTTTTTTTTGTTCTGTACTGTTAGGAAGAAAAATAACCGCACACTGACAAAAGACAAAATAATAATAATCAAGCTTTATTGATTTTGGATTCCAGGAAGAATAATTAAAATAAATAGCTATAGGTATAGTTGACAATATTACCAATGCAAATAAGAATTCACTGGCTGCATTTGCAAAAACACGTTCGGGAGTGACAGTGTGCTGTGTAAAACTGGTCAGTTAATAGGATTAAATGAGATTTATTTTAATTCTGAATAGCCAGCCTAGCCCTCCAAATACACCAGAAGTGGATTTCACATAATTTTACCACCGGTTCGCTGCACACCGAAAATGTGAGAGCGTGCACGCCTTCTGTGCATGCATGCAACCTTCCACATATGTGCTTTGCTCACATGCGTGGTGGCTTGCATGCATGCACATGGCTTAGAAAACGGGGCTAAATAGGATGGCATAGGTGACCTAAAACTAAGGAGAAATTTCCTGAGAGTGAGAACAATTCATCCGTGGAACGACTTGCCTCCAGAAGTTGTGAATGCTCCAACACTGGAAGTTTTTAAGAAGAGGTTGGATAACCATTTGTCTGAAGTGGTGTAGGATTTCCTGCCTAAGAAGGGGGTTGGATTAGAACAGGGATCCCTGATGCCCAGTGTAGGAAGAAATATCCTTCTGGGTTCTGCTCCAAGTGGGGAAAAAAGACACTGGAAACATGGAGACTGCTTGGAAAGATGGTTTAATGGTGGACAGGATCACATGGCTTGAGTTCCTGATCAGAAAAAAGGGGACGAGATACAGCGAGTCCTCGGGTTTTATGCTCTCTCTGGCTTTGAACTTCCTGTTCAAAGTATCCTGATTGGTTGTCAGACTCCCAAGGGGTGGGGGTCTTAGCTAGCCTTGCTGGCTGATGTAATCTTCCCAGGTGCCATGTGATGAGTTTCTGTCCTAGATGGGTCCCATTGTGTTAGTTTCTGTTGCTATTGTGTTGCAGATGGGTCCTATTGTCAAAGATAGAGTTTCTGCCTCTGGCCCATTAACAAAAGGGGGGGGGAGGCAGGAAGGTGGGAGTTGCTTTGTCTTTAAAACATGTTTCTCCATTTCTCAACCAGGGAAACATAATATTCTGCCTTTTTAATATTTCCTAAAATATTTCATTCTTCCAGGAAAAGGGGCGGGTGCTAACTTCCTACACCAGTTCATGGACCTGCACCGGTTCATGGCATGCCAGAAACTTGGCCAAGCAAACAAGCAAAGCCCCATCCGTGGGGTGCAGCAGCACGCAAAACCACGTCTCCTCCGGTCCATGGAAAAACCTCTCTCTCCACAGGATGAGAAGCAAAACGTCTTCAAAAGTCCAGTTGCTTCCTGAAAAAGCACCTTTGGGACAACCATGACCTGGATGACTGAGAATCCCTACAGACTTTTAGCTATACAATTTTGAATGGTGTGGGAATAGGAAGGGATCTCCAGAGGAAAAAAAATGCAGACTGTTCTGTCCCCAACCACACGCACCCCACACCAACAGACGTTCAAGAGTTAAAGACCAAACCAGCCCGCAAAATCCTTTTCCTTAAGATAACGGAACTTGGCAACAACCTAGTGGCTGCCTGCCAAGAGTTTATTATTTACGAAGGGGAGAGATAACTTCTCCCCACTTCTGATACATCCAAAGAAACAGCTCAATAATTACGGAGTCAATCAAGTCCAAAGATAATCCAGCTAAGTCTTTTAGCAAAAGTCCGGCAATGCAGAATGGCGTGGAAGCTTTCAGCTTTGTTCGTCACAAGGTTTGACTGGCCACCACGCTCCCTTTTATATCCTGTGGGGTGTGGTCCAGTGACTCAGCCTAATCTCGGGCACACCTTTTCTTCTGTTGCACGCGCTTATCTCTGCGACGCTGGCGTGGATCCAGCCAAGACTTATTACCCTCATCACTGTCCATCTGTGGCTGCATGGACGTGCTTGGCCCCGGCCCTATCTCTTGCCCTTCGGCGGACACCGAAGGCATTGCCAGAGAGGAGGGTCCTGGAGAGGGAGGCCTTGCCAACTCCTCTTCTTTACTCTCGGAGTCCTCTCCTGCCGATGACACAGGCTCAGGTGACGGAGCCACAACACAGACTACAGGAACCATTTGCACTACTCAGGTGACCCTGAGGACAGCAGATAAACCTCCAAGTGCTTCAACCACCCTCTAAAAGGATGCCAATGACCAGCTGTCTGCAAGGAATATAAATCCTTCCATTCCCCACCATCCAGTCAGAGCTGAAGAAGCTTCTTGGATGAGAAGCGAAACATCTTCAGAGAAAAACCAGAAAGTTCAGTTGCCTCTTGAAAAAAAAGCATCTTTGAGACTCTCTCCATGGGGCCTGGTGCCCAAAAGTTTGGGGGTCTCTGGACTAGAAGACCTCCGAGGTCCCTTCCAACTCTCTTATTCTGTTAAACACATCTAAAACATCAGTCTTGGTTTCTCCTTCGGTTTTAGAACTGTTAGGTTCAGCTTGTAGCTTACTCCTAACTTGTTGGTCAGGCAATATATCTGTTTCTTTAAGAAACAACTGAGCCACGTAATCAGGGTTTGCTGAACCCTGTAATTAGGCTACAGTGCATAAATAAGCAGCGCAGAGAAGCGTTCTTTGTTCCTGATTGTTCCTGTTCCTGTTGCTTCCTGTGTCTTTCTGCTGATTGGTGTTAGACTGGATTGTTATATGGTACTGTATACCGAGAGTTACTAAAGTCTGTTTGCTTTGGTAAGGGAAGATACTTACTGGACTGATATTACTGTTTATGACCTTGGACTGTTTTACCTACACCGAGACTGCTTATTATCTTCTATATAAAGTATTTTTCTCACACGAGCTGCACGTTTATCTCCTTCCCTGTGTGTTTCTGCTCTGCTCGTTGCACAAGCAACAAATACTTTTTACACACACCCTAACAAGAACATTACACCTTTGTTCATGTGGAAGCTGAAAAGAGTTGAAGGCAGGTTACGTAGGAAGGTTTAATCACTCAGAGCAGGGCTCATACATGCCTATTTTTGTAACTCAAAATCGTTAAGGCTCTTGCACATCCATACATATGTATATATTTAGACTGTGTCTTCGCTAGTTCTCCCTTCATCACATTTCTTTCTTTTTCTTTCTCTGTCTCTGCGTTATAAGGAATAAAGTCACTTATTTCTGTCTAAATATTCAGATTAAAATGTCGGCGCAGAAAAAAAAGCAACGGCATATTTTTTTTCAATAAATAGCTTTACTTTTCATTCCGACATACAAGTTTTTTTTTTTTTTTTAGCAAAACTCTGGTGGAGGTTGGGAAGAGTTTACAGATAATGAACAAGTTTTCATAACGATCCACATCGCAGGCATCGGGATCTCTGTTGGAGACAAGACCCCACATAAGTTTTTTTTTCTCAGCTTGGCATCCATAAAAAAAATATAATTTCATGTTCAGCCCTTATGTGTTTACATCCATGCCTGTTCGAGTCCAGAGTATATTCTTTGGTTAAACAAATGACAGTCAGGCAAATGAGGTGTCGGCTGTTTTATTTTCGCAAGGCGCGCTTCATTTATTGCAACCAAAGGAGATGGATAAAAGAGGATTATTTGCAGCTCAGGGTTGAACTGTGGGGTCCTTGGTGCTCTCGGAGCTTGGAGTGTTTCTTGCAGACGTTTCATGACCCAGCTAGGTAATATCATCAGTGGTAGAAGGAAGTAGGATTTTACACACACACACAGAGAGAGAGGGGGAGAGAGGAAGAGGGAGGGAGGGGGAGAGAGGGCCTTCTCTGTGGGGGCACCCACTATCTGGAACGAGCTCCCCCCAGAGATACGGAGGATCCCGGATCTACGCACTTTCCACCATGCTCTTAAGATTCTTCTATTCCAGCAAGCCGGCCTGGCCTAATTTTCTCCCGTTTTAAAATTTTTTACATCAAAATTTTAATTTGTTTTAAATTATTGGGATTTTTAATTGTCTTGGGCTAAATTATTTAATCTGGTTTTAATTATATCTTTTAACTTTTGTATTTATGTATTTTATTTTGTGCCTGTTCACCGCCCTGAGTCCTTCGGGAGTAGGGCGGTATATAAATCTAATAAAAGAAAAAGAAAGAAAGAAAGAAAGAAAAGAGAGAGAGAGAGAGAGAGAGAGAGAGAGAGAGAGAGAGAGAGAGAGAGAGAGAGAGAGAGAGAGAGAGAGAGCAAGCTGTCAGTGTTGGTGGGAGTGTCCTTGGTGATTCCTTGATTAGACCATTGTTTACTGTTAGCTTGTTTGTCTGCATTGGTAGTTCCTTGACTGGGGTACTGTTTACCTGATTGTTGGACTAGTGTTAATCCTGGTGTTAATCTCTGCTCACATGGGTGTCGGTTGCTTCTGCTCACCAGAAAATAACAGCCTAATCATGGAATCACCGAGAAAACTCTCATCAACATTGACAGGGCATAGTATACATGCAGAGGTGGGATTCTACCGGTTCGGGCAAACCGGTTGCTCCGACGATCAGCTGGGAGTGAACCGGTTCACTCCAACGATCAGGTCGGCCCGCCCACATGGCCCTGTGCTTTACTTACCTTTATCTTCTCAGCTGATTGGCGTGGCAAAGCGGATTGCCGCGCCTCAGCTGTGTTACTCCCAAGTGGTAACACAGAAGGTTAGTATTTCTAAAACTGCACGCGTGCGCGATCACCGAACTGGTTGTTAAACCAACAGCATATACATGTATATATGTATAGTATTTGTAGATAAAATAAGAGCAGATCCTACTCCCTTCTAGCGCTGATAATGTTACCTAGTGTGGTAATGAAACGTCTGCAAGAAAGCCACTAAGCTCAGAGAGCACCAACGGAAACTAGACGATGGGAACTGCCTATAAGCAGCCTTTTTAAATGGAGAGCGCTATTGTTCTCGTACGTACCTGGATTTTTATGCAACCTGAGTTACCTCATGAAATCCAAACTCTTTCCCAATTCTGTTTCTAGAGACATTACAGAGGCAATGAAACAGGGTTTTTTTTTTTTTTTTTTTTTGCAACAGCAGAAACATCATCAATTCTCACAGTGGGGTTTTTCATTACTTATTTTACATCCCATCTTTCTCCTGTGAGGTTCAAGACACTCTATGAAGATCCTACAGTTCTCCAGGCCTGGCCAACCGGTCTCAGCAGACCTGTATGTAATTTCTGTAAGGTTTCTCTATCATCAGGCACTCTTTACAAGTAGTCCTCGACTTACGATCACAATTGAGGCCCAAAATTTATGTCGCTAAGCGAGAACTGTGTTGGCTTTTTTGGCAGCTGCTGCACACAGCTGGCTCATATCTAAATGGTTGTCCACTAGGACTCCAAGATCCCTCTCCCAGTAACTACTATTGAGCAAGGTACCACATATATTGTACCTGTGCATTTTGTTTTTCCTACCTAAATGTAGACCCTTCCTTTTTTCCACCATTGTATTCTCAGGCTCTCTTTCAGCGGCAGCTTCCCAGGTTCTGTGACGGTTTGGCCCAAACCTGGTTTAGGATTGACCTCTTGTATAATGTAATACAAGGAGACGAGTGAGGGATTCAATTCTTCTCTTGAGGCTATTTAGGCCTTCGCTCATGGGAGCGAAGTGAAGTCCATTGCTGATGGCACATGAACATAATATCTCAAGGTAACCTACAATCGTGGTTTGGGGCAGGTAATATCAGAAACCGCTGCTAATCCTGGCTTCAGTAAAGCTTTTTACGCTGGAGGCAAAGAGTTTAATCAGAGAACTGATTACCCCAATGGTGGAATTCAAAATTTTTTTACTACTGGTTGTGTAGGCATGGTTTGGTGGGCGTGGTGTGGCTTGGTGGGTGTGGCAGAGGAAGGATACTAAAAAATCTCCATTCCCTCCCCACTCCTGGGGGAAGGATACTGCAAAATCTCCATTCCCTCCCCACTCCTGGGGGAAGGATATTAAAAAATCTCCATTCCCATCCCACTCTGGAACCAGCCAGAGGTGGTATTTGCCGGTTCGCCAAACTACTCAAAATTTCCGCTACCAGTTCTCCAGAACCTTCAGAACCTGCTGGATTTGACTCCTGGATTACCCCTACTTACCAGTATATATTTCAATCACAGGTAGTCCTCAATTTACGACCACAGTTGAGCCCAAACTTTCTGTGGCTGAGCGAGACAGTTGTTAAGGGAGTTTTGCCCCATTTTACCACCTTTCCTGCCACTGTTGTTAAGTGAATCACTGCAGCCGCCAAGTTAGTAGCACGGGTGTTAAGTGAATCTGGCTTCCCCATCGACTTTGCTTGTCAGAAGATTAAAAAAAAAGGGGGGGGATCGCGTGATCCCGGAACACCGCAACTGTCGTAAATATGAATCAGTTGCCAAGTGTCTGAATTTTGATTGTGTGATGCTGCAATGGTCAAAAAGTGTGGACAAAACAAACATGACTCAAATTTTTTTTCCCAGTGCCGTTGTAACTTGGGAAAGTTTCCTAAACCAGGGGTCACCAACCTTTCGGACCTCAGGAACCACTAAATTCATAATTTTAAATCCCACGGACCACTAATACGATCTGCCTAATGATTGGCTGGGTGGGCGTGGCTAGGTGGTCATGTGACTGGGTGGGCATGGCCAATTCGATGTCACTCATGTCAAGGGGTGCCTCGCCAGCCTCTACTCATCCCTCTCCTGCCAGCCACTCCTCGCCACCCTGCCCAGGCTCCTTAGGGCCCCAACAGGAAGCAGTTGTTGGAGCTAAGCAGCCACCACGAGAAAGAGTTGGCAAAACAGCTCAGTTCAAATTGGATCTGGCCGAGAAGGCGGCTCAGCAGAAGCACCTCCCTGAGGACTAGGAGCATAGGCTTTCCAAGCAGAGGGAAGACCTGAGGGAGTGCAAGACCAGGTACCGGCGCCTGGAGGCTCAGTGGGCTGAGATGGTCAGCCAGTTCCAGGCCATGATGCGGTCCCACTGGAACGAGGCCCTCTGGCTCCTTGCCAGCAGCGGATCTTCCCTCTAACCGTCACCCAAAGCACCGTACCAGGAGGCTGAAGCAGACCCCAAATCGTAATTTCTGTCCCCCCTCCGACCCACACAAAAAGACCCCGAAGGGGGAGACTCTCTGGAGCAACACAAACGTTCATTGCATGTATCTGGCCCGGGGGCCGTAGTTTGAGGACCCCTGATTTAGTGCAATATAAAAAAAATGCAAATAATTTTTCTGCGGACCCCCAAAATTTTCTCGCGGACCACCGGTGGTCCACGGACCACCAGTTGGTGACCGCTGCCCTAAACGAACTGTTATAAGTCAAGGACTACCTTCACTCTCCTTCCATTGTGGAAACGGCGCTAATGAATATCCTCCAGATGTTTTTCCTCCAGCTGTTTTAGGTCTACCCTCTCCCGTTAACTTTAAACATTTATTATCAGTAAAGGGGTTTGCAGTACGAAAACATCTGGGAGCGACCAGCTTGCCTGCTCTGGTTTTTGAGCATTTCATTTCCCAAAAAGAGCCTTGGTAGTACAGTGGTCTAAGGCACCCTGTTATTAAGCTGGTTATTAAGACCAGCTGCCTGCAGTTACTGCAGGTTCGAATCTCGCCAAGGCTCAAGGTTGACTCAGCCTTCCATCCTTTCTAAGGTAGGAAATTGAGGACCCAGTTTGTGGGGGCAATAAGCTGACTTTGTATAAATATACAAAAGAATGAAGGCTATTGCTGAGCACATTGTAAGCCGCCCTGAGTCTCCGGAGAAGGGCGGCATATAAATCAAATTAAAAAAAAAAAAAACACACTTCAGAGTTAACAATCTAGATGTCCTCTGACCGAGTGACAAACGGGAACGATTCCATGAAATGCAAATGGGAACGATTCCACTAAATATTCTCCGTGCAACAATATCTTGGTAGTACAGTGGTCTAAAGCACCCTGTTATTAAGACCAGCTGCCTGCAATTACTGCAGGTTTGAATCTCGCCAAGGCTCAAGGTTGACTCAGCCTTCCATCCTTTCTAAGGTAGGTAAATTGAGGACCCAGTTTGTGGGGGCAATAAGCTGACTTTGTATAAAATATACAAAAGGATGAAGGCTATTGCTTAGCGCATTGTAAGCCGCCCTGAGTCTCCGGAGAAGGGTGGCATATAAATCAAATTAAAAAAAAAAAAAATGTGCTAGGAACCGAAGAGCTGCAGATATAATTTCCACAGCTCATTGACCTTCCTATCAAGTTCTAAGGCTTCTAAATTACTGTATCTTTTTCTTGATCTCGCTCAAAAGATTGCCAGTGGATGGTTTTGACGTGGCACAAGAGATTTTCTAGAATTATTATTATTATTTTAAAAAAAGAAACATGCTTTCATAGATGCCCAGACTCTCAAGGTAATGCATCTATCCATCTTTTTTTTTCCAGACTCTGGCTAATAAACAGATTCATGGGATGTAAATAAGGGCTGACTCTGATATGCCAAGTCCATGAATAAGTGGATGAGAAAAAGCAGAAAACTCTTTAAAAAAAAACCCCAAAGCTTCTCTCTCCATAATATACATTATGTACACGGCATCCAGTACATTCCATATTATTTGTTGGCAGAGATAAATTAGTCATACAATTCAGATGGACGTCAATGGTGTACAGTCAAAAGCAACAACATTCCGTAAGAAGTGTAAACTTTGGTTATCTTTGAATGGCTTCTTCCCTCACCCCAAAACCAAAATTCAATCACATCCCTTTGAATTAAACGTCTGTCGATAACAATAAGAACAATAATAAGCACCTGATAGGCAACGTAGATTGGTTTGTGGGTTTGTTTTCAACGACGGAAATTGACCAGGCTTTCTCGATTTCACGCATTCAAGAGAGCCAGGTTTGGAGAAGAGAAGTTGGACACGGACAGAAGAAGGACACGGCTAGAAGCATCTGTAAAGTGAACCTGCACTTTTCTTTCTTTTTTTTTTTCAGTTGTTGACTTATGTGAGTCTTGGGTTTGACGATTTTGCACGGCGTCTTGGACAAAGCAAGGAGATTACCTCCCCGCTTTAAAATTAAAATTCCTAAAGTTTCATCTTCCTAGAGTGGAAGATCTTAAGGGTTGCTGTCTTTCGGCTTGCTTTTCATTTCTCCTTGGGCTTCTGGGAGAAGAATGAATGTCCACAGAACCAGGATGATGTGTCACCACCGGCCCAGTGTCAAACAAAGGTGAGGAACGGTGACTGAGAAGAAGCCCATTGTTGGTGGAAAGGTTATGGTGCAGTGCAGCTGGCCCGGGCATCTTGTGTAGGTCTTGATTCCGAAATTTCCGATGAGATGGATTATTAGCTCCTTGGACCTTCCTGTCGATCGGAGAAAGAACGACTTGAGTATTGTCTTCAGCCAAGGACATTCTGCCCGAAGCGCTTTGTCGCTCGGACCGAGGAGGGGCTAAAGAAGTCGGAGTGACCGAAGACTTTGGAAGGACAGCGGGGCTGGTGACGAAACCCTCTTCGGTTTCGGCCGCTTCACTGTAGAAAGGAAGAGGAAAGTTGCCACTACGTTTGCCGCAGGATTCACAGCATAACTTTTTATAGCCCGGGATGGAGCAGTATCGAGCGAGCACTTCCATCTGGCAGAAGATCGATTTGTCTCCTTGACAAGGTTCATCTGAAAAAAACAAAAAAGCCCTTTGTGAGTTAAGATGGCCAACCTCTTGAGAAACATGGGGTTATGGAGGTAGAAGAAGGAGCAGGTTCCGAAGAAGCTGCAAACCATGATGAGAATCAATCTGGCCCCATTCTTAATGTGCAGAATCATAGAATGTAAAGTTTAGAAGGATCTTGGAGAACATCTCTTCATACCCACTGCTGGAATTCACTGTTAAGAGTATTGAAAATAGGAGGCACCCCAGCTCTGGTTCGAACACCTTCAATGAAGGAGAGTCTACCACTCATAACTGTTCTACAGGGACAGTTAGTTTAGGCATAAATTATTTTCATTTTGATACTGCTCAGCAAAGCACAGAGACAAATTCCTCGTGTATCCAATCCCACTTGGCCAATAAAGTCCATTCCATTCCATTCCATTCCATTCCATTCCATTCCATTCCATTCCATTCCATTCCATTCCATTCCATTATTTCTACTCTACTCTACTCTACTCTACTCTACTCTACTCTACTCTACTCTACTCTACTCTACTCTACTCTACTCTACTCTTCCCTACTCTATTCTACTCTACTCTTCTCTACTCTACTCCTACTCCTACTCCTACTCCTACTCCTATTCCATTATCAAAATGGAATCCAGGAGCCCGGATAGCTCAGCAGACTAATGCATTGTAATTTAACTCCAGCTGTCTGCAATTAGTAAATTCGAATCTCGCCAGGCTCAAGGTTGACTCAGCCTTCCATCCTTTCTAAGGTAGGTGAAATGAGGACCCAGTTTGTGGGGGCAATAAGCTGACTTTGTAAAAACATACAAAAGTATGAAGGCTATTGCTTAACGCATTGTAAGCCGCCCTGAGTCTCCGGAGAAGGGCGGCATATAAATCAAATAAAAAATAAAAATAAAAATAAATCCAGGCATGTTTTTTCCTCTCTCATTTCGAGAAATGGGTGGTAGACTTCAGAAAAATTCTCACCTGTCCTGGGACACCCATGCATTTTTCCTATGCATTATTGATAAGCTTAATTATGAACATGGCTGAGGACAGAATTATAAACAGTAACTTAGCACTCTCTTTTGCGTTTTTAGCAACATTTTGAAACGTCAAAATGCTTCAGAAGTGCATCTCCAGGGAGCTACTGCTTGGATAAATAAGATTAGAGGGGATTAAGTCAATTGGCAACTGAACCTTACCTTGCTTTCTTGAAAGAAAAGCAATTTCTAAATACGCTACTTAAGAGGCCCACTCCAAGTTGAATCCTACATCATACATTTCATACAGGTTGGCCTTTTTTTTGCAAAGGCCACTGGGACTTCTTAATTTTTTTTTTTTTCTCTGAAAATTGCCTCACGTCCTCAACTCTCGGCTTTACTCAAAGCCTTTGAGAAGCTTTAATGGGAATTGCTGATCCTTTCACTAAGTGTTGGAAAGCTTCTGGGATCTCTTTCTCTAACTAACTAAGTAACTCTACCAAACAAGAAGAATATTATATAACAAAGAAGATAGAAAGGAGAAGGGAGGAGAGGGTAGGAAGAGGAGAGAGAGTGAGAGGAAAGGAAGAAAGGGAAAAGGAGAGCCTTGGTGGCGCAGCAGACTAAACGCTGTTAAGTAACACCAGCTACCTGCAATTACTGCAAGTTCAAATCTCATCAGGCTCAAGGTTGACTCAGCCTTCCATCCTTTCAAGGTAGGTAAAATGAGGACCCGGTTTGTGGGGGCAATAAGCTGACTTTGTATAAAAAAGAACACCGCTTAGGGGCCCCCGAAAGCCCTACTAAGCGGGTATATACACAAGTATGAAGGCTATTGCTTGACACATTGTAAGCTGCCCTGAGTCTCCGGAGAAGGGCGGCATATAAATAAATAAATAAATAAATAAATAAATAAATAAATAAATAAATAAATAAATAAATGGAAGGACAGGGGAAAGGAGTAGGAGAGAAGATCAGAGGAGGGAAAGAAGAGAGGATTGGGGGAAAGGAAGGGGAAGTAGGGAGGGAGGAGAGGAGGAAGGAGAAAGTAGGAGAGGAGAGGAGGTTGGGAAGGGAAAGAAAGGAGAAGAAGAAGGCTTGTTGCGAAAAGTGGGAAGAAAAGGTAGAAGAGCAACTCCGAATGTAATTAAAATCTTTGTCTTAGTTTAATGCTTTCTTTAAGGAAAATATATACATATATGATTAATTCTGTATAAGAAAATTCTGTACATTTTATATTATGTGGATAAAAAAAAATAAAACTGAAAAAACTTTTTGAAAAAAAAAAAAAAAAAGCTTGTCCCCAGGCTTTTAAATATCCGATGTGCTTGTCTAACACTACCATTACTTGCTGTTTTATTGATTAGGTTGAGGTTTGTATTTCCAAAGAGCTTTATTATTACTTATTCTTCTTTGCTTTTTCTTTTACTTTTTTTTTTCTTTCTGTAAATCACCCCGAAAAAGGCATTTATTGTTGAGTCCACTGCAGCCTATGAGGCTAATTGGAAAGGAGTGACGGCATGATTGTTTCAAAGCAAAAGAAAATTACAAAACAACAAAAACAACAACAACAGACCCATCTTAGCTATAGCAAGTGTGCCAAGAGGAAAAAAAAAAAATAGAACATACAGTAGTGGCCAAAATTGTGGAAACCTTTTGAGAAAAGTGTATTTTCTAAAACTTAGCTAATAACACCACTTTTTTTGGGGGGGGGAGTAGTACCCTAAAATTATATATCCATGGAAAGATAATTTAATCAACAATGCATTGCAATAACTTTTATGAAGGATTTGCTCTTAGAATAGCAGTTACAGTATAAAAGAAGAAAAGTGAAACACGTAGAAAAAAATGAGATATACAAAAATGATCACCATGTCTGTTAAGACTTAGTTAGGTAATCTTTAGCCTTACAACATCTTCCCATGGAGTGAACCAGGGGTGAAATTCTCCCCGTTCAGACTGGATCGCCCGATCCGGTAGCGATGGAGGCGGGTGGTTCGGAGAATCGGTAGCAAAAATCCCTGCCCCACCCCCGCCATACCCAGCTGAGCCACACAATCATCAGAGGCTTTTTTTTTTTACTTTTAAAAGCATTTTTTCTACAACCTCTTTGGCCGAAAAAATGCTTTTAAAAGTAAAAAAAAAAAAGCCTCTGATGATCGTGTGGCTCAGCTGGGATCGTCAAAGGCTTTTAAAAGAAAAAAAAGTCTCTGCCAGTCAGGCAACTCAGCTGGGATCGTCAGAGACATTTAAAAGAGAAAAACTCTTTCTAGGGTCTCAACCAGGGGTGAAATGCTACTGGTTCGGACCGATTCGGGCGAACCGATAGTAAAAAATGCTACCTGTTCGGGCAAACCGGTATTTCCGACGATCAGCTGGGTGACGATCAGCTGTGAGGTGCGATTTATATTAGCTAGCATCGTCAGATTTCCTGCTTTCTAGCTAATCTAAATCGCGTGGCACAGCGGATCCCTCCCCCCCTTTGCTATTCTATTTACCTTTGCAGACTTGGAAGGCTTCAAAATGTTCTTTTTTTAGCGCTGCGCGGGCGCGTCTCAAGTGCACATGACTCTCAGACTCACAGAACCGGTAGCAGACTTCATAGGATTTCACGCCTGATCTCAACATCTTTTTTTGGTATCGTGGTGACCAGAACTGGATGCTGTATTCTACATGTGGCCTCCCTAGTACAATGTGAAGTGGTACTAACACTAAGATGTGATCTTGATATTCTACCTCTGTTGATGTAATCTATGACTGCATTAGATATTTAGCAGCTGCAGCACACTGCTGGCTCATGCTTAAGTGGGGTTCTTCAACCCCCTGCTCAGGCAAGAAACCATATATCATTTCATACAGATGTTTGCCCAATCTCTTCTTAAAAACTTCCAGCGTTGGAGCATTTGCAACTTCTGGAGGCAAGTAGTTCCACTGGTTAATTGTTCTCACTGTCAGGAAATTTCTCCTTAGATCTAGGTTGCTTCTCTCCTTGATCAGTTTCCACCCGTTGTTTCTTGTCCTGCCATCAGGTGCTTTGGAGAATAGATTGACTCCCTCTTCTTTGTGGCAGCCCCTGAGATATTGGAAGACTGCTATCCTGTCCCCACCATCTTTCTTTTCATTCAATTAGACATACCCAATTCCTGTGACTGTTCTTTCTATGTTTTACTTTCCAATCCCCTAATCATCTTTGTTACTTTTCAACTCCTATCCTCAAAACGACGCTATAGAGCACTGCACACCAGAACAATAGAGACAAGGACAGTTTTTTTCCCCGAACGCCATCACTCTGCTAAACAAATCATTCCCTCAACACTGTCCAACTATTCACTAAGTCTGCACTACTATTAATCTTCTCATCATTCCCACCACCCATCTCCTTCCACTTATGACTGTACAACTGTAACTTTATTGCTTGTATCCTTACGATTTATATTGATTTTGTTTCCTGATTGCTTATTTGTACCCTATGACTATCATTAAGTGTTGTACCTTATGATTCTTGATGAACTTTTCTTTTATGTACACTGAGAGCATATGCACCAAGACAAATTCCTTGTGTGCCTAATCACACTTGGCCAATAAAAAATTCTTTCTATCTATCTATCTATCTATCTATCTATCTATCTATCTATCAATCATCTATCTATCTTTTCTCTGTAATCTTTCCAAAGTCTCAAGGGGTTTAAGGCACCCTGTTATTAAGCTGGTTATTAAGACCAGCTGCCTGCAATTACTGCAGGGGTCGAATCTCCCCAGGCTCAAGGTTGACTCAGCCTTCCATCCTTTCTAAGGTAGGTGAAATGAGGACCCAGTTGTGGGGGCAATAAGCTGACTTTGTATAAATATACAAAAGGATGAAGGCTATTGCTGAGCACATTGTAAGCCGCCCTGAGTCTTCGGAGAAGGGCGGCATATAAATCAAATTAAAAATATATATATATATTATGATTGATAGGGATGTAAAGAAAATCCTGAGATGCTGCTAGCTTTGTTTTTATGGATGCAGATTCTTCCTACACTTTGTGCCACTAATGAAGTCAGCTTAATAGGATTGTTTTGATAAATTCTAAAAGGTTTGAAATGAAGCAGAAACATTCTATGGATTCCCACAGTCCCCAAACGGGTAAAGCTCTGCTGCCCTCTAGTGTCCACAATGTTAAAAAACGAAAAGCAAGCCATATATTCTATTCCAGTGATGGCTAACTTTTTTGCCATCGCGTGCCAGGAGACGGGGGGGGGGAAGGTCACGCGGGCACGTGGTCCCGCTCCTGGCACATGATGGCCTGGTAGACCCGTTTTTCTTTCTTACCTGGTTCCAGATCCTCTCTGTGTATCTGGGAAGGGCGAAAACAGCCTTTCCCACTCCCCTGGAGGCCCTATGGAGGCTGAAACGGCCCATTTCCCAACTCTCCGTGGGACAGGAAGTGACATTTTTTGCTATCCCCAGCCTCCAGAATCTCTCTAGGAGTCTCTAGGAGCCTCTCTAGGAGTCTCTAGGAGCCTCTCTAGGAGTCTCTGGAGGATGGGGACAGGAAAAAACGTGCCATAGGTGGCACGCGTGCCATAGGTTCGCCATCACGGTTCTATTCTATTCTATTCTATTCTATTCTATTCTATTCTATTCTATTCTATTCTATTCTATTCTATTCTATTCTAATATGCATGCTGATTCTTTACAATCTATAAAATGCTGGTGTATTTTGTTACTGCATTTTCTTTTCCTTATTTGACCCTGAAATTAGATCCTGGACTTTATTATTTTCATTTCATTTTAAAAAAAAATATGGCGATAAGACTAATCAGTTAATAATAAGAGAGTAAACCCCACTCCCTTCTAGCACTGATGATGTTACCCAGTTGGATAATGAAACGTCTTGTTGGGGAAACAGGAGGGGTCAAGAGAGAGCCTAGTTTGGAGTCCATGTGCAGCTGCAAGCAGCGTAAGCTTGACCTGCCACAAACTCCATGAAGCTTTCTGGTCATTCCTAAGAGAAGGCAACAGTCTGGGGAGTCTCTTGTAACATAAAGGTAAAGGTTCCCCTCGCACATATGTGCTAGTCGTTCCCGACTCTAGGGGGCGGTGCTCATCTCCGTTTCAAAGCCGAAGAGCCAGCGCTGTCCAAAGACGTCCCCATGGTCATGTGGCCGGCATGACTCAACGTCAAAGGTGCATGGAACGCTGTTACCTTCCCACCAAAGGTGGTCCCTATTTTTCTACTTGCATTTTTTTACGTGCTTTCGAACTGCTAGGTTGGCAGAAGCTGAGACAAGTAACGGGAGCTCACCCCATTACGCGGCACTAGGGGATTCGAACCGCTGAGCTGCTGACCTTTCGATCGACAAGCTCAGCGTCTTAGCCACTGAGCCACCGCCTCCCTTTTTTCTTGTAACATAGGTAGTAGATAATAAAGTTACCGACTTTAATTGTTTACGATTTGCTCCGGTTGCTTACACCTGTCAGCAGGAAAAACAACCAAGCTCAGATACCACCAACGACCAGACAATTAATAAATTACTACCACTACTACTTACCATTGCAGGGTGCAAGTTTGCAAACCCTCATGGATTCTGGCTTTTCTCCATCACACTGATCGCCTGTGCGGCATGACACCTGCCTGGATTCTGTCCCTTCACCACAGGTGACTGAGCACTACGAGAAAAAAAAAACAAAGATGATACAAATATCTAGGTTTCTGCATGCGAATGGCCAGTTATGTTACAGATGGGTGCTTCGGTATTTTTTTGTTAATGTATAGAAATATAGACAGAAAGCTTCCCAGGACAAAATCCAGAATTAGGATTCCTTGCTTGGATGTATACCAAGCTCTTGCCAAAGAGCTTTGTATATTTAGTAGAGGCTAAAACATATGAAGAACAGTTGCAGGAACTGGGTATGTCTAGTCTAGTGAAAAGAAGGACTAGGGGAGACAGGATAGCAGTC
Organism: Pituophis catenifer annectens; assembly: GCF_029215685.1. Classification (NCBI taxonomy): domain Eukaryota; kingdom Metazoa; phylum Chordata; class Lepidosauria; order Squamata; family Colubridae; genus Pituophis; species Pituophis catenifer. The sequence goes on from NW_027256888.1 coordinate 77,529,971, forward strand.
TTCCAATATATCAGGGGCTGCCCCAAAGAAGAGGGAGTCAAGCTATTCTCCAAAGCACCTGAGGGCAGGACAAGGAGCAATGGGTGGAAACTAATCAAGGAGAGAAGCAACTTAGAACTAAGGAGAAATTTCCTGACAGTGAGAACAATTAATCAGTGGAACGACTTGCCTCCAGAAGTTGTGAATTCTCCAACACTGGAAGTTTTTAAGAAGATATTGGATAACCATTTGTCTGAAGTGGTGTAGGGTTTCCTGCCTAAGCAGGGGGCTGGACTAAAAGACTTCCAAGGACCTTTCCAACTCTTGTTATTCTATTTTATTTGATATACTGCTTGGAACAAAGACATTATACCAAGCACCAAGATATTAAAACACAGGCCTGACTTGCTAATTGCATATCGAGTTTCACTTTTAATATCCAGGTCCATCATCAATTGCTTTTCAGAAACACTAAAATGTGGTTTACAATGGCAACAACTCGTTAACTGCCTTGTTCAGCAACAGAAATTCTGATCCAATTGTGGTTGTAAGTTGAGGACTGTACTTTGGGCCGTGTGTTGTTAACCCAGTCAATTCAACTAGTCCATAATATTGTCTTAGGCATGGTCACTGTTATTTATTTATTTATTTATTTATTATTTATTTATTTTATCATATTTGTATACCGCCCTACTCCCGGAGGACTCAGGGCGGTGAACAGCCAAGATAAAAATACAAAAAACATACAAAAGTTAAAAGCTATTAAAAATAGATTAAATAATTTGGGCTCAAGAAACAAATTTAAAACATCCAATTTATATAAAACATTTAAGACCCAATTTAAAAGGGAGAGTTAGGCCAGACCAGCCTGTTGAAATAAAAACGTTTTTAGGATGCGGCGGAAGGTGTGTAAGTCTTGGATCCTCCATATCTCCGGGGGGAGCTCGTTCCAGATGGCAGGTGCCCCCACAGAAAAGGCTCTCCCCCTGGGGGCCGCCAGTCGACATTGTTTGTTAGGGTTAAACGTACAGTCGCGGAAGAAAATAACAGTCACGAAAGTATCAGAAACTTGGAATTTGGCTCAGGTTGTGCTAGTTTCCAGAAACGAGAAGACTTTAGATCAGGGGTGTCAAACTTGATGTCAGCACTTCAAGCTGCATTTACTCTAGTGCGGACATAAGAAGGAGAAGCGGAGGTGTCTGGAAAGGGACGTTTGACTTTTCACCTACTTATTTCCCCTGGAGATAATATCCCCTAGGAGATGGGATGGGAGGGGGGAAATTCCTTTGAGCTGGAACAGTAGATTAGAGGTAGAGTGATTTGGAAGATGGCCAATGAGTGCAGAGGAGTGGGGAAAGGAAAGGGAGGGTTTTGGGTCAGGAAGTCAGTGTTGGCTGCAATGGAGTCAGAGTTAGAATGTCGTTTTAATAAATGGGAATTTTTCATCAAAGACTTTGTTTGAAATGCAATTTATTTGAGACGACCTCGAAACCTGACACTTGATTTCATTGAGGGTCGCATCAGGGTTGTGTTTGACCTCGGGGCGGTGGGGGGTGGTGGTCAGGGTGGGTATGGCCAGCTTGACATCACTCGTGTTGGGGGCTCCTGTGGCGGCCTGAGCACTCTGCCAGCGAAAACGGCCTCATGAGCTCCATTTTTGGCTGCAACGGCCTCCTGCAACCCTCTGCCAGCGAAAACAGAGCTCCATTTTTGCTGGCAGAGGCACTGTGGGCCAGTCTTTTGCTGTTTGCAGGGCAGCCCGGTGGGCCAGATCTAAGCATCCCACAAGCCAGATCTGGCCCCCGGGCTGTCAGGTTTCAGTGTCGTCTCAAAATAAATTGCATTTTCAAACAAATAGTCTTTGATGAAATCTTTCATTTATTAAGCACGACAATCTGTCCCCGATTATATCGTAGTCAACACTGACTTCCTGACCCCAAACCTTCCCTTTCCGTTCCCCAATTCTCTGCGGCTCATTGGCCATCTTCCAAATCACTCTCCCAATATCTACCACTTCAGCTCCCAGGAATGTCCCCCCTCCCATCTCATCTCCTAGGGGATATTATCTTCAGGGAAAATAAGTAGGTGAAAAGTCAAGCATCCTCTTGCCAGCTGCCCCCCTCTTCTCCTCCTTATGTCAGCACTGGAACGAATGTAGTTTGGAGTGCTGACACGGGCCTTGCGTTTAACACCCCTGCTTTATATGCTTACTGAGAAATTAGCCTTTCAAAAGTATCAGAAACTTGGACTTTAGCTCAGGTTGTGCTAGTTTCCAGAAACGAGAAGACTTTAGATGCTTACTGAATTCCACGGCCCTGTTTTCCACTGAGCTGGACATGGTGTTCTGTTACAAGGCCTGCGACTTTCCGGGCGTTCTCCACTGCAGTACTTAAAATGGACAGAGCGGTTTGCACCATCGTGAAGCGGCTGAACGCAACGTACGCTTCGGATTTGGTAACCGGACGTCCCACAGGTTTTGGTGCAGTGCTCCCATTCTTCTGCTACCCAGCTGCAGAACAGAAATAATGTTTTGTTTTGTTTTTAACGCTGAAAAATGGAAGCCGATGGACAGGCATCATTGATGATCCATCAATGATCCTTGCAGACTGTTAGGAAATGGCTATGGTCTAACTAGTTGGTCAGGCAATATATAAACTATCAATACATGTTTGTCAAAAGGTATTATATTGCTTTAAGACTGTATTGCATCATCCTGTATCCTGATTGGCTAAGCTCTGTAGCCAATGTATTTAAGGAGAAGACTGAATCATGGCTTGTGGACACTACACCATTTTATCTGCTTATTTGCTGTTACTCTCTACCTGATCTCTCTGTATGATCACTGTCTGATCATTGCTACTTGTTGCTTTCTACTATTTATTGAATGTTTTAATACTGAACTTGTTCCTGTTTGAAACTCAAGAACTGTTTTATTGTGTAATGACAACAACTGGTAAGAAGACTTTGTACTTGGAATATCCCTGAATTGATATTTTAACTATCGCCTTATCTGTGTATGACTTGGATTGTTATTGGACTTTGCTTTACTTTTTTCTAAAAAGTAAAAGACTACCACAACTCAGTGTGTCAGTATATTAACTGTGGTATTCACTCTCAGCCGCTTTCATGTGCATACTCAAGGGGTACTCTGATCAATAACCCATTACATCGCTTATGAGCCAAGAATATCCTTATACAAACCGAAGAATATCTGCAGGATAGCAATATCAATAGCACTTAGACTTATATACCACTTCACAGTGCTTTTTACAGCCCTCTCTAAGCAGTTTACAGAGTCAGCCTCTTGCCCCCAACAATCTGGGTCCTCATTTTACCCACCTCGGAAGGACGGAAGGCTGAGTCCAACCTTGAGCCTGGTGAGATTCGAATTGCCAAACTGCAGTCAGCCGGCAGTCAGCAGAAGTAGCCTGCAGTACTGCACTCTAACCACTGCGCCACCATGGCTCATGAATGAAACATTAACGCTGCAACCTATTTGATTTATCTGTCATAGAATAAATTTTCCAAAATGGACTTCTTGTTACTGGTAGTCCTTGACTTATGACCACAATTAACCCCCAAATTTACCTCGCTAAGGGAGAAAATTGTTATGTGAGTTTTGCCCTGTTTTACAATGTTTCTTGTCAATCGCTGCAAATTAGTAACACGGTGAATCTGGTTTCCCCGTTGAATATCCTCATCAGGAGGTCGGGACACTGCAACTGTCGCAAATATGAGTCAGTGGCTAAGCATCTGAATTTTGATCCCGTGTCCATGGGCGTGCTGCAACGGTCATAAGTCACTTCTTTCAGGGCTGTCGTAACTTCAAGCGGTCACTAAATGAACTGTTGTAAGTCGAGGACTATCTGCAGATTCACCGTTCCGGTGTTTTATATTTTGATACACGTTTGATATGTTCTTTCAATGAATTTGATGTACTGGGCTGCCTTTTGCTACGCCGCACGAAACAAATAAATACATCAATCCAAGGGAATTGAACGATTCCCATTTGCCAAGAATCAGCACTTTAATAAAGCGGAATAATAAAAGCTCAGTGCCGGAGTCTAAGCCAATATTTTTTCTTTGCCTACTGGAGAGTCACTCTAAATGAACATGACTCTGCATGACATTCTCTTGTAATGTACAGTATAGTTGAGCAACATTTTTTTTACTTTGTTTTTACAACAAAGGATGCATTATTTTTCCTCTGCTTTTTCCCTGGAGCACAGAGATGGTTGCACTGGGCTCTTATAATATTACAGATGAGGCTGGAATCCCATTTTATGGCTAATCTTCATACCTCTAGGTTGGAAGCTCTATTTTAGTTTATTTTAGGTAAAGGTAAAGGTTCCCCTCGCACATATGGGCTACTCGTTCCCGACTCTAGGGGGCGGTGCTCATCTCCGTTTCAAAGCCGAAGAGCCAGCACTGTCCGAAGACGTCTCCGTGGTCATGTGACCAGCATGACTCAACGCCAAAGGCGCATGGAACGCTGTTACTTTCCCACCAAAGGTGGTCCCTATTTTTCTACTTGCATTTTTTACCTGCTTTCGAACTGCTAGGTTGGCAGAAGCTGGGACAAGTAATGGGAGCTCACCCCATTACGCAACACTAAGGATTCGAACTGCTGAACTGCCAACCTTTCGATCGACAAGCTCAGTGTCTTAGCCACTGAGCCACCGAGTCCCTTTATTTTATTTTATTTTATTTTATTTTATTTTATTTATTATTTTATATTATTTTATTATTCTATTCTATTCTATTCTATTCTATTCTATTCTATTCTATTCTATTCTATTCTATTCTATTCTATTCTATTCTATTCCATTCCATTTCATATTTTCTATTCTATTCTATTCTATTCTATTCTATTCTATTCTATTCTATTCTATTCTATTCTATTCCATTCCATTCCATATTTTCTATTCTATTCTATTCTATTCTATTCTATTCTATTCTATTCTATTCTATTCTATTCTATTCTATTCTATTCTATTCTATCGTATTCTATTCTATCGTATTCCATTCCATTCCATTTTTTAATTTATTTACCAGATTTTCATTCCACCTTTATGACTTTATAAGTAACTCATGGTGGCAAACATTCCTAGTATTCTTTTCTCCTCCTACTTTCTCCATAACAACTCTGTTAGGTGGGTTGGGTTGAGAGAGAGTAACTGGACCAAAGTTATCCAGTTGGCTTTCATGCCTAAGGTAGGGCTAGAACTTACAGACCACCTGGTGATTGGCCCAAAGTCAACCAACCAGCTTTCATGCCTAAAGTGGGACTAGAACTCCCAGTCTCCTGGTGATTGGCACAAAGTCTTTCTGCCAGCTTTCTTGCCTAAGGCAGGACTAGAACTTACAGTCCCCTGCTGACTGGTCCAGTCACCCAATCAGCTTTCATGCCCAAAAAGTGGGACTAGAACTCCCAGTCTCCTGGTGATTGGCACAAAGTCACTCTCCCAGCTTTCTTGCCTAAGGCGGGACTAGAACTTACAGTCCCCTGGTGACTGGCCCAAAGTCAACCAACCAGCTTTCATGCCTAAAGTGGGACTAGAACTCCCAGTCACCTGGTTCCTAGGCCAGCCCCTTAACCACTACTCCAAACTGGCTCTCCTTTGTCAACATGGGTTGACAACAAAACTGTCAATGAGCAACTCTACATTTTGTTTACTTAAGGAGAGATGCTACGCTTCTGCAAGAGGAAGTTCCTTTGTTCAACCTGAGTGGCCGGCACAAATTACATCCTGGGGAAACGAGCAGATGCTTACAATGGCTGGGTGCATTCTTGAAGGTTGCACATCCTACGAATCGGTTTAGGCTTTTTACTTGCATCACAGAAGCCACGTTGCACCATTTTGTTATCACTTTTCCTGCGGCATCCATATTTGGTGTATTGGAAACCTGGAGGGAGAGAGTGGGAGAACAGAAAACATCCATGTTAATAGCAATAGCAATAAGACTTAGACTTATATACCGCTTTATAGTGCTTTACAGCCCTCTCTAAGCAGTTTACAGAGTCAGCCTATTGCTGTTGTGGCCCACCAGCGGTCTGCGCGGATCGTGGCTGATCCCGATGACGAGGAGGCTGGTGTGGGGTTGCGTCAGCAGCCTGCGCAGCCGGCACTTGCGTTGGACAGCGAGGAGGCTGAAGAGGATGTGGTGCCAGAGGCAGAGACTCAGCCAGGGCCTTCAGAACCTCCAGAGGCTCCTTCAAGTGGAGAGAGCGAAGTGGAGGAGCCTCTCCTCAATGCTCGAGCACGCAGGGCTGCCAAAAGGCAGGAGTGGCTACTCAGGAAGAGGAAGTCTCCTCGAGAGTAAGGTTTGAGGATAATTGGCCACTCTCTTAGCCTATTTAAATCACATGCAGTTAGTAATTTGTTGCTGGAAACAATGTGTAATTATTACAGAGCATGTTGGAGAGTGAGTGTCTTATCATATCTTGTTTTCTGGGCTGGTTGCCAACCTTTGCCAGACTTTGTTTATTCTTGGTACGTTATAACTTTGATAAGGACAGAACAATTGCCCCCAACAATCTGGGTCTTCATTTTACCCACCTCGGAAGAATGGAAGCCTGAGTCAACCTTGAGCCTGGTGAGACTCAAACTGCCAAATTGCAGGTAGCCGGCAGTCAGCAGAAATAGCCTGCAGTACTGCACTCTAACCACTGCGCCACTGTGGCTCACGAATGAAACATTAATGCAGCAACCCATCTGATTTACTAAAATGCATATTAAAATTGTGTGTATGAATAGTTTACGCTCAGAACTGGAAAAATAACAATATCGGAAGACAATGTGATTAGAACAATCATGGAGTGTGCGGAAATGGATAAGCTTACGAAGGAGATACAAGAAAAAGAGGAAACAGAATACTACCTACTACCTAGCCTGGGAGAGATGGTATAAATGGTTGGAGGAAAAGGGAAAAAAAGGACAAGGAAAGATTAAATAATGGTTGAATTAGGAGTAGAAATATAAGAACAAATGGGAAGAAACAATCATTGTGGAAAGGAAATTGGGTACACGTTTATGTCTAATGTAAATAAAACAATTAGAATAATATAATACAATATAGTGGTATATATATGATATATTAGAAATATATGTATAAAAGATATACTAGGATAAGAGAGAGAAAATGTATAAAAGTATGGATTACCGACATGAAACTGTTGAAAAGAAGAAAGTGTTAATATTTCTTTTTGTTTTTTTTTTAAAAAACTGTTTAATAAAAATATTTTTTTAAAAAAAATTGTGTGTACTCAAGAAAACATTTTAGGGAATGTTCATTTTAGGGAATGTACGCATTTTAAAATGGATTTTTCAAAGTCCACCGTTGAGGAGATTTATTAGAGAAAATACTATCATGTTTCCCTGAAAATAAGACCCTGTCTTATATTTTTTGGGAATCCTGTAATAAGCGCTTGGCCTTATTGCCATGCGCTCAAAAGCCCGATTGGGCTTATTATCAGGGGATGTCTTATTTTTGGGGGAAAACAGGGTAATACAGAACGTATTAATGAACGGGGATGGATTATCAGCCAATCCCTAGGTACAAAATGCAGACAGCCCCTTGTTCTCCCCTTCCCAACTATTCCAACGTGCCTCCTCCACAGAGTTTGGAGCACTGGGACCAACTCTTCAAAGCCCACTCAAAGGTGTCCAGTTCCTCTTGGAGGACGTTGTTACTGCTGACATTGGGCACAGAATCCTCATGAATTATGTATCGGTAAATCAGGCTGGATTGGGTGTTGTTATCCTGAGGAATTACCTGTAAAAGGATGAGATGACAAAAGAAGATGTCAGTATTGCAAAACATGGAGTACTTCTCTACCTTAATAGGCCCTTCAGCAACTGCCTCAACCCAAAAAAAAGAACAAATCCTCAATTCTTTCCATACCATATTTGCACAGATTCTTCTTCAGCAAGATTTATTGAGCTGAAAGAACTGTCAGAAGTTCAGCGACTGACATTTTTCCATTCGGAACCAATGTGTCCCTTAGGATTAGCGTATGGTGTTGTTACAGTATCTAGGAGACCACAACGCTATTGCAAAGTAGTAGTTTGGCTTGCCAAGGTACCAGCCCTGTTGTAAGAAATGCTTGTACAACTTCCCAAGGGGTGCCACAGGAGGATGAGATGGCTTTGCACCAAAGAGAAAGATGAGTGTCACCCAAGTCCCCCTCCCTTCGCAGAGCTGTCTCGCAAGTGGATGTCCCAACCGGGAAGGTTCAGAGCCATCAGGAATCTGACTGCCTGCACAGAGCACAGCTCGTTTTCCCCACCAAAGTGGTACCTATCTATCTACTTGCACAGAACATGCTTTCGAACGATCAGGTGGACAGAAGCTGAGGTGGGTGACAGGAGCTCACCCCGTCATGCAGTGCTTGGTTGGGCTCGAACTGCTGGAGCTGAGACCATCTCCAATGTCATTAAGCCACCGAGCCACCGCACTTCTTAATAATGTGTCCCTTAATATATTAGGTCAAGCCCGAGATTCATCCTCTTCAAAAATTGCCATTAACTTTTACTGGGACAGACTTTTGAGAATAACATCAACAAAGTTGATGACATTGTATTGAAATTTACAGCTCTTTGGGGCAAAAGGGTAGACTCTGTTAAGCCTATGGGGAAAAGTAAACCACAAACATAGCATGACTTACCAGAACAAGAATGGCATCGTGCAGAGGCCCATCTGTCTGAAGGGTTTCTATACCATCTTCTATGTGGTATTCCCATTCTAAGCCAAAATCGATGAAGGAACGAGAGGTGGATCTTTCCCCTTTGCCGTTTAGGATGTAGTGGCCAGTTGCTTGGTTCTTAATGGCTAAGAGCAACAAAGGCAATAAGTGGTCAACTCTTCATAGGCAAGATGGCAATTCTTGTTTTTCTTCAAAGCGAAGACAAAATGTTTGGTCTTCATGATATAGCTTCTTGATGCCAAGGACTTCTTCTGTTTTGGGGACAATCTAGAACTTCTCAACCCTTCCATATTTTTATTTATTTACTTACTTATTTCTCGCCTTTATTATTTTTACAAATAACTCAAGGTGGTGAACATATCCCACACGCCTTCTTCCTCTTGTTTTCCCCACAACAACTCTGTGAGGTGAGATGGGCTGAGAGAGAGACACCCAGCCAATGTCCGTATCTAAGGTGGAACTAAGAATTCACCCAGCTTTAATACCTAAGGTGGGACTAGAATTCACAGTCTCCTGGTGAATGGCCAAAGACCAAACTGCTCTTTCTTTGAGTGACACTTTTTTTTAAAGAGGAGGGGTTTCTAAACAATCCCCAAAACATCTATTAGTGGATAGACTATAAGCCTAACAAAATAAATAGTTGAATAAGTAATCCATCACTCCAGAAAATATGGAAGTGAAGATTCATATAGAAACTAGCTTAGATAGAAACTCTTGTGAGCACAAGACAAAAGCAGTACAGCAATTAAGAGCCATGGTGGCACAGTGGTTAGAAGGCAGTACTGCAGGCTACTTCTGCTGATTGCCGGCTGCCAGCATTTCGGCAGTTCGAGTCTCACCGGCTGAAAGTTGACTCAGTCTTCCATCCTTCCGAGGTCATTAAAATGAGGACCCAGACTGTTGGGGGGCAATATGCTGACTCTGTAAACTGCTTAGAGAAGCACTGTGAAGCGGTATATAAGTCTAAGCGCTATTCCGATTGTTATTAACTGAATTGAGTGCTTGCACTGGTGGAAGATTTACTTGTGAAAATAATATACTCTGAAATATACACTGAATTCACCAACTTTTAAAGACATGCCTTTGACTACCCCTAGGCAACCATGCCCGCAGCTTCTAAAATAAGAAGACATTGGCATCAGCTCTGTTGGCATGATGGCCAAGTCTACGCAGGGAAGCACTTACCAAGAACGTGAGGGGAAGCCTCATCTTCTTGGACAGTCACATGTCGAGCACCCACTGGGATGTCAAACATCTTAAGGTACCCTTTGGCATGTGAGACATTGATAGACGGAGAAGAAGAAAGGAGGAGGAGGAGAAAAAGGAGAAGGAGAAAGAGAAAAAAATTGGCTAGCGTTAGTTAGTTGCAAGTGGAAATAAATCCCATTGAAGAATGGGTGCATCCATAGGTCTTTGACCATTAAATGAGAAGATTGAAAGACCTGCAGTTTGAGGACTAGGCTGCCTTACCTTTCCCAACTCTACATGGAGAAGGAAAAGACAAGCAAAGGTCCCTGCAAGACACTTACTTTGTTATGTTCTCTGAAGACCATAACATTGAGATCATTTAGACAAAGTATTTATGCTTCCTATATTTCATGGATGAAAACCACAGCATGGGGATATTCTTTCAAAACTCATGTGTATTGTTGGAAGGTAAAAGCTCCTATGAACCACACACACACCCTAGCCAGGTCATGCATCAAACCACCTCTGATCCATGGGAAATCTCCAAATAACATTTAGATGCTGCTTGGAGTTAGATAAGAGTCAACGGAGTTCAAGGACGGTTGGCGTAGATGACCAGACTGAGACTGAGGGAGAGGTCAAACGTGTCATCAGCCATGAGTCACTTCGCGACCCGCTTGAATTCCTTCTGTTCGTAACTCCCACTAGTTTCCCTTGAACATTAGTAGTTCAGATTCTTGTAGAAAGCCTAAGCTTATAATAAACCTTTATACACATTTGAACTGCCTAGCTCTCCTGATTTCCCTGGTGCATGACAGTTGGACTTAATTCGCATGTGGCTATATAGAGATTCTAGGCTTATTCCTCTTTTAACTCCACCCCACGTTCTGCCACTTCTTCTCCTCTAATAAATATTACAGCTTTCAGCATTCTAATTTCGTAACCATATTCCACATTAAGCTGTCGAATAAAACTACCTTCCTCTTCAAGCAGCTAGCCAGTATGTTTATTTGCAACCCGGACTGGATTCAAACCCAGGACTTTCTTCCAACAGTATGAAACACAGAAACCCCAATGAAGAATTTTAATTATGGAACTTTCTCTCGGGAGAAATTGCCATAGAAAGCATAAAAGATTTGTCTTTTTTTGCAGTTCTTGTAAGTGTCTGCCAGCAATGAGGAAGGAAGCAATGAGGAGGGATTAAGAGCAGCTATGGATGCCGTCATCCTGGAACGGGACAAAACTTACCCAGGATATTTTTTGAGACTCTGGTTTCAGAAATAGAAACATCACGAGCTCCTTTGGGCAAAGTAAATGCACCTCTTGTCTTCCCTTAAACAGAACGGTTTTTGTTAATGATCAGGTCACTAAAGTCTTGAGTTTTCATTGACTGTGTCTTGGTATTTTTTTTTTTTTTTTTTTACAACACAGTCAATGAAAGTTAAGACTAAGGAAAAAAATCAAGTGGATACTTGCAGATTTCATTTTCCAGATACTTGAATTCATTTTGACACCTCTTGCTTAATTGTTTCCCTGTTGGAAGAAGTTAAACTGTTTTGAGGACTTTTCAAAACAATAAAATAAAATAATCGAAGGACTAAATAGATAAAACTATTTGGTTACAGGTCTCCAAAGTATAAATCCTCAATCACTAAGTATGAACCATATATATATATATATATATATATATATATTTTGGCATTAAAATTGTGTCTGTTTAACTTGATCTATGGATAATTGTACAACGATCATAAATTCAGATAAATATGAAAACTTCACAAAATTTGCTTCTGCTTCTACATCTTTCCGTGACCAATTGGAAATCTCAATTTGATCATTTTAATCAAATGAAGTTGATTAAGCATAATATGAGCTAAAAGTTGCCAGTGTAACATAGTGGTTAAGATACTGGACTGATAGTAGGGAGATCTAAGTTCTAGATCAGTGTTTTTCAAACTTGCCAACTTTAAGATGTGTGGACTTCAACTCCCAGAATTCTCTAGCCAGAGTTGCATTCCCTACATCATAATGTTGCTAAGTTTTTGAAAAACACTGATGTAGTCTATTGTCAGTCATAGCTCATTGGATAACTTTGTGGCAGGGGTGAAATGCTCCCGGTTCAGACCGGATCACCCGATCCAGTAGCGATAGAGGCAGGTGGTTTGGAGAACCAGTAGCAAAAATCCCTGCCCCCCCTCCCCCCGTGCCCAGCTGAGCCGTGCAATCATCAGAGGCTTTTTTTGTATTTTTAAAAACATTTTTTCTACAACCTCTTTGGCCGAAGAGGTTATAGAAAAAAATGTTTTTAAAAGGAAAAAAAGCCTCTGCCGATCAGGCAAGTCAGCTGGGATCATCAGAGGCTTTTTTTTTAAAAAAAGAAAGCCTCTGCCGATCAGGCAAGTCAGCTGGGATCGGCAGAGGTTTTTTTTTTAAAAAAAGAAAGCCTCTGCCAATCAGGCAAGTCAGCTGGGATCGTCAGAGGCTTTTTTTTAAAAAAAGAAAGCCTCTGCCGATCAGGCAAGTCAGCTGGGATCGTCAGAGGCTTTTTTTAAAAAAAGAAAGCCTCTGCCGATCAGGCAAGTCAGCTGGGATCATCAGAGGCGTTAAAAAAAAAAGAAAGCCTCTGCCGATCAGGCAAGTCAGCTGGGATCGTCAGAGGCGTTAAAAAAAAAAGAAAGCCTCTGCCGATCAGGCAAGTCAGCTGGGATTGTCAGAGGCTTTTTTTTAAAAAAAGAAAGCCTCTGCCGATCAGGCAAGTCAGCTGGGATCGTCAGAGGCTTTTTTTTAAAAAAGAAAGCCTCTGCCGATCAGGCAAGTCAGCTGGCATCATCAGAGGCGTTAAAAAAAAAAGAAAGCCTCTGCTGATCAGGCAAGTCAGCTGGGATCATCAGAGGCGTTAAAAAAAAAAAGAAAGCCTCTGCTGATCAGGCAAGTCAGCTGGGATCGTCAGAGGCTTTTAAAAGCATTTTTTACAACCTCTTCAGACAAAGAGGTTGTAGAAAAAATGGTTTTAAAAGTTTTTTTTAAAAAAGGTTGGCCACGCCCACTCAGTCATATTACCCCCACCACCACCAAGCCACGCCCACAGAACCGGTAATAACAAATTTTACATTTCACCACTGCTTTGTGGGATCATAATGTACACGATCTTGAGTGGGTTAGGAACCTACAAAACAAATACACAACATGAATGTTGGATCCATGTTGTCTACCCAGACTGCAATATGGACCCACAGTCCCTCTAACTCTTTAAAACTCTACATTATAGTTGCAAGCAAAATGGCGAATCCTGTCATCTTCTAGCACTCAAATACATGGAAAACCACTGCCTGTGGTCTCCCTACGGGGAGCAGCTGTCCGGAGCACATATGGGCAATCTCCTGTCCTCTCCTCATCCAGACAGGTTCCAAGGAATTGATCTACTTATTGGTTCCTTGGTCTTTGCTGCAGTTGTTGGCTCCACTTTCACAGAGCTGTGATCAGTTAGTTGTGTCTCCCCACAAATGTTGCTTCTATATATGCAGTATCTTTCATTTTTTAAAGTAATCTGTCAATTTTTTTCTCCCACTTATTGCAATATGGGAGAATCGGATGCTCCAATCTTTTGGGTTCCCATAGCAGATACTGCTTAAAATGTCTTCTCGTGATTTAAATAAGCAAAACGAAGGGCTTATTTGTTTTGATATTTCATGCCGTTTCTTACAGCTGACATGGAGTTTCCAGATGGCCCTCATCCACATGCTGAAGAGTCCTTAATTATACTGAACCATATCACAGGATCAAGTACTATTGTTTAATTAATTAACTTTAATTTAATTCAATTCAATTTAATTAAAGTCTCTGTAATTTAAATATACAATAGTTACACTGCTAATATGTGAAATGAACAAATGATTGTTTTACGTTAATTATGGCCAGCTTGGGCTACCTATGGGAAGTCTTCTTCGAGTAAATTATTTTTCCCCCAAGAGATATGAAAGAAAAGTTATTTTTTTCATCCTCAGTTCTGTTTTTTATTGTTATGATAAGCTTTTCTTTAAATACAGATCTCTCTGGGCCCCCTCAGTTTTTAACAACAATCTGACATGCATTACCTTTAATAAATCTCTGGCATCTACTCTATAATATACCCAATTAGCTGATTGAGGAAAAAAAGGAACATCATGAGACTATTATGTTATGCAACCTTCAGTTGAACTTTTGATGTCTTCAACTTGCTTTTGTGGAAATAAACTTGTAAAATCAGTAGACACAATCCAGAAATCCTATCCAATCCAATCCTATCGTGATGGCTAGATAGATGTTCTCTCCTCCTTCTCTTTAGATAGAGCAGAAGAGTTTCATAAATTTCTAAGACCTGTGGTCATAGTCTAAGATTTCGTAAGTCACTAATAACCATGTGGAGATCTAAGTGCTTCCTACTGGTTTAACTCTAACCTAGTCTATATTCCTTGCAAAGAACACAGATTGATAGAGGAGAAAGCTCTAGACCAGTGATGACTAACCTTTTTTTCCTCAAGTGCCGAAAGTGTGTGCGTGCATGTGATAGCCCGCGCGCACGTGCCCACACCCATAATGCAATGACCCCCCTGTGTGACCCCCACACACGTGCATGGGACCCCCCTGTGCCGCTTTGCCCCCCTGCGCATGCACACATGATCCCGCTGTACCCCATTTTGGGCCTAGCAGGCCTCCCTAAAGCCTCTGGAGGCCGGAAACGGCCAGTTTCCAGACTTCCGGTACTTCCGGTAGGCCCATTTGTCACCCTCCCCAGGCTCCGGAGGCTTTCCTGGAGCCTCCAGGAGTGTGAAAACGGCCTCCCCCGGCCCTCTGAAGGCCAGAAACGGCCCATTTCCAGACTTCCGGGAGGCCCGTTTATCACACTCCCAGAGCCTCCGCGCAAGCCCTGTACTTACCTGGCATCCAAAATGGGTCACTTGGAGACTCCTGGGAGGGGATGGGTGGTGTGGGCGGGGCCAGGTGAAAATCAGCTGGCCAGCGCACACGCATGCACGGTGCAGCTGACCTGGGGCAACGGCTGACGTGCCCGCAGAGATGGCTCCATTTGCCACCTGTGGCACGTGTGCCACAGGTTCGCCATCACAGCTCTAGACAGTATACCCATGGTATCCGTCAGGTGTGAAAGAAAGATCTGGTCCACACATGAAGGTCCAATTAAACTGATTTATTGCTAATTGATTTTTTCCCCGAATGCCATCACTCTGCTAAACAAATAATTCCCTCAACATTGTCAAACTATTCACTAGGTCTGCATTACTATTACTATTAATCTTCTCATCGTTCCTATCACCCATCTCCTCCCACTTATGATTGTATGGCTGTAACTTTGTTGCTTGTATCCTTACGATTTATATTGATTGTTTCCTAGTATGATTTGATTGCTTATTTGTACCTTGTGACTATCATTGTTGTACCTTATGATTCTTGACGAATGTATCTTGTATTTTTATGTACACTGAGAGCATATGTACCAAAGACAAATTCCTTGTGTATCCAATCACACTTGGCCAATAAAGAATTCAATTCTATCTATCTATCTATCTATCTATCTATCTATCTATCTATCTATCTATCTATCATCTACCTACCTACCTATCTAAAAATGAATACAGAGGATTTTTTTTTCAACTAATAGTAAGAGGGTGAATGGAATTTAAGGGAGGATGGATTTTAGTTTGCTTGTGACTACGTAGAGATTCCAGGCTGATCCCTCTTTTAACTCCAACCCCAGTTTCCTCTGTTCCTTCTGCTACAGCAGGGGTGTCAAACTCAAGGCTCGGGGGCTAGATTAGGCCCATGCGGTGCTTAGATCTGGCCTGCAGCGCCAGTCTAGAAAAAGCAAAGGACCGGCTCATGGTGCCTCTGCCAGTGGAAATGGAGCTCTGTTTTCGCTGGCAGAGGGGGGCAGGAAGCTGTCACGGTTGAAAACGGAGCTCGGGAGCCCAAAACCCAGACCCCAAACTCTCCCTTTCCGTTCCCCACTCCCCTGCACTCATTGGCCATCTTCCAAGTTACTCTACCCCTAATCTACTGCTCCAGCTCAGAGGAATTTCCCCCCTCCCATCCCATCTCCTAGGGGATATTATCTCCAGGGAAAATAAGTAGGTGAAAAGTCAAACGTCCCTTTCCAGACGCCTCCGCTTCTCCTTCTTATGTCAGCACTAGAGTAAATGCAGCTTGAAGTGCTGACATCGAGTTTGACACCCCTGTCCTACAGCATCCTAGATCAAACTTGTTAACTTTTGTTTTCGCCCTTTTGAATCATCAAAATACAACTTAGAAACTAATAAACACCGTTAGGCAGATGGGTTATCCTTACCAGATTTTTTAGGGGTTCTGGTGAAGATCCCTTTCACCGTCCGGCAATGTGAGTTATCTCCTCCACATACTCCACATTTGTCTTCAGCTTTGTTGGATCCAATCTCTTTGTTGCAACCAACTTTCTGCCAAGAGAAGCAGATCAGCAGAAGGAAGAGAAGCAGGAAGAGGTGGATGAAAATGTAGCAATAGCAATAGCACTTAGACAGACTTACTGATTCATAATCATTTACAGCCCTAAGTGGTTTACAATGTCAACGTATCGCCCTCAACAAACTGGACCCTCATTTTACGGACCTCGGAAGGATGGAAGGCTGAGTCAACCTTAAGCCAGTCAGGATCGAACTCCTGGCAAAGTTAGCCCTGCAATGCTACATTCTAACCATTGCACCGCCACATGGAAATGTATCAGTTCCTGATGCTATTGTTGTGGCCTATCAGCCGCCGGCCTCTCCAGCAGCTGAATCAGAGGAGGAGGAGGCGTGGGAGTCAGCGTCAGCATCAAGGCAACCTGAGAGCTCTGAGGAGGAAGAGGGAATGGAGCTGGCAGAGAGAGAGACAGAGGGGGAGCCTGGGCCATCCGTCAGCCCTCAGATGGAGAGTCAACAGCCCCCAGGTCTGGAGGTGGCTGATGAAGAAGAGGAGGAACAGCTGGTTCCAGTGCCTGACGTGTGGATGCGCAGAAGGCAAGAGGAGAGGAGAGCAATGGAAATCTATGGGCCAGTCCTTGGGAGCCACCGCTGCTAGCAAAATCCCACCCTAGCTTTGGGGATAAAAGGCAGTGGGTGGAGATGAATAGATGTGTCAGAAAACCATTCATCTCCCCTGCCGGACAGACATGTTAGCCTGAGAGAGAAACTTTTTTTACCGGGGCTGCCAGCACTCCTAATAAAGAAATCTTTTTTTTTTTAATTTGATTTATATGCCGCCCTTCTCCGGAGACTCAGGGCGGCTTACAATGCGTTAAGCAATAGCCTTCATTCTTTTGTATATTTATACAAAGTCAGCTTATTGCCCCCGCAACTGGGTCCTCAATTTACCTACCTTAGAAAGGATGGAAGGCTGAGTCAACCTTGAGCCTGGCAAGATTCGAACCTGCAGTAATTGCAGGCAGCTGGTCTTAATAACAAGGTGCTTTAGACCACTATACTACCAAGGCTCACTTCAGAGCGTTTGTTGTGTTTGGGGAGCTGGGTCAGAACAGCTATTCATGATCTTAGCCTAAACTCTGAGTCAAGAAGGTGCATAGCGATCAGATTCATCTTACTCCTGTTGGCCTCTAGAAGTTGGGGGTGCTCCAATACTTTAAGGCAGTGATGGCGAACCTTTTCAGCACCGCGTGCCAAAAAGGTCGCGCGGAAATGTTGCACGCACGCGCTCATCAGGGTCGTGCTCCAGAAAAGCCGAACTTCTGGGTTCTAGCAGGCATGCACACCCAACAATCACCTGGCTGGTGCGCATGAACGGAACGATTTTTGGCACTACCGCGTGCAAAGAGATCGCACTCTGAAAAAGCTGAACTTTCGGGTTCTGGCGCACATTTGCACCCGACAATCAGCTGGTTGGCGTCCATGCGCACACCGGTTTTCGGCACTGCTGTGAGCACGAAGGGCAGCTGATCATCATGCGGCATGCGCACCAGAAACCCGGAAGACAAACAGGCAAGGCCGCGGGTACTGGGCGGCATGGCTTCACGTGTCACTTTGGGCACGCATGCCATAGGTTCACCATCACGGCTGTAGGGTTTTCAACTTCAAATGGTCACTCAACGAATGGTTGTAAGTCAAGGACTACCAGTACCTCGTTTCTATTTTTGACGTGGCCATTTTAACTTTTGGATAGGGAACGTTTTACCCTTATTTTTCTAAAATGTCCATGTTAAGTGAATATCTTCTACGTACATCTTAAGAGTTTTTGTGAGGTGTCCAAGGTCAAGCTGGAACAACCGAAGTTTGTAGAATGACGATCGCTTACCACACATTCTCCGCGGACGCATATACTGAAGGGGTCTTTGTATGAACAGCGGGTCCCGTCGTGGGTCAGTTGTTTCATGTAAGCAATGCCACCGGTCTCTTTGGACTGGCAGTACAGTTGACATCTCTTGGTGGCTACAGAGAGCAGAAAAAATAGCATTGCTTTGGTGACTTTTAGGCTGGGAACAATTTGCAATTTTACTACGTGATGTGGTGTTGGTGATAGGTTTGGAATGGACACTGAACGAATGCACCTAGCTAGCACGTATCTGGCTATCTATTCCCTACTTCTCCATTTTTAGAATAGTCCTAACTTTTCATGGGAAGAGATTTTGAAACTGAACGTTTCGTTTTGCGAAAAAAGTTGTTCTGGTTTGTGAAATGTGGTTCCCCTGAAACAATACCAGAATTTTCCCTTTCTTTCTTTCTTTCTTTCTTTCTTTCTTTCTTTCTTTCTTTCTTTCTTTCTTTCTTTCTTTCTTTCTTCCTTCCTTTCTTCCTTCCCTCCCTCCCTCCTTCCCTTCTTCCTCCCTCCCTCCCTGTCTCCCTCCTTCCCCCTCCTCCCTCTCTTCCTCTCCCCTCCCCTCCCTTTGTCCCCTCCCTCCTTCCCCTGCTCCCTCCCTCCTTCCTTCCTTCCTTCCTTCCTTCCTTCCTTCCTTCCTTCCTTCCTTCCTTCCTTCCTTCCTTCTTCCTTCCTTCCTTCCTTCCTTCCTTCCTTCCCTCCCTCCTTCCTCCCTCTCTCCCTGTCTCCCTCCTTCCCCCCTCCTCCCTCTCTTCCTCTCCCCTCCCCTCCCTTCCTCCCCTCCCTCCTTCCCCTGCTCCCTCCCTCCTTCCTTCCTTCTTTCTTTCTTTCCTTCCTTCCTTTGCCCCTCCTTCCTTCCTTCCTCTCCCCTCCTTCCCTCCCTCCCTCCCTCCCCTTCCCCCTTTCCTTCCTCTCCTCTCCTCTTCCCTCCCCTCCCCTCCCTTCCCTTCCTTTCCCTTCCTTCCCTCCTGTAAAATTACTAAAAAAAAAACACTGCATAAGACTGATGGAGACAGCTGGGATGTCAAAACTCTGATTAGAGAAAATTGGCTCCATTTAATAGGAATTTTGAACTTTTGGCACAAAAAAATAGAACTCATGTGGATCTGAGTATTAGTAGTATTTACAGATTATTTAAAAAAAATGGAGGCTACATCGTAACTGTAGACCAAGAGTTGAACTGAAGTTTTATTTATATCTGTATTAAAAGAAATTAGAATTTATTCATTTTCTGTAGCATTTTTGTTTCTTTCTATACTTCATTTTACTTGCACCTCTAGGTGTTCTTTCTCGTTATAGTTCTAACTCCTTTTCTATTCTCTCTCTCTTGGCTCAACAATGCCAGAGTCTTTTTTTTCAATGAACAACAACATTTATTTGCTAAAGCTACTGCTGTGGAATAAAAGACATATTGAACTCAGCTGAGTTAGTCTTTATTACAAAGTTTAAGGATTGTTTTGTAATGGTATTTACCTGGTTTATTTATTTATTTATTTATTGGTTCGATTTATATGCCACCCTTCTCTGGAGACTCAGGGCGGCTTACAATGCATTAAGCAATAGCCTTCATACTTTTGTATATACCTGCTTAGTAGAGCTTTCGCCCCCCCCCCCCCGGCCAAAGCGGTGTTCTTTTTTTATACAAAGTCAGCTTAATTGCCCCCACAAACCGGGTCCTCATTTTACCTACCTCGGAAGGATGGAAGGCTGAGTCAACCTTGAGCCTGGTGAGATTTGAACTTGCAGTAATTGCAGGCAGCTGGTGCTATTTAACAGTGCTTTAGTCTGCTGCACCACCAAGGCTCTTGGTTGGCTATTGCACAAAATCTGGTTATGGTTACCCTTCATCAGAGGTGAAATCCTCCACGGATCGCAACCAATTCGCTGCCCGGGCATGCGTGGTGTGTGCCAAACGCATGCTGCATGTGCAGGCGCACTGCGCACCAAACACACACTTTGCGTGGAAAAAGAAGACTTCACTAGGTAAGTAGAACAGTGTGTGTGTGGGCGGGACAGCTGTGCCGCACGATTTAGCTTCGCTAGAAAGCAGGATTTCCTGCTTTCTAGCAAATATAAACCGTGCGGCACAACTGATTGTCAGAAATATCGGTTCAGACAAACCGGTAGCTTTTTTTAACTACAGGTTCGTTCGAACCGGTAGCTTTTGGTTATGGTTACCCTTCATCAGTGGTGAAATCCTCCACGGATCGCAACCAATTCGCTGCCCATGCATGCATGGTGTGTGCCAAACGCATGCTACATGCGCGCATGCGCAGTGCATGCCGAAAGCACGCTGCATGCCCGCATGCACAGCATGCACCAAAACATGCTGCATGCACACTGCGCACCAAACTCCCACTTTGCGTGGAAAAAGAAGACTTCACTAGGTAAGTAGAACAGTGTGTGTGGGTGAGTGGGACAGCTGTGCTGCATGATTTAGCTTCGCTAGAAAGCAGGAAACTGTGCGGCACAGCTGATCGTCAGAAATATCAGTTCAGACAAACCGGTAGCTTTTTTTAACTACCGGTTCGCTTGAACCGGTAGCTTTTTAACTACCAGTTTGACTGAACCAGTAACTTTTTTTTTTTTTACCGGTTTTTATCAGTACCAGTTCGCCTGAACTGGAGCGAACCAATAGCATTTCACCCCTGCCCTTCACTAAATAATTCACTTTAGAACGAGTTTTCTGATATTTTTGAAAAGGACAAGTTGTTGGGAAGAAGTCAATAATATGTCAGTGAGTATACTACATTCCCTGCCTTCTTTGTGACATTTAAACCATTTTCTCAGAGAAGAACAGAAGCAGAGTCAAATCACTGCTTACCATCTGGGTGCTCGTACGGAAGCCAATGGTGTTTGCTGTTTTGATATTCAAAATGGGAGTTGCGTTGTTGACACTGCTGAGCTCGGAAATCTTCGTAAAGCTTCGGACATTCATCCAGGTTACACAACTGATACTCAAAGTTGATACCGGCACAATCTTGACCCCCATTCAGAGGCCTGGGAGGGAGGGAAAAAAATGAGGAACAAAATCAAAATTAATCGGGATTTAACTGCAGTTCCTCAACTCTTCCACATCAAAATACCAAGGCTATTTTTGTGGCGGATGGGATTCCTATCAATCTGAGCAGGTGAAATCAAATGGAGCTCAACAACATTTCAAGGGTATTAGTTCAGAATTTAATAATATAGTACCGTATTTCCACGAAACTATGACGTACCCAGAAAGTAAGTCCTACCTTGATTTTTACATGTGAGCCCAATATCAGCCCTACCCCCAAAATAAGCCCTAATTAAGATCCGGCCCACACCAAGGTGCACGGGTAAAAATTAAGCTAGGGTGGGGACGAAGGGGTGGTGGAGCTGCCCTACAACTTAGCTTCGGACAGTTGCAGCCAGCCCTTGCACACCCCAACACCACCTGCATTGCTGGCCTATTTCTTCTGCAGCCATCAAGCCCAGCAAAGCTTTTCTGAAGGCCTCTGCAGCCGATAACAGAGTTCTGGATTGATCCAAAGCTTTGCCGAATTTGCTGACCACAGAAGTAGTTCTGAAGGCCTCTGACAGTAAAAAGGAGGCTGGGGGTGACACACACAAGTGAAGCAAGTCAATGGATGGCATCCCCCTCGAATATAAGACCTGGTGCCCTTTTTTGGTGACAAAAAAAATATAAGACAGGATCTTATTTTTGGGGAAAGACAGTATTTCAATACCCTGTTTCCCCTAAAATAAGACATCCCCTGATAATAAGCCCAATCAGGCTTTTGAGCGCATGCACTAAAATAAGACCCCCCTGAAAATAAGCCCTCCCTGAAAATATTTAAACACATGCGCAGCTGGTCCCCGCCATTTCCTCTAGTTTCCTCCACACACCCGAAAATAATAAGACCTCCCTGAAAATAAGGCCAAGCACTTATTTTGGGGTTAAGAAATATATATATATAAGACAGGGTCTTATTTTCGGGGAAACACAGTATTTCAATACCCTGTTTCCCCTAAAATAAGACATCCCCTGATAATAAGCCCAATCAGGCTTTTGAGCGCATGAACTAAAATAAGCTCCCTCCCGAAAATATTTAAACACATGCGCAGCTGGTCCCCGCCATTTCCTCTGGTTAGGGTTAGGGAGACAGAGCTGGAAATCAGGTAAGAAGGCAAGAGGAGCCCCGTCTTTGTCCACGTGCCCCAAAATAATAAGATATCCTCAAAAATAAGGCCGAGCACTTATTTCGGGATTAAAAATATATAAGACAGGGTCTTATTTTCAGGAAAACACGGTACTAACTTCTTTCAATTTAGTTATTTATATTTATTTGTTGATATCCCATCTTTGGAGATTGCTGGCTCCCTCGGCTAAAAAATGCTACCACCCCATAGCATTGGACACAATATATATACTTTTACATATATGAATCAAATGGCAGTCTATATGAAATTTTTTAAAAAAATATGTAACTGCAAAAATGGCAGAAAACGCTGCACCGGTTTACATGGGATTGTTGCATTGTCGTGTTCTGAAGCGAACGCCAGTTCCGCAGGTCCTGGAGCAAGAGCCAAATTTTGTCCAAGCGCCCCAGCCGCCATCTTGTTTCAACTGGTTTGTATTCTTCCACATGCAGTGACCTTTATAGCACCACTGAAAGGAAAAAGCAGAACAGTCATTCCATTAAAAAGAGAAATAAAACCATTCTTGGAGTCCTAGTGGACAACCATTTAAATATGAGCCAGCCGTGTGCAGCAGCTGCCAAAAAAGCCAACACAGTTCTAGGCTGCATAAACAGAGGGATAGAATCAAGATCATGTGAAGTGTTAATACCACTTTATAATGCCTTGGTAAGGCCACACTTGGAATATTGCATCCAGTTTTGGTCGCCACGATGTAAAAAAGGATGTGGAGACTCTAGAAAGAGTGCAGAGAAGAGCAACAAAGATGATTAGGGGACTGGAGGCTAAAACATATGAAGAACGGTTGCAGGAACTGGGTATGTCTAGTTTTACGAAAAGAAGGACTAGGGGAGACATGATAGCAGTCTTCCAATATCTCAGGGTTGCCACAAAAAAGAGGGAGTCAAGCTATTCTCCAAAGCACATGAGGGCAGGACAAGAAGCAATGGGTGGAAACTAATGAAGGAGAGAAGCAACCTAGAACTAAGGAGAAATTTCCTGACAGTTAGAACAATTAATCAGTGGAACAACTTGCCTCCAGAAGTTGTGAATCCTCCAACACTGGAAGTTTTTAATAAGATGTTGGATAACCATTTGTCTGAAGTGGTGTAGGGTTTCTTGCCTAAGCAGGGGGTTGGACTGGAAGACCTCCAAGGTCCCTTCCAACTCTGTTATTATATTATATTATATTATATTATATTATATTATATTATATTATATTATATTATATTATATTATATTATATTATATTAGGAGGTCTTGCTTCATAATTGCATCTTCCCTGGGAGTCGAACTGCAGAGAAAATCATTCTCTTCGTTTTCACCTTGGAAAAATTGAGATTTGGTTTTTTTTCTATTCCTGGGACATATGGCAAGGGATCTCCATGGAAAATTTAGTAGAAGTTAGTCCTCGACTTATGACCACTCACTTAATGACCAATTCGAAGTCCAGTGGGTAATTATGAGGCAGATTCAATGTGCCAATGGCGGAACCATCTTCCATAAGAGGAGGCTTTTGGAAAAACAATCCAAGAACTGGATGGATTTTTAAGTGAGATGGAGAAGTTGGGCCATAATCTGCTCTCTATATAAATGGTTCTTAAAGTTTCATCACTTAATGTGATGTCATAATATTGGGCAAGGGGGAAGCTTTCAAGGGACTTTAACCAAACCACTCAGGACCATTTGTGCTTGGTGGTAAAATATTGTCCTATTGTTGCAAAAGAGAGATAGAAATTTGGAGGACGGGAGAACTTGAAATAGGACATTCATTGATAAAAGAAGGCACCAAAGAGCAACAATCTATATTGTTTTGGTTTTATCTATCATTATAATTGAAGCCCATGACTCATTATTTATTTATCTTATATTCTGCCTTTTTTTTATATGGACAGCTCAAAACATGTCCTCCTACTTCTCTACAACAACAACCCTGTGAGACAAGTTGGGCTAAGATAGAGAGATTGGTTCAAAGTCACTCAGTCAACTTTCATGCCTAAGGCAGGACTAGAATTCACCGTCTCCTAGTGATTGGCTCAGAGTCACCCAGCTGACTTTCATGACTAAGGCTAGAACTCACCATCCCCTGGTGATTGGCCCAGAGTTACCCAGCTGATTTTCATGCCTAAAATAGAACTAGAACTCACCGTCCCCTGGTGATTGGCCCAGAGTTACTCAGCTGACTTTCATGCCTAAGGCTGGACTAGAACTCACCGTCCCCTGGTGATTGGCCCAAAGTTACCCAGCTGACTTTCATGCCTAAGGCAGGACTAGAACTCACCGTCCCCTGGTGATTGGCCCAGAGTTACCCAGCTGACTTTCATGCCTAAGGCAGGACTAGAACTCACCATCCCCTGGTGATTGGCCCAGAGTTACCCAGCTGACTTTCATGCCTAAGGCTGGACTAGAACTCACCGTCCCCTGGTGATTGGCCCAGAGTTACCCAGCTGACTTTCATGCCTAAGGCTGGATTAGAACTCACCGTCCCCTGGTGATTGGCCCAGAGTTACCCAGCTGACTTTCATGCCTAAGGCAGGACTAGAATTCACTGTCTCCCTGTTTCCCTTGAAATACATCCATTTTTTTCAACCGGACAACACATCTCCACTTACTTTACTAGAGGCACATTCTGTCCCGTCAAGCGGAGGGCCCTTCTTAGTCTTGCAGAAATAAGGGTTGTCCGGATGACTGCACCACAACTGTTTACACGGATCGAACGTTCGAAACTGAAACAAGGGAGATACCATAAATATCTTTAGATGCTTAGGTGAGATAGAGTATGCAGGTAATCCTTGATTTACAACAGGTTGCTTGTTGATCGTTCAAAGTTGTGATGGATGGACCTCTTCAAAAGGTATTTACAACTTAGTTCCAAAGATCTGACAGCCACCAGCCCAGGGGCGAAATGCTCCCGGTTCAGACCAGATCGCCTGATCCGGTAGCGATGGAGACGGGTGGTTCGGAGAACAGGTAGCAAAAGTCCCTGCCCCCCCCCCCGCTCCCCATGCCCAGTTGAACTGCACAATCATCAGAGGCTTTTTAAAAAAAATTTAAAAGCATTTTTTCTACAACCTCTTCGGCTGGAAAAATGCTTTTAAAAGTTAAAAAAAAAGCCTCTGATGATCGCGCGACTCAGCTGGGATGGTCCCAGGCTTTTAAAAGCATTTTTTCTACAACCTCTTCAGAGGTTGTAGAAAAAATGGTTTTAAAAGCCTGGGACCATCCCAGCTGAGTTGCCTGATCAGCAGAGGCTTTTTTTCTTTTAAAAGCCTCTGAGGATCCAAGCTGAGTTGCCTGATCGGCAGAGGGTTTTTTTCTTTTAAAAGCCTCTGACGATCCAAGCTGAGTTGCCTGATCGGCAGAGGGTTTTTTTCTTTTAAAAGCCTCTGACGATCCAAGCTGAGTTGCCTGATCGGCAGAGGGTTTTTTTCTTTTAAAAGCCTCTGACGATCCAAGCTGAGTTGCCTGATCGGCAGAGGGTTTTTTTCTTTTAAAAGCCTCTGACGATCCAAGCTGAGTTGCCTGATTGGCAGCCTCTGACGATCCAAGCTGAGTTGCCTGATCGGCAGAGGGTTTTTTTCTTTTAAAAGCCTCTGACGATCCAAGCTGAGTTGCCTGATCGTCAGAGGCATTTAAAAGAAAAAAAAAGCCTCTGCCGATCAGGCAACTCAGCTGGGATCATCAGAGCCTTTTGAAAGCATTTTTTACAACCTCTTCCCCAAAGAGGTTGTAGAAAAAATGGTTTTAAAAGTAAAAAAAAAAAATTGGCCACGCCCACCCAGTCACATTACCCCCACCACCACCAAGCCACGCCCACAGAACTGGTAGTAACAAATTTTAGATTTCACCACTGCACCAGCTCTTCTGTGACCATTTGACCAATTTTGGGTGCTTAGCAATCAGCCTGCATTTATGGCCATTTGCAATACCCTGTAGTAAAATCACCATGATTTACAACACTTCTCCTGCAAAACCAGCTTCTGCTTCTGTTTTTTTGGGGGGGGCAATAATGAACAGTGGGGTTTCACTTAATGACACACCGCAAACATTTTGTAAAAATCGGGTCAGTCGTGTGAGGATTCATTTAACTACCCTAATGGCCAGGCCCCATTATAGCTGTCAGTTGAGGACTTCCTATATAGCAAACCCAAGAAAGCAAAAATGGGAAATTCTCCCTGAACCGAGATGGGTTTTGTCCTGACCCAGCTCTCCAAACACAGCAAGCCCTCTGACGTGAACTCAAGAGCAGCGGTGGCTCTTCCATCCCAAGGACCGCCCCATAGATTTCCACTGCTCTCCTCTCCTCTGCCTTATGCACATCTGCACGTCAGGCACAGGACCCAGCTGTTCCTCCTCTTCCTCATCAGTCGCCTCCAGACCTGGGGGCTGTTGCCTCTCTATCTGAGGGCTGACGGATGGCTCAGGCTCCGCCTCTCTCTCTCTCTCTCTCTCTCTCTCTCTCTCTCTCTCTCTCTCTCTCTCTCTCTGCCAGCTCCATTTCCTCTTCCCCCTCGGAGCTCCCAAGTTGCCCTGATGCTGACTCTCACTCCCACCCCTCCTGCTCCTATGATTTGACTGCTGGAGGGGCCAGCGGCCAACAGGCCACAACAGGTTTGTGGGAAGAAGTTGGCCATTGTCAGCCATCTGGATGTATTCAGGCTGAAAGTAGTCATAAATTTTAGTCCCTTCTCCTTTTTCCTCTCCAAATTGCAGCTCCTACACTGAAAATATGAGCAAAGGAAGGGAGCTACATGTCACAACCAATTCAGATTTGGGCTGATGTATCTTGATATAGAAACTATAATTCAGCTTTACGTTAAAGGAAGGAGGAAGACCTACCGCAGTGCACATTTTGTAGCCCACTCCAAAATCAAAGCGGCATTGCTCATCCATGGAATAATTTACCCCTGGCAACTCAGGAAGTTTCGGCCAATTATGTTCAAAAGGGTCATCAAGGAGACAATCGTAAGAACTGTGTGAGAAAGGAGACAAAATTATCAGCTGTGAATTACTGGAAGCCACAAGGATTTATCAAAACCAGATCATGCCAGATAAACTTTTATCGTGCCAATAATGGGGAGTATTTGTAGCTCAGGGTTGAAATGAGAGGTCCTTGGTGCTCTCTGAGCTTGGTTGTTTTCTTGCAGACGTTTCCTTACCAAAACTAGGTAACATCATCAGGAGCTTGGCAACCAGTCTATATTGGCAACATCTGATGATGCCACCTAGTTTTGGTAATGAAACTTCTGCAAGAAAATAACCAAGGTTGGAGAGCACCAAGGACTCCTCAAACTTTATTGCCTTTTTTGACAAAGCGACTAAATTAGTGGACCAGCAAAATGCTGTGGATATTGTATACTTGGACTTCAGAAAGGCATTTGACAAAGTAGACCACAACCTACTTCTTGGAATGTTAGCAAAAGGTGTTTTAGACAAGCTATAGATCAGTGATGGCTAACCTTTTTGCCATCGCGTGCCAGGAGAGGGGGGGGGCGGGGGAGGGTTGCGTGCGCACGTGCCCATGCGCATGCATGTACACCCCCTCCCCCCGCTCCTGGCACATGATGGCCTGGTAGGCCCGTTTTTCTTTCTTACCTGGTTCCAGATCCTCTCTGTGTATCTGGGAAGGGTGAAAACAGCCTTTCCCACTCCCTTGGAGGCCCTACGGAGGCTGAAAGGGCCCATTTCCCAACTCCCGGTGGGACTGGAAGTGACATTTTTTGCTGTCCCCAGCCTCCAGAACCTCTCTAGGAGTCTCTAGGAGCCCCTCTAGGAGTCTCTAGGAGCCTCTCTAGAAGTCTCTGGAGGCTGGGGACAACAAAAAATGTCACTTCCTGTCCCACCGGGAGTCGGGAAATGGGCCCTTTCAGGCTCCGTAGGGCCTCCAAGGGAGTGGGAAAGGCTGTTTTCGCCCTTCCCAGATACACAGAGAGGATCTGGAGCCAGGTAAGAAAGAAAAACAGGCCTTCCCCAGCCCGCCCCCAGGCCCTCCAGAGGCAGGAAACAGCCTGTTTCCCTACTTCTGGTGGGCCCAGAAGGCCCGAAAATCAGCTGGCCAGCGCGCGCATGCACCCCAGAGCTGAGCTGGCGTGCCCACTAATATGGCTCCGCGTGCCACCTGTGGCACGCGTGCCATAGGTTTGCCATCACGGCTATAGATAAACAAATTTTTCTAGGTTTTTAATCGGGGTGACAGTAAACACTTCTCTTCTTGCCTTTTCTTTTTCTTAACTGTATTAAGCTGTTTTAAGGCTTATATTGCAGTTGATTTTCTGTTTCCTACCACAGAACAGTGGCAGACCACAATAGCAATTTTTGGCAACTCTACTGCTGACTTTTGGCAGCTAGGCTGTTGAAATCTGGCGAATTGTTCAGAAGAGGCTCCTGGGAGCTTCAGAAAAGGATATGTAAGGCCATGTTAACCACAGGATGCTCTTCTTGTGTCTAAAATGAGCATCACTGGGAAGCATGGGCCCAACCCCACACTGTAAGCCAGCCAAACTTTGCCTCAATAAACTTATTGCCACTGCGGTTCCGATGAGGAACTGTTCACAGCGCATACCCAGGGATTCCACCCTCAGTATTGCGGCGAATAACAAGAAAGGGCCTCAGAGGGACCCCGGCTGGCATTACCGCATAGCCAGGGCTGAGCCTTCGGGCTCCGCCTCATTGTAGTAACGAGATGGCAGCCGACAGAACAGGGACAGAACAGAACATGAGAACCATTAGTTAATGAAAGAATTTGTCTCTTGGAGTTGTAGATGTTCCAATCTTTCAAGGAAAGATTGGACAACCATTTACCCAGGATGATATAAGAACTCCTGCCTTATATTGGATTACAATACCTCCAAGGACCTTTCCATCTGTATGATTCTATGATGTAGTATCTGTTAGCAAGAGATTGGTCCTTACTGTATGTATCTTTTGAGTTCTTGGCCACTACAACGGGACCAGTGGTATCGGTGGAAAGCTGCTTGAACCAAGGGAGCCATGACGCTTCCCATCGCTGTCTCATCCCCGCATCGGTTCCCTTGTCCGTCATGCTCCATCCCTAACCTGAATCGAAGAACGACATGTCAGAATTAATTGGGGGTGGGGATTGAGAAAAACTGTTTGGAAACATCTACTCAGTCTTTCAGAAGGGTTTGACTACAATTGCCCTCCTTTTAAAGCAGGGGTGTCAGACTCAAGGCCCGGGGCTGGAGGCGGCCAGTGGGGTGCTTAGATCTGGTCCATGGGGCTGCCCTGGAAACAGCAAAGGACCAGCCCATGGTACCTCTGGCTGCAAAAACGAAGCTTGGGACGGCTCACTCTGGCCCTTCTGAGCGCTGTTTTCACTGGCAGAGGGTTGCAGGATGCCGTCGCAGCCAAAAATGGAGCTCGGGAAGGCTGCAAGTGGCCCTCTCAAGCTCCGTTTTCACTGGCAGAAAGTTGCAGATAGCTGTCATAGCCGAAAACGGAGCTTGGGAGTCCATTTTTGCTGGCAGAGTGCTCAGGCCATCACAGGTGCACCCGACATGAGTGACGTCGAGCTGGCCACCCCCACCCTGGCCAGCACCCACCCTGGCCCCCCGAGGTCAAACACAACCCTGATGCGGCCCTCATTGAAATCGAGTTTGGCACCCCTGTTCTAAAGCGTCAAAATATGCAAGAAAAAGTGGAAAAACAACACGTGTGACTCCCGTTGGATGATAGCTCAACTAAAGGTCCGAAGTACCAGAAAGCAGAATTTAGACTCAGCAATTAATAAGTACAGGAAGTCCTTGGCTTACGACCACAAGTTTCTGTCCCTAAGTGAGACAGTGGTTAAATGAATTTTGCCCCATTTTGCGACCTTTCTGGCCACAGTTGTTAAGTGAATTGAGCGCCTCGCTGCAGTTGTTAAGTTAGTAATGTGGTTGCGAAAGGGATATAGCTTCCCCATTTGACTTTGCTTGTCAGAAGGTCGCAAAAGAGGATCACACAGGGGTGAAATGCTCCCGGTTTGGACCGGATTGCCCGATCCGGTAGTGATGGAGGCGGGTGGTTCGGTGAACCAGTAGCAAAAATCCCTGCCCCCACCATGCCCAGCTGAGCCGCGCGATCATCAGAGGCTTTTTTCCTTTTAAATGCTTCTGACGATCCAAGCTGAGTTGCCTGATTGGCAGAGGCTTTTTAAAAAAGCCACTGCCGATCAGGCAACTCAGCTTGGATCATCAGAGGCATTTAAAAGGAAAAAAGCCTCTGCTGATCAGGCAACTCAGCTGGGATCGTCAGAGGCATTTAAAAGAAAAAAAGCCACTGCCGATTAGGCAACTCAGCTTGGATCGTCAGAGGCTTTTAAAAGAAAAAAAGCCTCTGCTGATCAGGCAACTTTGCTTGGATCGTCAGAGGCATTTAAAAGAAAAAAAGCCTCTGCTGATCAGGCAACTCTGCTTGGATCGTCAGAGGCATTTAAAAGAAAAAAAGCCACTGCCGATCAGGCAACTCAGCTTGGATCGTCAGAGGCTTTTAAAAGAAAAAAAGCCTCTGCTGATCAGGCAACTCTGCTTGGATCGTCAGAGGCATTTAAAAGGAAAAAAGCCTCTGCTGATCAGGCAACTCAGCTGGGATCGTCAGAGGCATTTAAAAGAAAAAAAGCCACTGCCGATCAGGCAACTCAGCTTGGATCGTCAGAGGCTTTTAAAAGGAAAAAAGCCTCTGCTGATCAGGCAACTCTGCTTGGATCGTCAGAGGCATTTAAAAGGAAAAAAGCCTCTGCTGATCAGGCAACTCAGCTGGGATCGTCAGAGGCATTTAAAAGAAAAAAAGCCACTGCCGATCAGGCAACTCAGCTTGGATCGTCAGAGGCTTTTAAAAGGAAAAAAGCCTCTGCTGATCAGGCAACTCAGCTTGGATCGTCAGAGGCATTTAAAAGAAAAAAAGCCTCTGCTGATCAGGCAACTCTGCTTGGATCGTCAGAGGCATTTAAAAGAAAAAAAGCCTCTGCTGATCAGGCAACTCAGCTTGGATCGTCAGAGGCTTTTAAAAGGAAAAAGGCCTCTGCTGATCAGGCAACTCAGCTTGGATCGTCAGAGCCTTTTGAAAGCATTTTTTTACAACCTCTTCGCCAAAGAGGTTATAGAAAAAATGGTTTTAAAAGTAAAAAAAAAAAAAATTGGCCATGCCCACCCAGTCACATTACCCCCCCCCACACCAAGCCACGCCCACAGAACCGGTAGTAACAAATTTTAGATTTCACCACTGGGTCACATGACCCCGGGAAAGTGAAAAAATAAGTGCTGGTTGCCAATTTTGATCACGTGACCTGGGGGATACTACAACAATCGTATGAAAAAAAGGTCACAAATCACTTTTTTCAGTGCCGTTGTAACTTCAAACGGTCACTTAAACCAATGGTTGTTAAGTCAAGGATTTGCTGTAACAATTTTAAGGAGATATGGCTGGATACCCATGGTGAGCTTCCCCAGGTGGAAAGTTGGGTTGGGAGCAGGGGTGGGTTCTAATTTTTTTTACTACCAGTTCTGTGGGCGTGACTTATTTTGTGGGTGTGGCTTGGAGGTCATGTGACTAGGTGGGCATGGCTAGCTGGTCAGAGTCATTTCTGGAAGGTCCTTGCACTTACAACCAGTCCTCGCACTTATGACCCGACTCATTTGTTTGCTTTTAACACTGATCAGCTGTAGGGCGGCCCTTTGAAGCCCCGCGGCAAGAGTTTAAACAGTTTTTTTCCCTCTAGTCATCAGCTGGGACTCAGGAGGCAGCAATAGATTGGGGGTGGGACCAAATAAAAGGTAAGAATAACGTGGGGGGGGTGGGGGGGTGGGAGGGCGGGGGGGGAGAACCGGTTCGGTGACGTCATATCATCACCGCTACCGGCTCGGCTGAACCGGACTGAACCGGGAGGAACCCACCACTGGGTGGGAGAAGAAAGGTATAATCTACCGGGATTTGATTTAATTTAGGAACTGCCAAGTGTTCGTCCTGTTTTATGTTGAGACTTACACGTGACCCGTTTCGTGGGCGACCACAAAAGCAGAAGAAAATCCATCTTCGTGATTTAGAGTGCAGCTTCTTACCGGATGACACATGCCTGTGACGGGAGCATAGCCTGTGGAGCACATAAAAAAAATGGAAATGTTTTCAAAGCAAGTAAGTGAAGGATATTGAGTTTCTCGATCGTCCAGGTCACAGTTGTCCCAAAGTTTCTTTTTCAAAAGGCAGCTGGACTTTTCTTGGGTTTCCCCCCCCCCCTTGAAAACATTTTGCCTCTCATCCAAGAAGCTTCTTCAAATCTGACTGAATGGTGGAGAATAGAAGGATTTATATTCTTTAATATAATAATTTATTTTAATATAATTTGGTCTTCCATATAATTGTGGTCTTCCGGGTGCGCTTCAAGGTATTGGTTCTCACCTTTGAAGCACTCCATGGCTTAGTGCCAGGGTATTTACGAGACCGCCTTCTGCTACCGATAACCTCCCACCGGCCAATACGCTCTCACAGAGAGGGCCTCCTCAGGGTGCCATCGGTCAAACAATGTCGGCTGGCGGCCCCCAGGGGGAGAGCCTTCTCTGTGGGGGCACCCGCCCTCTGGAATGAGTGTCCTCCCGGAATACGACTGATCCCGAATCTCCGCACTTTCCATAAGGCCCTGAAGACGTTTTTATTTCAGCAAGCCGGCCTGGCCTGAATAGGTTTTATGGGTTAGTTTTTAATTGTATAGCTTGGGGTTTTAAATTGAGAGGCCGATTAATTTAATTTATTTTTAGTTATCTTAACTTTTACATTGTATGTTATTTTAATTTTCGGCTGTTCACCGCCCTGAGTCCCTTCGGGGAGAAGGGCGGGATATAAATAAATAAATAAATAAATAAATAAATAAATAAATAAATAAATAAATAAATAAATGAATGAATGAATGAATGAATGAATGAATGAATAAATAAATAAATAAATAAATAAATAAATAAATAAATAAATAAATAAATAAATAAATAAAATAAAATAAAATAAAATAAAATAAAATAATTTAAGGTCCAACACTCTTCATACTTTACATAAATGACTTTTGCGATCATATTAAAAGTAACTGTGTTCTCTTCGCTGATGATGTTAAACTTTTCAACACCACCGACAATGCAACTACCCTTCAAAAAGACCTCGACTATGAGTCAGATTGGTCTAACAAGTGGCAACTTCAAATCTCAACCAACAAATGCTCTGTCTTGCACATTGGTAAAAAAAAATAAAAAAAAAATAAAAACATAAAATACAGATTAGATGGACATGACCTCGTAGATGACCCTCACTCTGTCAAGGACCTTGGAGTACTCATATCAAATGATCTAAGTGCCAAAGCCCACTGTAATAACAGTGCCAAAAAGGCATTAAGAGTTGTTAACCTAATCTTGCATAGCTTCTTCTCTGGTAATGTTGTACTACTAACTAGAGTATGTAAAACATTTGCTAGACCAATTCTTGAATACAGCTCATCTGTCTGGAACCCGCACCGCATATCGGACATAAATACAATCGAGAGAGTCCAGAGATATTTTACGAAAAGAGTCCTCCATTCTTCTAACCGCAATAAAATATCTTATGCCACCAGACTCCAAATTTTGGGCTTAGACAATTTAGAACTATGCCGACTTCAGTCTGACCTAAGCATAGTTGAGAATTTAGGGTGGTTGAGGGCAATTCTGGTCACCACGTAATAAAAAAAGAGGTTGAGACTTTGGAAAATGTGCAAAGAAGAGCAACTAAAATGATTAAAGGCCTGGAGACTAAAACATATGAAGAACGGTTGCAGGAATTGCCAGTCTAGAGAAAAGAAGGACTAGGAATGGCATGATAGCAGTATTTCAGTATTTGAGGGGCTGCCACAAAGAAGAGGGAGTCAAGCTATTCTCCAAAGCACCTGAGGGTAGAACAAGAAGCAATGGGTGGAAACTAATCGAGGAGAGAAGCAATCTAGAACTTAAGGAGAAATTTCCTGACAGTTAGAACAATTAACCAGTGGAACAACTTGCCTCCAGAAGTTGTGAATGCTCCAACACTGGAAGTTTTTAAGAAGAGATTGGATAACCATTTGTCTGAAGTGGTGTAGGGTTTCCTGCCTAAGCAGGGGGTTGGACTAGAAGACCTCCAAGGTCCTTTGCAGCTCTAATCTGATTGATTTGTTAATTGAGGGCTGCTACCTCTAGTGCAGGGCTGTAAATCTCCTGGCCTATGGGCCAGATGCGTCATGCGCTGGCCATGCCCACGCCCAGTTTAGCGAAAGGGAAAAAAGTCCCAATAAGTCATGTGATGATATTGTTGACGACATGAGTTTGACACCCTTGTTCTAGTGAGAATCAGTTTGGTGCAATATTTAAGGCGCCAGGTTAGAAGCCGGGAGTTCTAATCCTGCGTTAGGCCCAAAGTCAAGTGGAATGACCTTAGCCCAGCCATTCTCTCTCAGCCCTAGGAAGAAAGCAATGGCAAACCACTTAAGAGCCGAGGTGGCGCAGTGGTTAGAGTGCAGTACTGCAGCTACTTCAGCTGACTGCTAGTTCAGCAGATCAGCGGATCAAATCTCACCGGCTCAAGGTTGACTCAGCCTTCCCTCCTTCCGAGGTGGGTAAAATGAGGACCCAGATTGTTGGGAGCAATATGCTATTTAGTATACTGTCTTTGGTGTAAGCCGCCCAGAGTCCTCGGAGAGTGGGTGGCATAGTAATAGTAATAGTAATAGTAATAGTAATAGTAATAGTAATAGTAATAGTAATAATAATAATAACTTCCCACAGAAAGCTGAAAACTTCAACGACTTGTTCAGGCCATTGTCAGGAGTCAACACTGACTCAAAGCACAAAATACCCACTCAAAACATCTTTAACAAAGCATCACGAAGCAGTTGTGTTCATGGAAAACTGGGCAGTTTAGAATGTCCTCCTCTCGTCTCGTCTCTTTGGGTTTACAAGCTCTGAGCTGAGAGGAGTTTATTTTGGCACAGAATAAATTATCTGGGCGGTCTACTAAAGCGCCCTCAAAGCCCACTTGATCAAAACCGCTTAAGGTTGCGGCAAGGTGGAGTTCTTTGAAGCTGTTCTTATCATCGGAGGTCATTCCACAAGCCTTCGTGGGAATCCTGTTTCATTTCACTCTCGTAACAACTGAAGAGTTCTTCCCAGCTTTTAAAAACTGAATTTCCTCAAAGAATATCTCAGGTCAGGAATTCCATGTTTACTTGGGCTCACTGCTGTGAAAAGTAAGGATGGTCTTACGTTGAACTGGACTCCTTGTGAACTGATGGACATGGGCACAATATGGTAGCAGTATGGAAGTGTTTTTTTTACATGACCTCCTGGTATGTTTTCTTTGGCTGGCCAGTGTTTGAACGGTCACTAAGTCATTCATTCATTCATTCATTCATTCATTCATTCATTCAATCAATCAATCAATCAATCAATCAATCAATCAATCAATCAGAATACAATAGTGGCCAAAATTGTGGAAACCTTTTGGGAAAAGTGTATTTTCTAAAACTAGCTAATAACACCACTTTTTGGGGGGAGTAGTACCATAAAATTATATATCAATGGGAAGATAATTTAATGAAGAATGTAATGCAATAACTTTCACAAAGGATTGGCTATTACAAGAGTAGTTACAGTATAAAGAAGAAAAGTGAAACACGTAGAAAAAACGAGATATACAAAAACGATCACCATAGAAAAAAACAAGATAGACAAAAATGATCACCATGTCAGTTAATACTTAGTTGGGTAACGTTTAGCATGAATTAGGGCCTTACAATGTCTTCCCATGGAATGAACCAAATCTTTTAGTTCTGCAGCTGTTATAATGTGAAACCAAGATGGAAGGATCGCTTCCATTAACTGGGTTTTATTGCTTCTGACTAACAAGTTTCTTTAGTCGGCTCCATAGATTTTCAGTTGAGTTAAGGTCTAGACTATTCCCAGGCCATTCCAGCAGTGAAATATGATTATCTTGAAACTCATAAAAAAAAAAGTGGTGTTATTAGCCATCAAGCCTCAAAAATATACTTTCCCCAAAAGGTTTCCACAATTTTGGCCACTACTGTAGAACCCAAGGGACCCTGGAGATCTTCCAGTCCAGCCCTTGCTCAAGCAGGAGACCTTATATGATTTCAGACAAGTGACTGTCCAGTCTCTTCTTAAAAACCTTCAGTGATGGAGCACTTCTGGAGGCAAGCCATTCCACTGTTTAATTGTCCTTACTGGTAGGAAGTTTCTCCTCAGTTCCAGGTTGCTTCTCTCCTTGATTAGTTTCCATCCCTTGTTTCTTGTCCTGCCTACAGGTTCTTTGGTAAATAAATTGACCCCCCTCCTGTTTGTGGCAGCCCCTCAAATATTGGAAGAATGCTATGAACTGTTATGCTATAATACTACTATGAAATGAACTATTGCAAGTGAAGGACTACTTGTAGCCCAAACAGGAGATGACCAAAGCATGAGTGAACAAGCAGAGAGAACCTCTATCAGTGAATACTGCAATGCTCTCTATATGGGGCTCCCCTTGGGGTGCACCCGGAGGCTCCAGTTGGTCCACAATGCGGCCGCGCGGGGGATTATGGGAGCGACGGGGCGCTCCCATGTGACACCTCTCCTGCGTGAGCTGCACTGGCTTCCTGTGGTCTTCAGGGTGCGCTTCAAGGTGTTGGTGACCACCTTTAAAGCGCTCCATGGCTTAGGGCCGGGGTATTTACGAGACCGCCTTCTGCCGCCGATAGCCTCCCACCGGCCAGTATGCTCCCACAGAGAGGGACTCCTCAGGGTGCCGTCAGCCAGACAATGTCGGCTGGCGACCCCCAGGGGGAGAGCCTTCTCTGTGGCAGCACCTGCCCTCTGGAACGACCTGCCCCCAGAGATACGCACGATACCAGACCTCCGGACTTTTCGTCGGGCCCTGAAAACACATCTTTTTCACCTAGCCAGGCTGGCTTGATCCCATCGCTTTGGTTTTAATTTGTAATTGGTTTTAATTCGGGTTGTTTTAAATGGATAGCCAAAATTATTTAATGTTTTTTAAGTTGTTTTTAAATTTTATATGTTAACGTTTTTACTATGGCTGTTCACTGCCCTGAGTCCTGTTGGAGAAGGGCGGTATACAAATTAAATAAATAAATAAATAAATAAATAAATAAATAAATAAATAAATAAATAAATAAATAAATAAATACAGGTAGACCTCAACTAACAACAGTGTCAGCTTTGGAAGCCATATGAATGCCGGACACTTCCACCTTGCCACCTTCTCGTGTATGGGAAATTAGGAGTGGGGATTTAGTAGCAGGGGATGTAGTTAGACAAAATAGCATTCTTCTTTTCGGTCAAGGTCAAGGCAGTCTTGCATCTGGAGAAGGAGTGGTTGAAGTGGAGATGGGACAGATGGTGAATGGACCATGTGATGGACGGATGGGTGCAGGGGTTGGACTGAACCGGTAGCATTTCACTCCTGAGACAAAGGAAATGTGTATAACTTAGGGCAAAAGCTGCAAGGTGCAGAGCGTCAGGGAAGAGAAGTCACCTGGATTTTCCAAAGATTGAGCCAGCTCTTCATCGTGAAGAGCTGAAGTGGGTTTTGAAGGAGTTGTGAGTGCGTACTTGTGCGCTTTACCTTGCATTCCGGCTGGTCCAAAGTCTTGCCTGGTGAGAAAGATTGCATGATCGTGATGTTCTGAATGACTGGGGTCTGTTTTTTGTTGCTGGTATGCCCAGCGACACACGTTCTCCAGGCTTCTGGATGGGTTTCCTCGTTCGATGAGGCTGACGGACTAGGAAAAAAAAACATAACAACATGCAAACAGGTTACAAAGCAATCTATTGTTTCCATCGTAGCTGGTTAGCTTAGCATTTTCCTTCTTCCCTTCCCTTCCCACCTCCTGGATACATAAATGGATGATTGATACGTGGATGGATAGAGAGAGAGAGATGATAGATAGATAGATAGATAGATAGATAGATAGATAGATAGATAGATAGATAGATGATAGACAGACAGATAGATGGTTGGTTGGTAGGAAGGTAGGTGGATGGATGGATGAATGGGATAGATGGATGGATGGATGGATGGATGGATGGATAGATAGATAGATAGATAGATAGATAGATAGATAGATAGATAATAGACAGACAGACAGATGGATGGATGGAAGATAGATGGATGGATGGATGGATGGTAGGTAGGTAGATAGATAGATAGAATTTAGGTAGATAGGTAGGTAGGTAGATAGGTAGGTAGGTAGGTAGGTAGGTAGGTAGATAGATAGATAGATAGATAGATAGATAGATAGATGATATAGATAGATGATAGATAGATAGATAGATAGATAGATAGATAGATAGATAGATAGATAGATCCTAGTTTAACTATTGTCCTCCTGAAGAACTGATGGAAGTGCAATATAAGATAAAGAAATCTCAATAATTTTTTTTTTCAACCAGCAAGCAGAGGCCTTCATAATAATATAGTACCCACAGGCACCATGTCTTAAAAGAACCAAATTTATGGCTAAGAACAACTTCATCCAAATCCCATTTTCTGCAACATTCCAGAATCTAATTGGATTCTTATCTCATACTTCATACTCATACATTGATTTGTGTGAACTGCCCCCTAAAAAAAGATGGCAGCTGTCCAGGCCTGCCTCAGGATTTATTTTTACGGAATCTCTCTATTTTGTAACCACAGATTTATATTTGGAAGGACATATTTTCTGCTTCAAACTCCCCATTTTTTTAAAAAAAATAAATAAATAAATTCCAAGTGCCTTAGATTTGCTTGTTAAAGCTACATATTGCAAACTTTGCAGGAACCATGATCTCAACTGTTTATATATTCTTTCGGAAAATAACGAACTTGGGGTCCTTCAACTGGAACAAAACATCTCATGAGGAAGAGCAGATATTCAACTGAGGAGACCAAACAAGCACATTTTGCCGGGATTCCAGATTTATTCCGTTTCTAAAACGACTCCGAGGACACTGACCGCTAAATTAATACCCACTAGCACACTGTCTGGGAAACGCACAACATGCTGTGTGTATATATACACGAGAGTTGTGTGTGCCAATACAAAAGTACAGAGTAAATATTTATTAGCTTTGGTGGAAGTCGAACCCAACCGCCTGATGTTCTTCTGCTAAATAATGTAGCGATGTTCTAAATGAATAATTAACAATAAAGGCCGCATAATGATATGCGTATTTATTTCTCTATCCGATGTTAGCATCCAGGATTTGGATCTTTGTTTCGGTTTGGTTTACCGCGAGGTAAACAGGAGGCAGTGTATACCCTGTGTTTTCCCGAAAATAAGACCCTGTCTTATTCTTTTTTTTGAACCCCGAAATAAGCACTTGGCCTTATTTTCGGGGAGGTCTTATTATTTGGGGGTGCGCGGAGGAAACCAGAAGAAATGGCGGGGGATCAGCTGCGCATGTGTTTAAATATTTTTGGGGAGGGCTTATTTTCAGGAGGGCTTATTTTAGGGCAGTGATGGCTAACCTTTTTGCCATCGCGTGCCAGGAAAGGGCAGGGATGGTGTGTGTGTGTGTGTGTGTGTGTCATGCGCACACGTGCCCACACGCATAATTCTATGCGACCCACCCACCCCCCTCTCACGGCATGCAATGGCCTGGTAGGCCTGTTTTTCTTTCTCACCTGGCTCCAGGACCTCTCTAGGCGTCTGGGGAGGGTGAAAACAGCCTTCCCCACCCCTCTGGAGGCACTCCGGAGGCCAAAAATGGCCTGTTTGACAACTTCCAGTCCCATCGGGAGCTGAGCTTGCGTGCCCATTGATATGGTTACGTGTGCCACCTGTGGCACGCGTGCCATAGGTTCGCCATCACGGTTTTAGGGCATGCACTCAAAAGCCTGATTGGACTTATTATCAGGGGATGTCTTATTTTCAGGGAAACAGGGTATATGCTGCTGCCCTCTGGAACGATTTGCCCCCGGAGATACGAAGGATATCGGATCTCCGGGTCTTTCGCCATGCCCTAAAAACTTTTCTTTTCCATCAAGCAGGGCTGGCGTGAAACACCCCCCCCCCTATTTTTAGCCTTTTAAATTGTCAATGGGTTTTAGTTTGAATGTTTTAAATTTTGGGCCAAAGTCATATAATTCTTTTAAAAAATTTAAATTTTGTATTGGTATGTGTTTTAGTTCTGGATGTGCACCGCCCTAAGTCCACTAGGAGAAGGGCGGGATACAAATTGAATAAAATAAAATAAAATAAAATAAAATAAATAAATAAATAAATAAATAAATAAATAAATAAATAAATAAATAAATATATGATGATCTGGGGAGATATTTTCTCAGAGAGGGGCTTATTTTTATTTTTTGAGAAAAAGAACACCAAACAGCACAGCTGAAAATGATTCACTCAGCTTGCAAATTCTCACAGTGCGGTTTTTTTAAAAAAACAAGGTCATACCAAGCATCTTCCTACATATTCTATTGAGTCGCTATGACTGTTTCCGTGCAGGAGACAGGTGAGCCTTCCACCTGGTTTACTTACCTTGGCATAACCTAACATCATCATTCGAACAAGCACAACGTTTATGTGGATGCCAAGGGATTCATCGTGATAAATTTCATTCACCTAAACGGAAGAAAGAGAAAAGGAAACAACATAAGAATTTTTTTTTTTACTAATGAGATAGTCAAGAAAAACATGGATTGAAGACTCCACATTGATTGATTGATTGATTGATTGATTGATTCATTCATTCATTCATTCATTCATTCATTCATTCATTCAATTTCTCTAACAGCCCATCTCAATCAATGACCGGAGGTAGCTTACAATCGCAAAACTATAAAAATTATTTTAAAAAGTTAGAATGATAAAAAAAAAAAATCTTAACAATGATAAAAAAAAACATTTTAAAAGAAAAAAAACATCCAGAATAAATATACACAGCAACAGAGATAGTTACTGTATTTTTCGGACTATAAAACGTACCTATCTTTTTTGGTGAGGAAAAGAAGAAAAAGAAATCTCCCTCTGCCTCTGCGCAATTTTGCCTCGTTGCAGCAAACAGCAAATTGCCTGCTTTACTCTCATTTTCGTTTTCAGCATAGCTTGATTGACAAGGAAAAAAAAAAATCTGCTCCAGCAAATTACCTCCTTTCAGCAAGCAGTAGAAGCCCGCGTAAAACAGCTGAGAGTCGGGAGGCGGATCCAATCAACTTGTGCTAATTAGGCTGTGCTGAAGCTGAAATGGGATGTTTCTTCTTGCTGCTTGCTGCAAGGAGGTAAATTGCTGGGAGGCAGAGGCCAAAGGGCGGGGGCCAGTGGGTGGGCGAGGCTACATTCGGTGTATAAGACGCACCTAAATTTTCACTCCCTTTTGGGGGGGGAAAAAGGTGCGTCTTATACCCCGAAAAATACAGTAATCAGTTAACAGTAAAGCCAAGAAATGAGACCTTTAACGCATTCAGCACCAGGGGTGGGTTTCACTTACCTTCTGCGCATGTGCAGATTGTATTTGATGACATCCGGGCCGATGGGCGGAGCCTTCCACTGCTGCTGCTACCGGTTTGCCCGAACTGGTAGCAAGCCACTGCTGTTTAGCACCCCTGAGCTACGGATCACAGCCAAATTTGTAAACCCTTTTAAAAGGCCAACTGGCTTGGAGCCATTCTAATCTATGAGGGAAAGATCTCCCATGGGGCCGCTGCAGAAAAGGCCCCGTCTACAAGTCCCCATAGTTGACACACTTTGGCTGACAGGATCTACAGCATGCCCAGTCTGTTAGATAGAATTGGACGGGTAGAAATTCTTAGAAGAAAACAATCCCTCACGTAATTTGCAGTCTGCGTCAGATATAAGGTACAAGTTAGGAATCCTTGCTTAGATGTTTGTTTGTTTGTTTTTCTAAATGGGTAAATGATCCAGGGCTTATGTATGTCTCAGGACCTCACTAATTGGCCAGGGTTTACTTCCCTCTTTCTAGGTTACAACCAGTTGTTCCAGTTATTTACCAGAAACTTCTAAAGCACTTTAGTAACTGGAGATACCAACTTTCTTTCGGTCAGGACCAACATTGGAGGCCACCAGTAGATGGGGCTGGAACAAGCAGGGAACCTCAGCAAAGCCAAAATGGATGGGAGTCTCATTATTTGTCTTTCAACTTTCTTTCTTTCTTTCTTTCTTTCTTTCTTTCTTTCTTTCTTTCTTTCTTTCTTTCTTTCTTTCTTTCTTTCTTTCTTTTTTTTCTTTCTTCCTCCCCTCCCCCCACCTCTCTTCTTTCCTCCCCCCACATTTTTTCCTTCTGTCCTCCCTTCCTCCCTCCTTCACTCCCTCCTTTCTTTCTTCTTTCCTCCCTCCCTCCCTCCATTCCTTCTTTCCTTCTGTCCTCCCTCCCTTCTTTCTTTCCTTGCTTCCTCCCACCCACCCTCCCTCTTTTTCTCTCTCTCTCTTTCGCTCCCCTCCCATCCTCTTTCTTTCTTTCTTTCTTTCTTTCTTTCTTTCTTTCTTTCTTTCTTTCTTTCTTTCTTTCTTTCTTTCTTTCTTTCTCATATGTTACCCATTTCATGCCACTCTGGGCAGCTTACAATATGACAAAAGCCAAAATACAAACTACTCAATATTCAAAATTCTTTCTCTGAAACTCTCTTGTTGTTTTCCTTTGCTTTGTTTGGAAAGCATCTCTCCATTCCCTAAAATTATGCTTTCACAGCAACCGCAACTTTTTAATTTGTGGTCTTTCTTTAAAGGCGACGTTTGCTGCTGAAACGCTGCTCTGTTGCTTAAAACGCAGCGTGGCTCTGACGCTGGAAAATTGAATTACTCTGGAAAGCAACACCCATTTTTGCATTTATTTGGTGCTAACAGCTCCGAGAGCAGGTCTTCTGACCCCCAGAAACATTCATTCTGGAACAAAGAGACCAAAGCTTTTCAAATGCCAATATTCTAAAGGCACTGGAAATGTAATCAGAAAGGTCAGCACTAGGATTTTTGCTCTTTAGGGGAGAAATTAGATAAAAACTAGACCTGTGCATTGCTTTGGATTTCCAGGCGTACAAGAGTACGAATGTTAGTTCTGTCTTCCTTAAAGCACTGCTACAACTTTTTCTGGGAAGTCCTATGAGCTATTTTTGGGTATAAAATGTAAAGGTAAAAAGGTAAAGTTTCCCCTTGTGCATATGTGCAAGTCGTTTCCGACTCTAGGGGGCGGTGCTCATCTCCGTTTCAAAGCCGAAGAGCCAGCGCTGTCCAGAGACGTCTCCGTGGTCATGTGGCCGGCATGACTCAACGCCAAAGATGCACGGAA
Organism: Pituophis catenifer annectens; assembly: GCF_029215685.1. Lineage (NCBI taxonomy): Eukaryota > Metazoa > Chordata > Lepidosauria > Squamata > Colubridae > Pituophis > Pituophis catenifer. The sequence goes on from NW_027256888.1 coordinate 77,573,633, forward strand.
CGCTGTTACCTTCCCACCAAAGGTGGTCCCTATTTTTCTACTTCCATTTTTGACGTGCTTTCGAACTGCTAGGTTGGCAGAAGCCGGGACAAGTCACAGGAGCTCACCCCACGGTGAATTATGGGGAATTATGGTCCCTTTATAATCTGTGGACTTCAACTCCCAGAATTCCTGAGCCAGCCACAAATCACAAAAGGGGCCATAGTTACCCACCCCTGTTCTAGATGTTCTACTTTCCAGTCTTACCTGTAAGCCTTAGCATTTCCTGGCAAATCGGCCACCCAAAAAGTAAGTCGGTTCAACCCTCTGTAGCAGTGGTGGGTTTCAAAATTTTTTACTACCGGTTCTGTGGGTGTGGCTTGGTGGGCGTGACAGGAGAAGGATACTGCAAAATCCCCATTTCCTCCCGATCAGCTGGGACTTGGGAGGCAGAAAATAGAAATGGGGGCGGGTCCAGTCAGAATTTTTACTACCGGTTCTCCGAACTACTCAAAATTTCCGCTACCGGTTCTCCAGAACTGGTCAGAACCTGCTGAAACCCACCTCTGCCCTGTAGCTTTTTCAAGATTATCCACGATCACTTTGCGACTGAAGTAGTGGTGAAATTCAGCCGGTTATATCCGGTTCGGGCTAACCGGTAGCGCCAGCAGTGGGAGGCTCCTGCCCAGACATCATCACATCCCATTTTTGACCCTCTGCGTGGAGGAGGCAGGCACGCTTAAATTTGCGAATTGTTAACGAAGGTAAGTGAATTTCACCCCTGGACTGAAGTGACCGAGATCTTTATTTCTCCCAAATCAAGACAAGAAAAGTTTGCACTCACAATATTCATCAGCGTGAGAAGATAGTTCTGCACGTGTTCTTTGCCATGGAATCGGACCACGGAATCATCTACTCCAAGGAGAACCTCAATGTTGTAGTCATTTTCTCCGGCGTGTCTGCGCCGCCTCAGCGTTTCGTTCAGATCCTGCTGTATTCTTGCATAAGTTGGCTCCAGACTGAGTAGATCAGATTCTGAGTGAAGCAAAGAAACAAATCCAAGGATTAGAAGCTAATTACCATTATCCATAGCTGGACCGTGGTTCTCCACAGAGAATATCCCACATATGTAACAGAGATTTTGTCAGCTCAGAAAGGAAACACCGTACATCTGGGATTACATCTGGAATCTTAGATCGTGAGGCTCAGCGTCAAAAGAATGATTAGCAACATAAACTCAGTCAGAGGTTAGTCCAGAAAAAAGTTTGATCTTTATCCAGGATGACTGATTCTGTACTGTTATTCCTTTTTTTGCTGCTTATCTGGAGACCGTGAAGATTCAAGAGGGCCTCAGATGACGTCTAAACGCTTCCTCAATTGAGGGTCTTCAGAATGTAGGCCCAGTGGTGTTCTCAGCACTTCTAGAGTCTACCCTGTTTCCCCGAAAATAAGACATCCCCTGATAATAAGCCCAATCGGGCTTTTGAGCACATGTGCTAAAATAAGACTTCCCCAAAAATAAGCCCTCCCTGAAAATATTTAAACACAGAGCTGGAAATCAGGTAAGACGGCAAGAGGAGCCCCATCTTGCTCCATGCACCCCAAAATAATAAGACTTCGCTGAAAATGAGGCCAAGTGCTTATTTCAGGGTTCAAAAAAATATAAGACAAGGTCTTATTTTCGGGGAAACATGGCAGACATTATTTATTGACTAGATTTTTATCCCATCTTTATTATTTTATAAGTAACTCAAGGCAACGAACATACATTATACTCTTTTCTCCTCCAATTTTCCCCATGACAATAGTGGGTTGGATTGAGAGAGAGTGACTGGCCCAAAGTCATATAGTTGGCTTTGGTTCGTAAGGAGGACTAGAACTCAGAGTCTCTTGCTGATTGGCCCAAAGTCACCTCGCTGGTTTTCAATTCCTAAGGTGGGACTAGAACTCACTGTCTCCTGGTGATCGGTTCAAAGACACCCAGCCAACTTTCATGCCTAAGGCACGACTCGAACTTACCGTCTCTTAGTGATTGGCTGAAAGTCACCCAACCAGCTTTCATGCCTAAAATAGGACTAGAATTCACAGTTTCCTGATTTCTAAGCCAGCACCTTAACCACTACGCCAAACTGGCTATCCATCAAGATATCTATTTGTACGGAGGACTAGAACTCAGAGTCTCTTGCTGATTGGCCCAAAGTCACCTTGCTGGCTTTCAACTCCTAAGGTGGGACTAGAACTCACTGTCTCCTGGTGATCAGTTCAAAGACACCCAGCCAACTTTCATGCCTAAGGCACAATTCGAACTTACCGTCTCCTAGTGATTGGCCCAAAGTCACCCAACCAACTTTCATGCGTAAGGTAGGACTAGAATTCACAGTCTCCTGGTTTCTAGGCCAGCACCTTAACCGCTACACCAAACTGGCTATCCACCAAGATATCCATGCAGGAACCATCAATAAGAGAAGGCCGGTAACACCATGACTAGGAAGCAATTGCATATACTGGCAAAAGATCAATTATTATAACCTTCATTCTCACTAAATCTAGCAAAAAGAAAATTAGGGAAGTAAACTGAAGTTAATGTGCCAATTAGGAGGACCAGGCAGGGTGAACTTCTGTTTATTTAAATAAAAAGCAGATGAACGGAAGAATAGAGATGCTGAATAATGTTTGAAGAACGGCGAATATTATGGATGCAACAAAATGATGTAAATGCAAGTTGACTGCCAAGCAGAGGTGGCATTCAGCTGGTTCAGACCAGTTCGGGCGAACTGGTAGTAGCGACCTGCAGGTACCGGCACAATGCCGTCCTATTTAGCCCCGTTTTCAAGCTGTGCGCATACGTTGGAGCCATGCGTGCGAGCAAAGTGCATGCGTGGAAAGCCGTGCACATACATGGAGGTGGCGGGTATGCTCACATTTTCGGTGCTGGGCGAACCAGTAGGTAAATTATATGAATCCTACCCAGTGGTGAAATGTAAAATTTGTTACTACCGGTTCTGTGGGCGTGGCTTGGTGGGGGCGGATAATATGACTGAGTGGGCGTGGCCAACTTTTTTTTAATTTTTATTGTTAAAACCATTTTTTCTATAACTTCTTTGGCCGAAGAGGTTGTAAAAAGATGCTTTAAGATGCCAGCTGAAGATGCCAGCTGACTTGCCTGATCGGCAGAGGCTTTTTCTTTTTTTTCTTTTAAGCCTCTGAAGTTTGCAGCTGACTTGCCTGATCGGCAGAGGCTTTTTCTTTCTTTTTTTTTTTAACCTCTGACCATCCCAGCTGAGTTGTCTGATCAGCAGAGGCTTTTTTTCTTTTAAAAACATTTTTTTCTACAACCTCTTCGTCAAAAGAGGTTGTAGAAAAAATGCTTTTAAAAGCCTCTGACGATTCCAGCTCAGCCGCGCGATCATCAGAGGCTTTTTTTTTTTACTTTTAAAAGCATTTTTTTCGGCCGAAGAGGCTGTAGAAAAAATGCTTTTAAAAATTAAAAAAAAAGCCTCTGATGATTGCGCAGCTCAGCTGGGCATGGGAGTGGGGTAGGGATTTTTGCTACCGGTTCTCCAAACCACCTGCGCCATCGCTACCGGATTGGGCGATCCAGTCCGAACCGGGAGCATTTCACCCCTGATCCCACCCCTGCTCCCAAGCATCGAAAATGCGATCGTGTGCCATGGAGTAGGTGGCTAACTTCAAAATCAGATCATAAATAGCTTTGGGGAGGTCCGTCGTAACTTTAAATGCTCACTAAGCCTTATTTCAATTGAAATAAAACTTAGAAACAAGAAGTTTAATATATGAAATTGTAGTAGTTGGAACATTTGGGTTAAGATAGATACTTAATTGGATTCTACTAATATGTTGAATTGTATTATTTGGAATAGTTGATAAAAGAGTCATTTGTGACTAGAATAAGAGAATTTAAGGAAATAATTGGGGATTGTACCATGTTGTGTGAATTTAAACTTAGGGGTTCAAATTTTAGGGAGGGAAAATTGAATTATATCAGGATGAGAAGTTAAGATGAAGGGTAATATTGGTTTCTTAAAATTAGAGAGAATAAATGCTATGATAAAAATTGAACATATAAAATTGAGTTAAAGATGAACAAAAATCTGTATAAATTTAAAACCAGCGCCAATATTCTATTTAGAAAAGATGTATTGTATGTTTGTTTGTGCGTTTAAAAAAATAAAAAAAATTTACAAAAAAAAAATAGTCACTAGACATACCCAGTACCTGCAACCGTTCTTCATATGTTTTAGCCTCCAGTCTCCTAATCATCTTCGTTGCTCTTCTCTACACTCTTTCTAGAGTCTCCACCTATTTTTTTTATATCGTGGCGACCAAAACTGAATGCAGTAATGCAATATCTACAGGCTTCCTTTGATTTTATACTTCAAAGTCTTGCAATTGCCATCAGTTGAGCTTAACAAAGCCGAGCGTTGATTTGCACACCAATTAAAAAAAAAGAAAAGAAAAGAAAACGCACCAACTGTTGGAGATCAGCTATGATTATCGCCCGTTTTCTTCCCAGCCTGGCACATTAGCCAGATCACAGAGTGCACAAAATCCAAAGCGTGCACCGGTATGCTTGATCAAAAGCTTAATGACCGAATGAAAAGGAGTTCAACCATGGCTGCTGCCGTGAAGTCCCTTTGCGTGCTTTTCAAACTGAATTGCCTTTGGCTACGTGGAATCTTTCTAGCTCAGAGGCAGGCTGAAAACTGCCGAAGTTGGACTTGACTTTTAGAAATCCCACCTGGGAATGTGCTGTTGCGCTGTTTTAGATGTACCGTATTTATGTATGTATGTATGTATGTATGTATGTATGTATTTATTTATTTATTTATTTATTTATTATAAAATTTATAGAGCGCCCTTCTCCCAAAGGACTCAGGACGGTGTACAGCCAAAGTAAAAAAAAAAAACATATTTATTATTTATTTATTTATTTATTTTATTAAATTTCTATATCGCCCTTCTCCCGAAGGACTCAGGGCGGTGAACAGCCATAAGATAAAATTCAAAAATTTAAAATAGATTAAAAACGAATTAAATAATTTGGCTGAATTTAAAATACCCCAAAATTTAAAGCAGATTAAAATTTATATTTAAGATTTATATTTAAAAGGGGAGAAGATTTAGGCCAGGCCAGCTTGATGAAATAAAAAAGTTTTAAGCGCGCGACGGAAGGTGCGCAGATCCGGGATCCTCCGTATCTCCGGGGGGAGCTCGTTCCAGATCGTAGGTGCCCCCACAGAGAAGGCTCTCCCCCTAGGGGCCGCCAGTCGACATTGTTTGGCCGACGGCACCCGGAGGAGCCCCTCTCTATGGGAGCGTACTGGCCGGTGGGAGGCTATTGGTGGTAGCAGGCGGTCCCGTAGATAACCAGGTCCTAGATACAAACATTAAAAACAATTTAAAAAGATATATATAAACTTGGCCCCAAAGTTAAAAAACATTAACAAAACATATTAAAAACATTTAAAAAGCATTAAGCCAGCCCGGCTTGCTGAAAAAGGAAGGTCTTCAGGGCACGGCGGAAGGCACCGAGGTCTTGAATTCTTCGTATCTCTGGGGGCAGTTGATTCCAGAGGGCAGGTGCCCCCACAGAGAAGGCCCTCCCCCTGGGGCCACCAGTCTACATTGCTTGGCCGATGGCACCCCGAGAAGGCCCTCTCTGTGGGAGCGCACCGGTCGGTGGGAGGTCATTGGTGGCAGCAGACGGTCTCGAAGGTATCCAGGTCCTATGCCATGGAGCGCTTTAAAGGTGATAACCAACACATTGAAGCGCACCCGGAAGACCACTGGGAGCCAGTGCAGCTCACACAGGAGAGGTGTTATGTGGGAGCGCCATGCAGCTCCCGTCACTACCCGCGCGGCTGCATTCTGGACCAGCTGGAGTCTCCGGGTGCTCTTCAAGGGGAGCCCCATGTAGAGAGTGTTGCCGTAGTCCAGGCGAGAGGTGACGAGGGCATGAGTGACTGTGCACAAGGAACGAGTTCTGTCTGTCTGTCTGACTGACTGTCTGTCTATGGTTTGTGTCGCTTTATACTGCTTTGGTAAGACTGCATTTGGAATACTACATCCAGTTTTGGTCACCACGAGGCAAAAAAAGATGTTGAGACTCTAGAAAGAGTGCAGAGAAGAGGAACAACAAGGGAACTGGAGCAGGGGTGGGCTTCAAAAATTTCAACAAGGGATTCTTTGCCCGGTTGCTGGATGGGTGTGGCCATGGTGGGCGTGGCCAGGGGTGTGATAGGCAGCACGCAGCCTCCTGCACCTCCCTGGGAGCAAAAACGGGCCGTGGGGGCGCACGCCACACCCCCTCTGTGCCTCGTTTTTTGGCCTAGTAGGCCTTCCTGCAGCCTTCTGGGAGGGAAAACAGGGCACAAGGGGGCGCATCACTCCCCGCGCCCTGTTTTGGGCCTAGTAGGCCTCCCTGCAGCCTCCTGAGAGCAAAAATGGGGCGAGTGGGGACTCATGGAAGGGGTGGGGTGGGGCAGGGCAGGGTGGGGTGGGGCTAGCCCAGTGGTCGGATTCAAATAATTTAACAACCGGTTCTCTGCCCTAATTATTTCTTCCAATAACCAATACACCAAACTGCTCAGAATGTTAACAACCGGTTCTCCCGAAGTGGTACGAACTGGCTGAATCCCACCACCGGGCCATCCATCCATTTAACAACCGGTTTGCCCGAACCGGCTGAATCCCCTGTCCAAGGTCCCTTCTAACTCTGTCATTCTATAGTCTCAGCTCAATAGCGCCTCAGTCTCTTTCCTTGACATCCTCACATCAAACCCTGAGATCTCCCTGGACCCGCCTCGCAGGTGAGAAACTCAGCATCACAAATTAGCGTCACCATTCGACCTCAGCAATTTTCAGGCTCCAAAATAAATAAAAATAAAATTAAATTAAAATGCAAAGCTGGCATAGCATACGAGTGGGAAATTTAGAGCCTGGCTCCCGTTTCTAAAAATTGCTGCGACCTGCAGAGGTTTTGCTGGGGTGCCACGTCCAGTGGAAACATAGAATCAAGCCTTCAGAATGGCTTACGTATGGGATGAATGAGAGACCCCGAACAGGACAGATTGAACAATAACAACAACAATACACACACACAAAAAAATACAGCAGTCTATTCCACATCGGCCTGGTGGGTTTGGCTGTTGTATCCCTCTTTAAATAAGTGGTTTTTGTGGTTAGGAAAAACTGGAGATCCCTCCTTTTTTCTCTGCGTACCCGAGCAGGAAATATGTCAGAAAGACGAAACTTTTTCTGTCTTTTTTTCCCCCCTTCTTCATATTCAACTACTTATAGCACGGCAGATTTATGGCGTAAATTACACATGTTCTCAGTTTTCTCCACACTGATTTTTTTTTTTAAAGGGTTTAAAAACCTGTTCTAAAGATAAAAATAGCTTTGCGCTGGGAATGAAAGCATCCAACAGTTAACCGTTTTAGACCTTGAAGGTGGATTCTTGGAAACGGATATAGCATCGTTCGCAGGAGGAGGGAATACAGTAAAATATTCTCCATAAGAGGGAAGGGAAGCAGTGGTGGGATTCAATTTTTTTTTTACTACCGGTTCTGTGGGCGTGGCTTGGTGGGCGTGGCAGGGGAAGGATACTGTAAAATCTCCATTCCCACCCCACTCCGGGGGAAGGATATTGCAAAATCACCATTTCCTCCCGATCAGCTAAGGACTCAGGAGGCAGCGAATAGATGGGCCGGGGACCGGTTCGGGGGCATGGCCAGCCAATGTTATTACTGGTTCTCCGAACTACTACAAATTTTTACTACCGGTTCTTGCGAACTGGTGCAAACTGGGAACAACCCACCACTGGGTTTGGGGGATCCTGAGGTCATGGGACACATTTTTTTAGGTTTTCTTAGCAGTGGTATAGCAATGGATTGCTTGCCACTATCTTCTTGGATGGTCTGTTGATGGTCTGAGGGGGTTTGGGTACTCTCTGAGTTAGGTTGTGTTCTTGCAGACATTTATATTACCCAAACTAGGTAACATCATCACTGCTAGAAGGAGAGGGGTTCGCAAGGAGGAGGAGGAGGAGGACAATGACTCTGGGGTACTTGGTGCTCTGTGAGCTTGGTAGTTTCCCTGAAGACACTTAATTACCAAACCAGGTAACATCATCAGTGCTAGATGGAGAGGGGTTTGCCAGGAGGAGGAGGAGGAGGAGGAGGAGGAGGAGGAGGACGACGACGACTCTGGGATACTTGGTGCTCTCTGAGCTTGGTAGCTTTCTTGAAGACATTTAATTACCAAACCAGGTAACATCATCAGTGCTAGAAGGAGAGGGGTTTGCCAGGAGGAGGAGGAGGAGGAGGAGGAGGAGGAGGAGGAGGAGGAGGAGGAGGAGGAGGAGGAGGAAGAGGAGGAGAATGACTCTGGGATACTTGGTGCTCTCTGAGCTTGGTAGTTTCCCTGAAGACATTTAATTACCAAACCAGGTAACATCATCAGTGCTAGAAGGAGAGGGGTTTGCCAGGAGGAGGAGGAGGAAGAGGGGAAGAGGGGGAGGAAGAGGAGGGGGAGGGGAGGGGGGAGGAGGGGGATTCTGTGGTCCTTGGTGCTCTCTTGAGTTTGGTAGTTTTCTTGAAGACGTTTCATTACCAAACTAGATAACATCCTCAGGGCTAGTGACTGTTGATGGTCTGCTCTAATTTATGGATCTTGGAGTTCTTTGAGGTCCCGTTTCCAAGCGCTACCTTGGTCTGACCTTGCTTGGCTTCTTTTAACATCAGCTAAGCTTGACTAGGTGCTGTTTTTTGGGGGGTGGGGTGGGGTGATTTAAGCATAAATGAAATGAACCGTCCATCACTACATGTCAGCAGTGAAAGAGCAGGTCCATATGGGAAAGTCCAATGAAACAGATGTATTGCTAAAAGGCCTATGCACAAGGATCTTCTCAGCTAATGGTTCGCACCTGCTAGGAGTTAGATAAGACTCAATGGGATTTGGGCTTAATTTGCTTGTGGTTACGTACGGATTCTAGACTGATCCCTCTTTTAACTCCCCCTCCACAGGTTCTGCCACTCCTTCTCCTACAGTACACGTTAAGCCAGAGCTTCCCACAGCTGGATAAATGACTCAAAATCGGATAAAAGTATTTTTTTTTCTTTGCACGACACACGAACCCATTATCCAATCGCCACAGGGACATTTAAAGAAGGACTTTCTGAGATGCGGTTTCGGGCGATCCGGAAAAAAAGTTTGGCAAGCAATCCTTTCCCTATATCCTATGGAAAATAACATAAAATAAGGAAAACGATTATTATAATGTCCCGGGACTCTTCCAAACCCATCCCTGGAATATCCTGGGCAATTCTGGACGCCAACGCTTTGAACAGCTGTTGGAAGAAATGTCCATCTGGGTTCAGTTCCAAGTGGGGAAAAAAGACACTGGAAACATGGAGACTGCTTGGAAAGATGGTTTTTAACGGTGGACATCAGGATCACACGGTTTGAGATCCTGGGGGGGGGGGGAAAGGGAAGAGATGCTGAGAGTGCCTGGGTGAAATTAAAAAAATTCCCCTACCGGTTCTGTGGGTGTGGCTTGTTGGGGGGGAAGGTCATGTGACTGGGTGGGCATGGCCAACTCGACATCACTCACATTGAGGGGCTCCTCACCGGCCCCTCCCCTCCCAGCCACTCCTTGTCGTGAATGGAGCCTGGATAGCTCAACAGACAGAGCTCTGTAATTTAACACCAGCTGTCTGCAATTAAAGTAAGATCGAATCTCGCCAGGCTCAAGGTCGACTCAGCCTTCCATCCTTTCTAAGGTAGGTAAATTGAGGACCCAGTTTGTGGGGGCAATAAGCTGACTTTGTATAAATATACAAAAGTATGAAGGCTATTGCTTAACGCATTGTAAGCCGCTCTGAGTCTCCGGAGAAGGGCGGCATATAAATCAAATTAAAAAAAAAAAATTGGGGGTGCCCCAACAACCCTGGAGGCTTTCAAGAAACGACTCGGAACGTTGTAAGTCGAGGACCGTCTGTACAAGGGTCTCCTGCTTGAGCAACGGGGTGGAGGGTGGGGGTTGGACTAGAAGACCTCTGAGGTCCCTTCCAGGTCCCTATTCTGAATAAAGTCGGGAGTGCCCCAATTTTGGAGGCTTTGAAGAAGAGGCTCCGGAAAGAGCCTTGGTGGCGCAGTGGACTAAGTGCTGTTAAAGTAGCACTTAGTTGCCAGCTGCCTGCAATTACCGCAAGTTCGAATCTCACCAGGCTCAAGGTTGACTCAGCCTTCCATCCTTTCGAGGTAGGTAAATTGAGGACCCAGTTTGTGGGGGCAATAAGCTGACTTTGTATAAATATACAAAAGTATGAAGGCTATTGCTTAACGCATTGTAAGCCGCCCTGAGTCTCCGGAGAAGGGCGGCATATAAATCAAATTTAAAAAAAAAAATGGCAGGAAAATGGAGAGGGGAATATTCCTGCCTATCATCCTTCCCTCAGTCTGTGCTGAGATTGAGGAATGGATGACAGGCAGGAAAATCCGCTTCCCCATTTTCCTGCCTTTCACAAAAAAAGGCCCCATTCCAGTTGCTTCCCTCCTTGTCCCCCTTCCTCCTGGGGCCGGGGCAGGAGCTCCGTTGTGAATGGAGTGTTCTGTCCCAGCTACGGAACCCAAGAAATGTAGCGCACACAAAACTCCGAACAACTCCCTTTACTACAAACACAGTCTTTTTCAACTGCAGGTTATTACTAAAAATGTCCTTAACAGCCTGCCAGAAATTCCAAAGATTAGATAAAGGCTTACAAGAGTTGGCAATTAGCCCAGAAACCATGTTTGCAAGGAAAATTCACTCTCAAATGCTCAATGAACGACCGGACGAACATACGTTGTTTCCTGCAACGTTTGCCAGCTGTGTGCAAACTTAAATAGGCTAAGGGAGTGGCCAATTAGCCCCAAGCCTTACTCTCGAGGAGACCTCCTCCTGAGTAACCACTCCTGCCTTTAGGCAGTTCTGCGTGCTCGTGCATTGAGAACAGGCTCCTCCACTTCACTCTCTTCACTTGAAGGAGCCTCTGGAGGATCTGAAGGCCCTGGCTGAATCTCTGCCTCTGGCACCACATCTTCTTCAGCCTCCTCGCTGTCTGACTCGAGCGCTGGCTGCACAGGCTGCTGGCGCGACACCATACCAGCCTCCTCGTCGTCAGGATCAGCCTCAATTCGCGCAGGCCGCTGGCGGGCCACAACATGGAGGGAGAAAAGTTAGCATTCTCTCTGCTGCATTTAACATTGAATTCTGCGGCAGAGAGAATGCTAACTTTTCTCCCTCCATTCAGAACGGAGCTGCTGCTCCCTTTATGGTTTCCTCCCGGCCCCCTCCCTCCTGGGGACCACCTTAAAGGGACAGGCTGCAGCAGCTCCCTTGTGAACGGAGGGAGAAAAGTTAGCATTCTCTCTGCTGCATTTAACATTGAATTCTGTGGAATATTGAGCAGCTGGAAGAAGTGAGCGGTGACCGGCCAGGCGTGGGTGGGTCAAGGAGGAGTAATTACTACCGGTTCGGCGAACTGATGCCCATAATCCCTAGCGGTTCACCCGAACTGGTCAGATTTCACCCCTGGTTTTATGCTCTCTCTGGGCTTTTGAATTTGAGCTTGTATTCTGCTTGGTTGTCAGACTCCCATGGGGTCATGCAGGGGTAACTTTGTAGGTTGTGTTTTTGAGTCCCAAGCTTGGTTGAGCCTTGCTGGGTGATGATGATCTCAAAGGTGGGGCGGGCTGAGTTTCTGCCTCCCTTTTAGGGGAAATATTCTGCCCTTTTAATATTTCCTAAAATATCTCATTTTCCTAGGAGAGGGGTGGGTGGTAAGTCCCTACACAGCTTAAAAATAGATCCAGAGAAAGGGAACAGAAATGATCCAGGGACTTCAAAAGACGGCTTTGAGGAAAGGGTGAAATCCAGTAGGTTCTAACAGGTTCTGGAGAACCGGTAGCGGAAATTTTGAGTAGTTTGGAGAATCGGCAAATACCACCTCTGGCTGGCCCCAGAATGGGGTGGAAATACAGATTTTGCAATATCCTTTCCCCAGGAGTAGGGAGGAAATGGGGATTTTGCAGTATCCTTCCCCTGCCATGCCCATCAAGCCACACCCACCAAGCCACACCATGCCACACACACCAAGCCACGCCCACAGAACCGGAAGTTTAAAAAAAATGGATTTCACCACTGCTTTGAGGTTATGCCAATGAACTTGGAATGTCCATTCAGGAGATCAGAAGATTAGAGGGACACGAGACAACTGTATTCACCGTACCTAATAATTATAATTGATTTATTTGTAACCTGCCTTTATTATTTTTACAAATAATTCAAGACGACAAATGTATCCAACACATCTTCCTTCTCCTATTTTCTCCATAACAACAACTCTGTGAGGTGAGTTAGTTAGTTAGTTAGTTAGGGACTCGGGGCAGTGAACAGCCAGCAAATAAAATACACAGATACAAAATTTAAAACAATATTAAAATCCAATTAAATCAATTTGGCCCATAGTTAAAAACCCTATATTAAAACCCCTAATTTTTAAAACAATTCTTTTTAAAAAGAGTAGGTCAGGCCAGCCGGCTTGATGAAACAAAAACGTCTTTAGGGCAGTTCGGAAAGCACAAAGGTCAGGGATCCGCTGTATCTCTGGGGGCAACTCGTTCCAGAGGGTAGGTGCCCCCACAGAGAAGGCCCTCCCCCTGGGGGCCGCCAGCCGGCATTGTCTGGCCGACGGCACCCTGAGGAAGCCCTCTCTGTAGGAGTGTACTGGTCGGTGGGAGGCTACCGGTGGCAGAAGACGGTCTTGTAAATACCCGGGTCCTAAGCCATGGAGCGCTCTAAAGGTGGTAACCAATACCTTGAAGCGCACCCGGAAGACCACCGGGAGCCAGTGCAGCTCGCGCAGGAGAGGTGTTACATGGGAGCACCGAGTCGCCCCCATAACCACCCGCGTGGCCGCATTCTGGACCAGTTGGAGCCTCCGGGTGCTCCTCAAGGGGAGCCCCATGTAGAGAGCATTACAGTAGTCCAGGTGGGACGTTGGACAAAGAGTGGGTGACTGGCTCAAAGTCACCCAGCCGGCTTTCATGCCAAAAGGCAGGACTAGAACTCACCGTCTCCTGGTGAATGGCCCCAAAGGGATCCATTTGCCATTCGTGGCTAAGGTGAGGCTAGAACTTACAGTCTCAGAAAGTTCCAGAAAAGAATTTCGTTTAGCATCCTTTCGTACAAAGAAAGAGTCATCTGTCTCTCAAAAGAAATTATTCTGTGGATGCTACACGACCAAACTTTCTGAATTATGGGTCTAGTTTTTCCGTAGGTTCTATTTTTAGTTACCAAATAATCTATTTAGATTTACACTACCAGCTTCTTCTGAATTTTTTATTCAGGACATTTTTGACTTGCCAAAGGGGAAACGTTATTTAAATCGGTTTTCTTTCTTGGCGATTTAAAACTGCCCTTCAATTTCACAACCGAAATAGATCCAACACTGGTCCTTGTTTGGTGTTGAACAAGGACTCTCCTGTTTACTGGGAGCCTTTTAAACCGAGTCCCTAGAGAGAACAGCAACTTCAAACCTACCTTCTATTAAATTCACTGCAGCTAACAACCAGACATGCTCTGCAGTTAACATCCTGATACTTTTCATTCATTCATTCATTCATTCATTCATTCATTCATTCATTTTTCTACAGCTGCCCATCTCAATCATGACTCTGCATCAAGGGTGAAATGCTCCCGGTTTGGACTGGCTCGGGCGAGTAGGTAGCAATGGCGGTGGGCAGTTCGGAGGACCGGTAGCAAAAATCCTTGCCCCTGCCCCCCCCATGCCCAGCTGAGCCGCGCGATCATCAGAGGCTTTTTTTCTTTTAAATGCCTCTGACGAGCCAAGCTCTGACGATCCCAGCTGAGTTGCCGGCCATCAGGCAACTCAGCTGGGATCGTCAGAGCCATTTAAAAGAAAAAAACTTATTTTCTTTTAAATGGCTCTGACAATCCAAGCTCTGACGATCCCAGCTGAGTTGGTTTTTTAAAAAAACCCTCTGACGATCAGGCAACTCAGCTGGGATCGACAGAGCCTTTTGAAAGCATTTTTTTTAACATGGTTTTACATGTAAAAAATGCTTTTAAAAGTAAAAAAAAAATTGGCCACGCCCACCCAGTCACATTACCCCCCCACCACCAAGCCACGCCCACAGAACCGGTAGTGACAAATTTGAGATTTCACCGCTGCTCTGCATGGCTTACAATTAAAAAAAAAAAAAACTACAATTAAACACTACAAACATTTTAAAACAATAAAAGCAATAAAGAGAATGACAGAGTTGGAAGGGACCTTGGAGATCTTCTAGTCCAACCCCCTCTTCATGCAGGAAACCCTATGGCAGTGGTGGCGAACCTTTTACTCACTGAGTGCCAAACAGGTTCCGCACTGCGCTTACACGCAGCTCCTCCCCCGGGCGCTGCACATGCAACCTCAGCATCTGATGTGGTTGCATGTGCACCTCTGGTGCAGCTCATATAGTGCTGTGTAGCCAGGTATTTATTACCTGTTGCACCCATTGGAGTTTCCAAGTGCTCTTCAAGGGCAGCCCCATGTAGAGTGCTTTGCAGTAATCTAAGCGAGATGTTGTAAGCCGCTCAGAGATGGCTGACAGTGAGACGGGCAGCATTTAAATTTTTTTTTAATTTTTTTTAATTTATTTTTTATTTTATAATTTGATTTATATGCCGCCCTTCTCTGGGGACTCAGGGCGGCTTACAATGCGTTAAGCAATAGCCTTCATACTTTTGTATATTTGATAAATGAATAAAATAAAAACATCTCAGCCTTCAACCTTTCCAAGTCTGAATTACCTGTTGAACCCTAAAGGTAAAAGTTCCCCTCGCACATATGTGCTAGTCGTTCCTGACTCTAGGGCGCGGTGCTCATCTCCGTTTCAAAGCCAAAGAGCCAGCGCTGTCCGAAGACGTCTCTGTAGTCATGTGGCCGGCATGACTCAACGCCAAAGGTGCACGGAACTCTGTTACCTTCTCACCAAAGGTGGTCCCTATTTTTCTACTTGCATTTTTCACGTGCTTTCCAACTGCTAGGTTGGCAGAAGCTGGAACAAGTAACGGGAGCTCACCCCCTTACGCGGCACTAGGGATTCGAACCGCTGAACTGCCGACCTTTCGATCGACAAGCTCAACCCTATGTACCTGTTTAAAATTAGATTCCACGCACCTGATTTGATTTCCAATAAAGACCCATCTTTGTCTACTTGGCCTCTGAATCAAAGAGGCCTCGCTCTCTAATCTGTTTTTCCAACAGTCTGACAGCTGCCTTAGTCCGACCTAAAAGCACACTGCTTAGGCGAGATGTGTCTCTATGCCAGCTGAGAAATTCCACTCTGGCACTTCAAAAATAAACCTTGAAACAGGGTGCACTGCCCACCCAAAAGGTGATGTCATCTCTGGAATCTTTATTAGATAACAGAGGCATTTATGGACGTGTCCAGGGTTATGAATGTTGGCTATTGCTTACCTATTAAGCATGTGTGAAGAATTTCTATGTGCTATTTTCTTAGCTTGGCATGCAGCTGAGCTGCTTGCTGTTATTCAGGGTAATCTATATTAGAATGCAATGTGGAAAGCATTAATACGTGTTATTATCCACATTTATATATGCATATACACAAACACACATCTCTCTCTTTCTCTATCTATATCTCTCTGTCTTTCTGTCTATCACGCTGTCTATCTATCTATCTATCTATCTATCTATCATCTATCTATCTATCTATCTATCTATCTATCTATCTATCTATCTATCTATTATCTATCTATCCCATCCATCCATCCACCCACCCACCTACCTACCAACCATCTATCTGTCTGTCTGTCTGCCTATCTATCTATCTATCTATCTATCTATCTATCTATCTATCTATCTATTATCTATCTATCCCATCCATCCATCCATCCATCCATCCATCCATCCATCCATCCACCCACCTACCTACCAACCATCTATCTGTCTATCTATCTATCTATCTATCTATCTATCTATCTATCTATCTATCTATCTATCATCTATCTATCTATCTATCTATCTATCTATCATCTATCTATCTATTATCTATCTATCCCATCCATCCATCCATCCACCCACCTACCTACCATCTATCTGTCTGTCTGTCTGTCTGTCTGCCTATCTATCTATCTATCTATCTATCTATCTATCTATCTATCTATCTATCATCTATCTATCTATTATCTATCTATCCCATCCATCCATCCATCCATCCATCCATTTATCCATCCACCCACCTACCTACCAACCATCTATCTATCTGTCTGTCTGTCTGCCTATCTATCTATCTATCTATCTATCTATCTATCTATTTATCTATCTATCTATCTATCTATCTATCTATCTATCTATCTATCTATCTATCTGAGAGAGGGCCTCCTCAGGGTGCCGTCGGCCAAGCAATGTCGACTGACGACCCCCAGGGGGAGAGACTTCTCTGTGGGGGCACCCGCCCTCTGGAACGAGCTACCTCCAGGAATACGACTGATCCCGGACTTCCGGACTTTCCGTCGAGCTTTGAAGACCTTCCTATTCCAGCAAGCCGGGCTGGCTTAAAATTTTAATGGGTTATTTTATGGGCAAAGAGTTTTAAATTTTGGGAAGCCAACTTAATTTAATTCTGTTTTAATTTATTTTAATTTTTATATTGCATGCATTTTAATCTTGGCTGTTCACCACCCTGAGTCCTTCGGGAGAAGGGCGGTATACAAATTTAATAAACCTAACCTATCTATCCCATCCATCCATCCATTCATCCATCCACCCACCCACCTACCAACCATTTCTCTCTCTCTCTGTCTGTCTGTCTGTCTGTCCGTCCGTCCCTCTATCTATCTATCTATCTATCTATCTATCTATCTATCTATCTATCTATCTATCTATCTAGGGATGGCATGGTGGCTCAGTGGATAAGACACAGGTTC
The DNA here is from genome assembly GCF_029215685.1 of Pituophis catenifer annectens. Taxonomy (NCBI): domain Eukaryota; kingdom Metazoa; phylum Chordata; class Lepidosauria; order Squamata; family Colubridae; genus Pituophis; species Pituophis catenifer. The sequence continues at coordinate 77,590,635 of NW_027256888.1, forward strand.
GAGATCCGAGTGTCACCTGATGGGGTGAGCTCCCGTCCTCACCTCAGCTCCTGTGAACCTAGCATGTAAATGTGAGCAGATAAATAGGTACTACTTCAGTGGGAAGATAACAGCTCTCCCTGAGGTCATGCTGGCCACATGACCAAAAATATGTCTTTGGATAGCGCTGGCTCAATGGCCTTGAAACAGGGATGGGCATCGCCCCCTATGGTCGGGAATAACTAGTGGAGTAAAATCTGTAGGGACTCTTTTACTTTTTTTTTTCTTTTTTTTCTTTTTTTTTTTTATTGAAAAAGTTTTTCGAATACAAGTTTTTCCCCCTTTTCCTCCCTTCTTCCCTAACCCCCCCTCACCACCCATCCCCCCCTGTGACTTCTTCTTCACAACAATAAACTAATTCATAATTAATTACATAATATTTTACTTTTGACTTTTTATATATTATATATACTTTATCTCCATCTATATATGTGTATGTATATATACACATAAATACGTGTGTGTGTATCTATATATATATCTATATCTCATCTATATTTTAATCTATCTCTGTCTATCATCTATCATCTACCTATCTAACAATCTATCATCTATCTATCTATCTATCTATCTATCTATCTATCTATCTATCTATCTAATCAATCAATCTAATCTATCTATCATCTATCAATGTATCTGAAAGTTGGACCATAAGGAAGGCTGAGCACCAAAAAATGGAGGCCTTTGAACTCTGGTGCTGGAGAAGACTCCTGTGAATCCCTTGGACTGCAAGGCAATCCAACTGGTCAGTCCTAGAGGAGATCAACCCTGACTGCTCTTTAGAAGGCCAGATCCTGAAGAGGAAACTCAAATACTTTGGCCGCCTAATGAGAAGGAAGGACTCCCTGGAGCAGAGCATAATAATGAAATGAAATAAATGAAAATATAAATCCAATAAATGAAATGAAATAATGCTGGGAACGATTGAGGGCAAAAGAAGAAGGGGACGGCAGAGAACGAGGTGGCCGGATGGAGTCACTGAAGCAGTCGGCGTGAGCTTCAATGGACTCCAGAGGATGGTAGAGGACAGGAAGGCCTGGAGGAACGTTGTCCATGTGGTTGTGATGGGTCAGAAACGACTTCGCAACTACCAACAACAATTTTTCAACTCTCTTGTTTCTCTCTGGCCTTCACACCTGCTTACATTTCATTGATTAGATAGGAAGGGAGAGCCTGTCAAAATTCTCCGCCTGACTTTTTTTTTTTCTCTCTCTCTCCCTTTACAAGGCACAAACACGTTTGCTGCCTCGGTGTGACAGTGCGTTCTCTCACAGTCTGTGCGAAACAAAAGCCGAGAACAAATCCGAGTGTTGCAAAAACAAAGGACAGATGGAAAACGAGCTTCTCCCACACACGGCAGCCGGCAGGGTCATCTGCAGCGCCGAACTGCAGAATAAGAAAAGAGGCACACCTCTATTCAAAGAGGTTTGAATAGGATTTCATTCCATATGGTTTCATGAAAAAAAGGACGAGGGGTGACAGGATAGCCGTCTTCCAATATCTATTCGCCGTGATGGTGAATCTATGGCACGTGTGGCAGAGGTGGCACGCAAAGCCCTCTCTGTGGGCATGCATGCATGCCGTTGCCAGCTGCTTTTCTGGGTTCCATCGCACGCATGCGCGCCGGCCAAATGGTCCTCCACGCATGCGCACCAGCTAGCTGGTCCACCGCGCATGTGCACCGGCCAGCTGCTCTCTTCCAGGTTCTGGCGCTCACATGCGTACGGCCAGCTGGTCTTTGAAGACCATGCACACGCTGGAACCCAGAAGAGAGCAGCTGGCTGGTGCGCATGCATGGCGGACCAGCTGGCCAGTGCACATGCGCGCGCCGGTACCCGGAAGAGAGCAGTTGGCCGGCGCACTTCCGTGATGGACCAGCTATCTGTCGCACGTGTGTGTGACAGAACCCGGAAGAGCAGCTGGCCGCCACGAGCAAGCTCTGGCGTGCATGCTCCAGTTTCGGCACTCTGTGCCGAAAATGTTCGCCATCACTGTTCTAAGTGGTGTTTTTTTTTCCAGTGAAACCGGTCTATCAGGGCAACCTGGTCTATCGAAATATGGGACGGAGCATACTGCTTCCGCTTTCACTTTTCAACCCCAGTCCAGGAGCCTTCGCAGGCAGTCGCTTTGGTGACAAACTATTTTTTGTGTTGAATTTATATTTTACCGACAAAGTAATAAAGGGAGACTAGTATCGATCTATTTCAAGCTTTTTAGCTCTCGTCAGCTAGCCATACCCTTTCTGGGATTCGAACCTGGGCTACTTGCAAATTAGGTTGGTGTATTAACCTCTAAGCCATGGGCTCTCCTCATGAGGGTGAGAAGGGTGAGGGTTAAGGTTAGGGACAGCCCATGGCTGACAGGTTAATACACCCACCTAATATGCAAGTAGCCCAGGTTCGAATCCGAGTAAGGGCATGGCTAGCTGACGAGAGTTAAATAGCTTGGAATAGATCTATACTAGTCTCTCTTTATTTCTTTGTCGGTAAAATATAAATTCAACACAATATCTAAGGGGCTGCCACAAAGAAAAGGGGCTCAACCTATTCTCCAAAGCACCAGAAAGCAGGGCAAGAAGCAACGGATGGAAACTAATCGGGGAGAGAAGCAACTTAGAACTAAGGAACAATTTCCTGGCAGTCAGAACAATTAATCAGTGGAACAAAAGTTGTGAATGCTCCAACACCGGAGGTTTTTAAGAAGAGATTGGACAACAATTTGTCCGATACGGTGTAGGGTTTCCTGCCTGAGAAGGACTGGAAGACCTTCAAAGTCCCTTCCAACTCCGTTATTTTATTATTCTCCATAGGGCCTGTTTTAAAGTTCAGTAGTTGCCAGAATTTTCTGATGATGTATTATGTCTGCATCACCCCTGTTTCTTCTGGTTCAAACAAGTGCTTCAGCATGAAGCATTGCTTTATCCAGATGTTTTGAAGCGTAAGGAATGTTATCTTCAAAGGAAGGAAGAACAAAATTGATTCACCTACGGTAGTGGCCAAAATTGTGGAAACCTTTTGGGAAAAGTGTATTTTCTAAAACTAGCTAATAACACCACTTTTTTTGAGTAGTACCATAAAATTATATATCAATGGAAAAATAATTTAATCAAGAATGTAATGTAATAATTTTTATGAAGGATTTGCTGTTAGAATAGCAGTTATAGTATAAAGAAGTGAAAAACGTAGAAAAAATGAGATATACAAAAATGATCACCATAGAAAAAATGAGATATACAAAAATGATCCCCATAGAAAAAATGAGACATACAAAAATTATCCCCATGTCAGTTAATACTTAGTTGGGTAACCTTTAGCATGAATGACGGCCTTACAACGTCTTCCCATGGAGTGAACCAAGTCTTTTAGTTCTGCAGCTGCTATAATGTGAAGCCAAGATTGAAGGATTGCTTCTATTAACTGGGTTTTATTGCTGGGTCGCTTCTGACTAACAAGTTTCTTTAGTCGGCTTCATAGATTTTCAATTGGGTTAAGGTCTGGGCTATTCCCAGGCCATTCCAGCAGTGGAATAGGATTATCTTGAAACTCCAAAAAAAAAGTGGTGTCATTAGCCATCAAACCTCAAAAACACACTTTTCCCAAAAGGTTTCCACAATTTTGGCCACTACTGTATTTGTCATACTTGATTCCTAGCTTCACCTGTTTGTCATACCTGATGTTCAGTTTCACCTGTTCATCACACCTGGTACCTAATTTCATCTGTTTGTCACACCTGATTCCTGGCTTCACCTGTTTGTCACCATGGTTCCTAGTTTCATCTCTTTGTCATATCTGGTTTCCAGCCTCACCTGTTTATCCCTTCGGTCATGACCAAGAAATAAAAAAGGAATAGATTTGGATTCAGCTTTATGCTCAGCGATTTTATTTACATTTTGTAGAAAAAAATGTAAAAGAAGTGCCACTTAGAAGACTAAGTCAAAAGAAGAGTTCACTTTCCCTCAAATCAAGAAAGAGAAGATCAAAGAAAGAGAAGACTCGGATTGTAATAATATGTGGAATAGGTTTTATACATGGTTGGAAAACAGAAATCAAATTAAGAAATAAGAACATAAAGTGAAATTTGATATTAACATACTGGATATAAATGTAAATAATGTTCCTGCTAACAAAATTAATTATTATGAATTATGAATATTTAAAAATAAAGAGACGGAGCGGGAGGAAAAAGCTAAGAGTAAAGACAAGTTGATGCAGAAAGTTGTAAAATTGTATATATCTGTTGTTAGTATTGTATTTTAATGTCTAATGTAAGTGTGTGTGTGTGTGTGTGTGTGTGTGTGTGTTGTGTTTTTTTTTTCTCTTGACTTCTTTTGCTATTGTGTGTTTGGTTTTAAAATGTAAAATACTGAATAAAAATTATTTTTAAAAAAAGAAGAAGAGTTCACTTTCCCAAAGAAACTGGCTATGTCCTTCCCCCCTCCCTCAAATATGCACTTTTTCATTTAAAATTAAAATCAGGAAAATTTTCAGACCAAGAACATTAAATTTTCCCAGACTAAGAGTCAACAACGTGGCACCCACAGGAATTGTTAGATCCAAAACACCAAGAATTGATGATTAAAGACCTAGGGGGAAAATCAATATATTTTTTTAAAAAAATGCCCCAAACCTCGTGACATAGCCAAGTCTTACAAATGTTCTCGAAACACGTAAATGATCCCACAATACTCAGGGGTATGCTGGTAATAAATTATGTGAAGGGATCATAACTCTATCCACCTGCTGGTCCATCAGGAAGAAACATCTGCAAAAATTAAGACAGAAAGTGACCGTGTTTGGCTGGATGGAAGAAGCTGCCAAAAGAAAAGTTGCATTCAAAAATGAACTGGATCCAGCCCAGTGATGTGGAGAAAAAATATTCCATCTAAAAAAAAAAAAATCCCCAGTGACTTTCTGTGGGAAAGTTAGTTAGGTAGAGGCTCAGAATGTGATCAACTCTTCCAACTAAGGAGAAATTTTCTGTCAGTGGGAACAATTAATCAATGGAACGGCTCGCCTCCAGAAGTTGTGGGTGCTTCATCACTGGGAGGTTTTTAAGAAGTGACGGGACAATGATTTGTCTGAATGATATTGTGGAAACCTTTTGGGAAAAGTGTATTTTTGAGGTTTGATGGCTAATAACACCACTTTTTTGGGGGGGAGTTTCAAGATAATCCTATTCCACTGCTGGAATTTCCTGGGAATAGCCCAGACCTTAACCCAATGGAAAATCTATGAAGCCGACTAAAGAAACTTGTTAGTCAGAAGCGACCCAGCAATAAAATTAACCCAGTTAATAGAAGCCATCATTCAATCTTGGTTTCACGTTATAATAACAGTTGCAGAACTAAAAGATTTGGTTCACTCCATGGGAAGATGTTGTAAGGCCGTCATTCATGCTAAAGGTTACCCAACTGAGTATTAACTGACCCGGTGATAATTTTTGTGTATCTCATTTTTTCTACGTGTTTCACTTTTCTTCTTTATACTATAACTGCTATTCTAAGAGCAAATCCTTCATAAAAGTTATTGGTGGTGGCACGACAGCTCCCCCAGTACCTGGATGAAGCTGTCTATCTGGACCCTTACCAGTCGGGCTTCAGACAGGGGCACAGCACGGAAACGGCATTGGTCGCATTGGTGGATGATCTCTGGAGGGCTCGGGACAGAGGTTGTTCCTCTGTTCTGGTCCTATTAGATCTCTCAGCGGCTTTTAATACCACCGACCATGGTATCATGCTGCAGAGGATGAGGGGGTTAGGAATAGGAGGCACTGTGTTGCAGTGGTTCTCCTCCTTCCTCTCCGACCGCTCGCAGTTAGTGACCTCGAGGCGCCTCGCTTGGGGGGTGCCGCAAGGGTCGGTCCTCTTGCCTCTTCTGTTCAACATTTATGTGAAGCCGTTGGGCGAGATCATCCATGGTTTTGGGGTGAGGGTACATCAGTACGCTAATGACACTCAGCTGTACATCTCCACCCTAGGCCACCCCAATGATGCCCTTGATGTGATGTCCTGCTGCCTGGAGGCTGTACGGGTCTGGATGGGGAGAAATAGGCTCAGACTCAACCCTTCCAAGACCGAGTGGCTGTGGCTACCCGCGTCCCGGTATAGTCAGCTGACGCCATCGCTGGCTATAGGGGGTGAATCTCTACCCCCCAAAGAGAGGGCTCGCAATCTGGGCGTCCTCCTTGATGCACGGCTGTCTTTAGAAGAGCATATGACGGCCGTGGCCAGGGGGGCTTTCTATCAGGTTCGCCTGATTCGCCAGTTGCGTCCCTTTCTGGACCGGGACGCCTTGCGCACAGTCACTCACGCCCTTGTTACCTCCCAGCTGGACTACTGTAATGCTCTCTACATGGGGCTTCCCTTGAAGAGCACTCGGAGGCTCCAACTGGTCCAGAATGCAGCCGCGCGGGTAATTATGGGTGCAACTCGTTGTGCCCATGTAACACCTCTCCTGTGCGAGCTGCACTGGCGCCCAGTGGTCTTCCGGGTGCGATTCAAGGTGTTGGTTACCACCTTTAAAGCGCTCCATGGCTCAGGACCTGGGTACCTACGAGATCGCCTTCTGCCACCGATAGCCTCCCACTGACCAGTCCGCTTCCACAGAGAGGGACTCCTTAGGGTACCGTCGGCCAAATTATGTTGGCTGGCGATCTGACAGAATGATTAATTAATGGGTTATGGTTAGGTAGTAACCATGTTACTAACTGAGCAAGTGCGGTGATTCACATAACAACTATGGCACAAAAGGTCGTAAAATGAGGCAAAATTCATCTAACAACTGTCTTGTTTAGCAGACTGTGGTCGCAAATCAAGGACTACCTATAGTTTTTTTCTAAAAGCCAGATGTTTGTGTGTTGATGAGATTGCAGGAAATTAAAAAGACACACTTAACCTCCGAAAAGTTAATAAACCTTGTTGTACGCGCATACAGTCATACACTCCTACCATTAAGCCCATTGGAATTTGTATAGATATATCGTCCCTCACTCCTTTACACAAATACATTCCTGGGAGATGAGATTCTCCCAAAAAGAAGACATAGGCAAAGACATTTCCAGTGGAACTGTGTCCAAAAAGGATAAGAATTTGAGGGATTTTTTTGATTACCAGTTTGAGTAATCAAAATGGCACTCTGGTGACTTCACTCAAAAAGAATGCCTCACGATTATAGCCCTATATTCCAATGGGCTTTGGCCTAAACAAAATGGCGCCTTGAGGTTTAGAAACGTACCACTGAATGTTCTCCAAAATTTGACCCCAAGTGCTGCCAGAAAAATATGAAGAAAAAGAGTTTTGCTCTTACTTAGGTGGAACATAGAATAATAGAGGAAAGAAGCTTCTTGGATGAGAAGCGAAACGCCTTCAAAAGAGGAAAAAAAGAAGGAAGTCCAGTTGCCTCCAGAAAAAAAGAATCTTTGGGACAACCAGGACCTGGATGACTGAGGATCTCTACAGACTTTTAGCTATACAATTTGGGATGAACACTCTTTGAATGATGGGGGAGTAAGAATGGATTTCCAGAGGGAAAAAAAATTGCAGACCACAGGAACCCGGAGCACCACTCAGCTGACCCTGAGGACAAAGATAAACCTCCAAGTGGCCTCAACGATTCTCTAAAAGGATGCAAATGACCAGCTGTCTGCAAGGTGTATAAATCTTTCCATTCTCCACCATCCAGTCAGAACTGAGGAAGCTTCTTGGATGAGAAGCGAAACGTCTTCAAAAGAAAAAAAACAAGAAAGTCCAGTTGCCTCCAACATGGGATGACCATGACCTGGATGACTGAGAATCTCTACAGATGTATAGAATAATAGAGTTGGAAGGGACCTCGGAGGTCTTCTAGTCCACCCTCCTGCTAGAGCAGGGGTATCAAACTCGTAGCCCATGGGCTAAATATGTCACACCCTGGCCACGCCCGTGCCTGGTTTTAGCGAAGGGGAAAAAAAGTCACATGACGATGCCGTGACGACGCATGTTTGACACCCCTGTGCTAGACCAAGAGACCCTATACAATTTCAGACCAATGGTTTTCAAATGATCATCCCTTTAGGATCATCCATCGGAAAACATTCACTGATGAAATGTTTCTGGGACCTAGACTGACTATAATAAAAAATCCTCCCTTTTTAATCCCTTAATTTGGGGTAAAGTTGCGGTGATTGGATGGAGCTCAGCATTTACTGTCTGGATGCCCTTCCTGATGCCACACGGAGTTCACAGCACTTTTTTTTTTCTTTGCACTCCACAACCAGAGGTGATATTCATCTGGTTTGGACCGGTTTGCCCAAACCGGTAGCGGAAATCATGGGTGGGCCGCCCACCTGCCCAGCCGCCCCGGCTCTATGGCATCCTATTTAGGCATGTTTTTGAGGCTGAGCGGATGCACGGAAGGCACGCCCGCCAGCAAAGACAGGGAACATGTGTGGATGGGGCATGTGCGCTCACATTTGCGAACCAGTAGGGGAAGTAAATAAATACCATTTCAGCCTGCAACCTAGGATTGAACTCTCAACCTTCCGAGTGGGAGGCGAGTGTCTTCGCCACTAGGTCACCGTACCGCTCAGACCGACTATAATACATAGCTTTAAATTTCATTTACCTCCTGTCTGTTCAAAACGTGGCCCACCAAATTGAAAAAGACCGTTGATAGTAGATGCATTTAAATATGGTGGGCCACAACTGGAACCATATCTAAGGAGAACATTCCTAACAGTGAGAATAATTAACCAGTGGAAATTGTGGGTGCCCCAACACTTTGGGAAGAGACTGGACAGCCATCTGTCAGAAATAATATAGGTCAGTGGTGGGTTTCTACTGGTTCACCCCGGTTCAGACAAACCGGTAGCGGCGGTGGGAGGCTCCGCCCACCCACCCGAACATCATCACGGACGCTCTACGCATGCACAGAAGCGCCACGCGCGAGCAAAGCAAGCGTGCAAGCGCGCACTCACAGTTCCAAACTGGTAGCAAAGGTAAGTGAAACCCACTACTGGCATAAGTCTCCTGCGAGAGCAGGGGGTTGGACTAGATGACCCCCAAGATCCCTTCCAACTCTGTTGCTGTTGCAAAGTTCGAACAAAGCGGAGCTAAACGAAAGCCCATTTCAAGCAACTCTGTCAAACTCCAGAGTTCAAAACCTTATTTGTCCAGAGGTTAGTCCTTTCAACGTGCTCTTAAAAAAAAAGAACAACCCCCATTTGCTAAATGTATCTTTTAAGTATTTCTGTTTAATGCAAACATAGCCAGAAGGGTGTGGAAAGGGCCGAAATGTCAGCTAAAACAGGAGCTGTTTTGAGAAAAGGAGTAAAAGGATTCAGACTATTTGCCAAATCCATGCTAAAGAATTCCTATGAGATCATTCCTCAAACAGATTTATCTCTTCTCCACACCTGTCTTTCTATCCCCCGATTGGCTAGAATAGGTTTGCGAGAAATTGTTTTGTATGCTTTTCGGGGGCTCTCAAAACAGCTGTTTCCATTGATAGCTGGCTCTTAAGTGTAAAAAAAAATCAAAATCCACCCTGTTTTTTTTTTCCTCCCTCCCTTTCCTTAAACAGACCTTCATGCTTCTGATTTTGTGCACAATTCTGCTCTGCTTTTCAAGCCACTGAATATGAAAGAGGAATTAAAATAGATAAGATAAAAAAGATCTAAATTCAATATATCCTTAAAGGCAGGGGTCAGTTCTACTTACCTTTACTACCGGTTTGCAACGGGGCCGCGCACGCTTCTGTGCATGCGCAGAAGCGCCCTGATGATGTCGGGGTCAGTGGGCGGAGCCTCCCACCGGTTTTACTACCGGTTCTATAGAACTGGTCCGAACCGGGGGCAACCCATCACTGCTTAAAGGGAAATGGCCTGGTGGCTCAGCAGACTGATAGCATTGTGATTAACACCAGCTGTCTGCAATTACTGTAAGTTCGAATCTCACAAGGCTCAGGGTTGACTCAGCCTTCCATCCTTTCTAAGGTAGGTAAAATGAGGACCCAGTTTGTGGAGGCAATAAGCTGACTTTGTATAAATATACAAAAGTATGAAGGCTATTGCTTAACGCATTCGTCATCTTCAGGCTGGTGTTTTCGGCTTCGTGCTTCTAGGAGCAATGTGTGTGATTGCTCCTAGAAGCACGAAGCCGAAAACACCAGCCTGAAGATGAAGGAATTGTGGGTGCTCCAACACTGGTGTCCCAAAGGAGAACCGGTAGTGGAAATTCTGACTGGCCCCGCCCCCATCTATTCTCTGACTCCCAAGTCCCAGCTGATTGGGAGGGAATGGAGATTTTACAGTATCCTTCCCCTGCCATGCCCACCAAGCCACGCCCACCAAGCCATGCCACGCCCACCAAGCCACATCCACAGAACCGGTAGTAAAAATTTTTGAAACCCACCACTGGTGGGGGGGTTGCCCTTTGGTCTACACTGGGCTTTCTCATGAGCAAATATGTTCAGCATCTTAATGATGGTTTCTGCTGAAGTAGCTTCTTTAATTCGGGTTGAAAAAGAGTGTTAACAGGAAACATTGTCACAGTGCGAAGCTTCTTGGACGGGAAGCGAAACGTCTTCAAAGAAAAACAAAAAAAAAATAAGAAAGTCCAATTGCCTCCTGAAAAAGCTCCTTTGGCACAACCAGGACCTGGATGACTGAGAATCTCTGCAGACTTTTAGCTATACAATTTGGGATGAACACCCTTGGAATGGTGTGGGAGTAAGAATGGATTTCCAGAGGAAAAAAAATTGCAGATTACAGGAATCATTTGCACCACTCAGGTGACCCTGAGGACACAGATAAAGCTCCAAGTAGCCTCAACGACTCTAAAAAGGATGCAAATGACCAGCTGTCTGCAAGGAACATAAATCCTTCCATTCCCCACCATCAAGTCAGAGCTGAAGAAGCTTCTTGGATGAGAAGCGAAAGGTCTTCAAAAGAAAAAACAAGAAAGTCCAGTTGCCTCCTGAAAAAGAACCAGGACCTGGATGACCGAGAATCTCTACAGAGTTTTAGCTGTACAATTTGGGATGGACACCCTTGGAATGGTGTGGAAGTAGGAATGCAACAAATGCTCTTCATAGGCTTTGTCCGAGGTCCTGAAACAACACACACACACACACACACACACACACACACACACACACACACACACACATATATATATGCTCCTGGAAGCACGAAGCCGAGAACACCAGCCTGAAGATGACGAATGAGACTTCGTCGAAACGTCGCCAAGACACTTCCAATTTTACGTGGGAGAAGACCCGAATAACCAAAGACCTACATATACATATATATATATATATATATATATATATATATATATATATATATATATAGCCCTTGACCTACAACCTTTTATTTAGTGATCATTCGAAATTACAGTGGCACTGAAAAAAAAGTGTCTTATGACTGTTTGTCCCACTTAACGTCCATTGCAGCATTCCCACGGTCATGTGATCAAAATTTGGCCATTTTGGCAACTGACTCCTATTTATGACGGTTGCATTGTCCTTGGGGGGGGGTCATGTGATCCCCTTTTCGACCTCCTGATGAGTAACGTCCATCGGGAAGCCAGATTCACTTAATGACTTCTGGCCTCCAGAAATAATTGTGTGAATGCTCCAACCCTGGAGGTTTTTAAGAAGAGATCGGACAGCCATTTGTCTGAAATGGTGTAAGCAGTGGTGGGATTCAAATAATTTAACGACCGGCTCTCTGCCCTAATGACCGGCTGGGTGGGCGTGGCCATGGTGGATGTGGCCAGGGGTGTGACAGGCAGCACTTGGCCTCCTGCACCCCCCTGGGAGCAAAAACAGGCCGTGGGGGGTGGGGCACGCTGCACCCTCCTTGCACCCTGTTTTGGGCCTAGTAGGCCTGCCTGCAGCCTCCTGGGAGCAAAAACAGGCCGTGGGGGGTGGGGCACGCTGCACCCTCCTTGCACCCTGTTTTAGGCCTAGTAGGCCTGCCTGCAGCCTCCTGGGAGTAAAAACAGGCCGTGGGGGGTGGGGCACGCTGCACCCTCCCTGCACCCTGTTTTGGGCCTAGTAGGCCTGCCTGCAGCCTCCTGGGAGTAAAAACAGGCCGTGGGGGGTGGGGCACGCTGCACCCTCCCTGCACCCTGTTTTGGGCCTAGTAGGCCTGCCTGCAGCCTCCTCGGAGCAAAAACAGGCCGTGGGGGGTGGGGCACGCTGCACCCTCCTTGCACCCTGTTTTGGGCCTAGTAAGCCTGCTTGCAGCCTCCTGGGAGCAAAAACAGGCCGTGGAGGGTGGGGCACGCTGCACCCTCCTTGCACCCTGTTTTAGGCCTAGTAGGCCTGCCTGCAGCCTCCTGGGAGTAAAAACAGGCCGTGGGGGGTGGGGCACGCTGCACCCTCCCTGCACCCTGTTTTGGGCCTAGTAGGCCTGCCTGCAGCCTCCTGGGAGTAAAAACAGGCCGTGGGGGGTGGGGCACGCTGCACCCTCCCTGCACCCTGTTTTGGGCCTAGTAGACCTGCCTGCAGCCTCCTCGGAGCAAAAACAGGCCGTGGGGGGTGGGGCACGCTGCACCCTCCCTGCACCCTGTTTTGGGCCTAGTAGGCCTGCCTGCAGCCTCCTGGGAGTAAAAACAGGCCGTGGGGGGTGGGGCACGCTGCACCCTCCCTGCACCCTGTTTTAGGCCTAGTAGACCTGCCTGCAGCCTCCTCGGAGCAAAAACAGGCCGTGGGGGGTGGGGCACGCTGCACCCTCCTTGCACCCTGTTTTGGGCCTAGTAAGCCTGCTTGCAGCCTCCTGGGAGTAAAAACAGGCCGTGGGGGGTGGGGCACGCTGCACCCTCCTTGCACCCTGTTTTAGGCCTAGTAGGCCTGCCTGCAGCCTCCTGGGAGCAAAAACAGGCCGTGGGGGGTGGGGCACGCTGCACCCTCCCTGCACCCTGTTTTGGGCCTAGTAGACCTGCCTGCAGCCTCCTCGGAGCAAAAACAGGCCGTGGGGGGTGGGGCACGCTGCACCCTCCTTGCACCCTGTTTTGGGCCTAGTAAGCCTGCTTGCAGCCTCCTGGGAGCAAAAACAGGCCGTGGGGGGTGGGGCACGCTGCACCCTCCCTGCACCCTGTTTTGGGCCTAGTAGGCCTGCCTGCAGCCTCCTGGGAGTAAAAACAGGCCGTGGGGGGTGGGGCACGCTGCACCCTCCCTGCACCCTGTTTTAGGCCTAGTAGACCTGCCTGCAGCCTCCTCGGAGCAAAAACAGGCCGTGGGGGGGTGGGGCACGCTGCACCCTCCTTGCACCCTGTTTTGGGCCTAGTAAGCCTGCTTGCAGCCTCCTGGGAGCAAAAACAGGCCGTGGAGGGTGGGGCACGCTGCACCCTCCTTGCACCCTGTTTTAGGCCTAGTAGGCCTGCCTGCAGCCTCCTGGGAGTAAAAACAGGCCGTGGGGGGTGGGGCACGCTGCACCCTCCCTGCACCCTGTTTTGGGCCTAGTAGGCCTGCCTGCAGCCTCCTGGGAGTAAAAACAGGCCGTGGGGGGTGGGGCACGCTGCACCCTCCCTGCACCCTGTTTTGGGCCTAGTAGGCCTGCCTGCAGCCTCCTGGGAGCAAAAACAGGCCGTGGGGGGTGGGGCACGCTGCACCCTCCTTGCACCCTGTTTTGGGCCTAGTAGGCCTGCTTGCAGCCTCCTGGGAGCAAAAACAGGCCATTGGGGGTGGGGCACGCTGCACCCTCCCTGCACCCTGTTTTGGGCCTAGTAGGCTTGCCTGCAGCCTCCTGGGAGCAAAAACAGGCCGTGGGGGGTGGGGCACGCTGCACCTTCCTTGCACCCTGTTTTGGGCCTAGTAGACCTGCCTGCAGCCTCCTGGGAGCAAAAACAGGCTGTGGGGGGTGGGGCACACTGCACCTTCCTTGCACCCTGTTTTGGGCCTAGTAGGCTTGCCTGCAGCCTCCTGGGAGCAAAAACAGGCCGTGGGGGGTGGGGCACGCTGCACCCTCCCTGCACCCTGTTTTGGGCCTAGTAGGCCTGCCTGCAGCCTCCTGGGAGCAAAAACAGGCCGTGGAGGGTGGGGCACGCTGCACCCTCCTTGCACCCTGTTTTAGGCCTAGTAGGCCTGCCTGCAGCCTCCTGGGAGTAAAAACAGGCCGTGGGGGGTGGGGCACGCTGCACCCTCCCTGCACCCTGTTTTGGGCCTAGTAGGCCTGCCTGCAGCCTCCTGGGAGTAAAAACAGGCCGTGGGGGGTGGGGCACGCTGCACCCTCCCTGCACCCTGTTTTGGGCCTAGTAGACCTGCCTGCAGCCTCCTCGGAGCAAAAACAGGCCGTGGGGGGTGGGGCACGCTGCACCCTCCCTGCACCCTGTTTTGGGCCTAGTAGGCCTGCCTGCAGCCTCCTGGGAGTAAAAACAGGCCGTGGGGGGTGGGGCACGCTGCACCCTCCCTGCACCCTGTTTTAGGCCTAGTAGACCTGCCTGCAGCCTCCTCGGAGCAAAAACAGGCCGTGGGGGGTGGGGCACGCTGCACCCTCCTTGCACCCTGTTTTGGGCCTAGTAAGCCTGCTTGCAGCCTCCTGGGAGCAAAAACAGGCCGTGGAGGGTGGGGCACGCTGCACCCTCCTTGCACCCTGTTTTAGGCCTAGTAGGCCTGCCTGCAGCCTCCTGGGAGTAAAAACAGGCCGTGGGGGGTGGGGCACGCTGCACCCTCCCTGCACCCTGTTTTGGGCCTAGTAGGCCTGCCTGCAGCCTCCTGGGAGTAAAAACAGGCCGTGGGGGGTGGGGCACGCTGCACCCTCCCTGCACCCTGTTTTGGGCCTAGTAGGCCTGCCTGCAGCCTCCTGGGAGCAAAAACAGGCCGTGGGGGGTGGGGCACGCTGCACCCTCCTTGCACCCTGTTTTGGGCCTAGTAGGCCTGCTTGCAGCCTCCTGGGAGCAAAAACAGGCCATTGGGGGTGGGGCACGCTGCACCCTCCCTGCACCCTGTTTTGGGCCTAGTAGGCTTGCCTGCAGCCTCCTGGGAGCAAAAACAGGCCGTGGGGGGTGGGGCACGCTGCACCTTCCTTGCACCCTGTTTTGGGCCTAGTAGACCTGCCTGCAGCCTCCTGGGAGCAAAAACAGGCTGTGGGGGGTGGGGCACACTGCACCTTCCTTGCACCCTGTTTTGGGCCTAGTAGGCTTGCCTGCAGCCTCCTGGGAGCAAAAACAGGCTGTGGGGGGTGGGGCACGCTGCACCCTCCTTGCACCCTGTTTTGGGCCTAGTAGACCTGCCTGCAGCCTCCTGGGAGCAAAAACAGGCCGTGGGGGGTGGGGCACACTGCACCTTCCTTGCACCCTGTTTTGGGCCTAGTAGGCCTGCCTGCAGCCTCCTGGGAGCAAAAACAGGCCGTGGGGGGTGGGGCACACTGCACCTTCCTTGCACCCTGTTTTGGGCCTAGTAGACCTGCCTGCAGCCTCCTGGGAGCAAAAACAGGCCGTGGGGGGTGGGGCACGCTGCACCCTCCTTGCACCCTGTTTTAGGCCTAGTAGGCCTGCCTGCAGCCTCCTGGGAGCAAAAACAGGCCATTGGGGGTGGGGCACGCTGCACCCTCCTTGCACCCTGTTTTGGGCCTAGTAGACCTGCCTGCAGCCTCCTGGGAGCAAAAACAGGCCATTGGGGGTGGGGCACGCTGCACCCTCCTGGCACCCTGTTTTGGGCCTAGTAGACCTGCCTGCAGCCTCCTGGGAGTAAAAACAGGCTGTGGGGGGTGGGGCACACTGCGCCCTCCTTGCACCCTGTTTTGGGCCTAGTAGGCCTGCCTGCAGCCTCCTGGGAGCAAAAACAGGCCATTGGGGGTGGGGCACGCTGCACCCTCCTGGCACCCTGTTTTGGGCCTAGTAGACCTGCCTGCAGCCTCCTGGGAGCAAAAACAGGCCGTGGGGGGTGGGGCACGCTGCGCCCTCCTGGCACCCTGTTTTGGGCCTAGTAGACCTGCCTGCAGCCTCCTGGGAGCAAAAACAGGCCATTGGGGGTGGGGCACGCTGCACCCTCCTGGCACCCTGTTTTGGGCCTAGTAGACCTGCCTGCAGCCTCCTGGGAGTAAAAACAGGCTGTGGGGGGTGGGGCACACTGCGCCCTCCTTGCACCCTGTTTTGGGCCTAGTAGGCCTGCCTGCAGCCTCCTGGGAGCAAAAACAGGCCATTGGGGGTGGGGCACGCTGCACCCTCCTTGCACCCTGTTTTGGGCCTAGTAGACCTGCCTGCAGCCTCCTGGGAGTAAAAACAGGCTGTGGGGGGTGGGGCACACTGCGCCCTCCTGGCACCCTGTTTTGGGCCTAGTAGACCTGCCTGCAGCCTCCTGGGAGTAAAAACAGGCCATTGGGGGTGGGGCACGCTGCACCCTCCTGGCACCCTGTTTTGGGCCTAGTAGGCCTGCCTGCAGCCTCCTGGGACCAAAAACAGGCCGTGGGGGGTGGGGCACGCTGCACCCTCCTTGCACCCTGTTTTAGGCCTAGTAGGCCTGCCTGCAGCCTCCTGGGAGCAAAAACAGGCCGTGGGGTGGGGGTGGGACACCCGAACCAGCCCGAACCGGCTAAATCCCACCACTGGGTGTAAGGTTTCCTGCCTGAGCAGAGGGTTGGACTAGAAGACCTCCATGGTCCCTTGGTTATTGTGTAATATTTGGGATGGGGGGGAGGAAACCCAAGAAAACCCTTTTGCCTTTGGGAAAAAGAGCATCTTTGGGACAGACTGCAAGCCCATACATTTGGGAAGGGCATCGAATTGAAGAAGGCCATTTCAGGTCAATCAATAACAAGAGCCGAGGGATGATATATTGCAGATCAGCCCTTAATGCATTTCGGAAAGAATGCTCTTATTCAGCAGCCCTTGATTTGATAAATAATATTTTTTTTCTCTCTCTCTCTCCCTCCCTCCCTCGTACACTTTACCACTTCGCCCACAAAGCCTCACAGAATAAAACTTGGATCGTATCAACCTTCTTTCCACCCGTAATAGCTGCAGCCAAATGCTTTAATGGCAGAGCCCAATAAAATGCTAAGGGTTTTTTTCTTTTTATTAGCTTAGCTGTAACCAAATGGGATTTGGCCAGTCCTGTTTGATCTGCAGCCACTCTGCCTTCTATAAAAAGGTTGACTCTGTCAGCTGGTCTTCATGGCTGCCTTTCTTTTATAGGTAAAGGTAAAGATTCCCCTCGCACATACGTGCTAGTTGTTCCTGACTCTAGGGGGCGGTGCTCATCTCCGTTTCAAAGCCGAAGAGCCAGCGCTGTCCAAAGACGTCTCCGTGGTCATGTGGCCGGCATGACTCAACACCAAAGGCGCACAGATTGCAGTTACCTTCCCACCAAAGATGGTCCCTATTTTTCTACTTGCATTTTTTACGTGCTTTTGAACTGCTAGGTTGGCAGAAGCTGGGACAAGTCACGGGAGTTCACCCTGTTACGCAGCACTAGGGATTTGAACCGCTGAACTGCTGACCTTTCGATCGACAAGCTCAGCATCTTAGCCACTGAGCCACCGTGTCCCTTTTCTTTTATAGGAAAGTAATTAAAATTAAAAATAATAAATAAGCTGTCCCTGCCAATACAGGTAGTCCTCAACTTATGACCACAATTGAGCCCAAAGTTTCCATTGCTAAGTGAGACAGTTGTTAAGTGGGTTTTGCCCCGTTTTACAACCTTTTTTACCATAGCAAAATGCAATAGCACTTACTTATATACCGCTTCACGGTGCTGTAAACCCTCTCTAAGCGGTTTACCGAGTCAGCATGTCGTCCCCAACAATCTGGGTCCTCATTTTACCGACCTCGGAAGGGTGGAAGGCTGAGTCAACCTTGAGCCGGTGAGAATCAAACTGCTGACAGTTGGCAGAATTAGCCTGCAATACTGCATTCTAACCACTGCGCCACCACAGCTCCTAAGTAACTCTACAAACTACAGCTCCAGTTAAGGGGAATCACCACATTTGTTAAATTAATAACATGGTTGTGAAGTGAATCTGGCTTCCCTCTTGACTTTGCTTGTCTGAAGGTCACAAAAGGGGATCATGTGACCCTCGGACATGCGACCGTCATAAAAATGAGTCAGTTGCCAAGCATCTGAATTTTGATCACATGACCACGGGGATGCTGCCACGGTCTTAAGTGTGAAAAATGGTCATAAATAACTTTGTCAGTGCTTTTGTAACTTCAAACAATCACTAAATGAATGGTTTAGTGTCAAGCACTACCTGTATGCACCGGGGGTCTAAATAGAATAGAACAGAACAGAACAGAACAGAACAGAACAGAACAGAATAGAATAGAACAGAACAGAATTTTGTATTGGCCAAGTGTGATTGGACACACAAGGAATTTGTCTTGGTGCATACGCTCTCAGTGTACATAAAGGATATATTCATCAAGAATCATAAGGTACAACACTTAATGGTAGTCATAGGGGACAAATGATACAAGCAACACAATTACAGTCATACAGTCATAAGTGGAAGGAGATTTGTGGTGGGAACAATGAGAAGATTAATAGTACTGCAGACTTAGTAAATAGTTTGACAGTGTTGAGGGAATTATTTGTTTAACAGAGTGATAGCATTCGGGAAAAAACTGTTCTTGTGTCTAGTTGTTCTGGTGTGCAGTGCTCTATAGTGTCGTTTTGAGGGTAGGAGTTGAAACAGTTTATGTCCAGGATGCGAGGGGTCTGTAAATATTTTCACAGCCCTCTTTTTGACTCGTGCAGTATACAGGTCCTCCATGGAAGGCAAGTTGATAGCCATTGTTTTTTCTGCAGTTCTAATTATCCTCTGAAGTCTGGATCTGTCTTGTTGGGTTGCAGAAACAAACCAGACAGTTATAGAGGTGCAGATGACAGACTCAATAATTCCTCTGTAGAACTGGATCAGCAGCTCCTTGGGCAGTTTGAGCTTTCTGAGTTGGTGCCAATTAGAAGCCAATTAGCCAAGAATTCATTTTTGCACTATTTGGATCTTGCTCTCCCAGCCAAGCCAACATGGGTAACCATCAGATGCCATGCCTTGTTAATTTAAGGATTGGATGAGGCTTGGGAGTCTGTAACTAGAAGACATCAAAGGGACTCCTTGCTCGACCTGGGAAAGGCCTAAAAGCAGACAGAGAAGATGGTGTTTGAAGGACGCTTCTGGAGAACCTTCACCAGACGTCACAAGCCAACGTCCCCGTTAAAAAGTGGACAGTGGTCACAGCAGCTGAAAAAGGGACTGTCCCGTGCCAAACTTTCCAGGGTTTGAAATCTATGTGGGTGCGAGTGACAAGCTGGAAAAATAAACTTTTCAATTTAAGGCACCAATTTCAAGGTCAGCCATTGGTCACTCCCTCGACCGCATTAGAGGCCTTTCTTTAAAAAGAGCAAAAGAAAGAAAGAAAGAAAAACTGGGCAGGCATCCGTTTAATGCACACTGGCCTTCTTATACATTTTTCAGACGGTCTTTTGGACATCGGAGTAGAGATGTTCCTGAAATATTCAAAAGCCTATTAGCCCGGCTGAAAAATGACGTCGTTAAAGATGACAGCCTGATTTTTAAAAGCCTGACAGGGAAAGTGCATTAAAGAAATCTGACTCAGCCGACATCCTTTTTTAAAAAAATATAAATACAGTTATATTCATTCCTTAAAACTGATTACAAAAACACCAATCATAAATCATTTGAAAAGGGATATTTGTTTAGAAGAACAAAGTGTACAAACATGGCAGTGATGGAACTTAAACTAAGAAAAGTGGGTTTTCTGAAGGGTTGAATCCTAGGTTATAGATCCATGGGCTATAATGATAAATTAAAAAAAACTGTTTTACTTGTTATTACCAAATTTGCTCCAAAGCTATGGAAGATGGCAAAGTAAGAACAGACACAGTTTTCTC
>NW_027256888.1:77610605-77780605 GCF_029215685.1 Pituophis catenifer annectens
AAGGGGAGGAAGGAGATGGGGGGGAGAGAGAGAGAGAGAGAAAGAGAGGGAGGGAGGGAGAAGGAGAAGGAGAGGGAGAGAGAGGCAGGGAGAGGGAGGGGAGGGGAGGAAGGAGATGGGGGGGGAGAGAGAGAGAGAAAGAGGAGGGAGGGAGGAGAAGGAGAGAGAGAGAGGGAGGGAGGGGGGGTCCTCTTTGGACCTGCAGGCTGGAGCTGCTGGGGCCCTTAGCCGGTTTCTTCCGTCTTGCCTGCGGCCGCTCTCAACACTTAACCTGATGCCCGTCCGCCTTAAATTTTAAAAAAATATTAAAAAAATTAAAATTTTAATTTCCCCCCCTCCCCCCTCCCCCTCCCCCCTCCCCCCCCTTCTCCATACTGTGACTTTAAGAGCCCCCTTCCAAAGTCTGCTGGGGGGTGTGCGTAAATGGGACCAGTGTGTCCACGCCGTTGGGGACTCCCCCCCCTCTCTCCCCCATCCTCCTCCTTTCCCCCCCCCCCCCCCCAGGAAAGTGCAGAGGATCTGGTGGGATTGCCAGGATGCTTCCTTGAAGATCTGGGGGTCCTTTCTCCGGTTTGCACCTATGATCCTATGAGGCTTCCTTGGCCACTTGGAGAAAGGGCTTGGATAGCCAGATGCGTTGGTGCTCCATAGAATCCGATCAATCTATTTGATCGGATGGGATCGCGCCCGGGGATCCCTGCTCTTGGAGGATGCTATCCTTGAGGATCCGGTTCTTCCAAGGTTTGCAACTATCCGGAGGCTTTCCTTTGCCTGCTTGGAGAAATGGCTTTGCTCCCTTTGGGTAGCCCAGATGCGCTGGTGATCAATAGAATCCGATCAATCTATTATATATATTAATCGATTACAGGTAGTCCTTGACTTATAGACTACAATTGAGTGCAAAATTCATGGTCCGGACCTTCCGTAAAGCCCTGAAGACGTTTTTATTTCATCAAGCTGGCCTAGCCTAAATGGTTTTTAATTGGGATTTTAAATTTTATGGATTTGGGGTTTTAAATTGGGTAGCCAGTGATTTAATTCTTTTAATTATCTTAACTTTTGCATTTGTATGTTTTTTAATTTTGGCTGTTCACCGCCCTGAGTCCCTTCTGGGAGAAGGGCGGCATACAAATTAAATAAATAAATAAATAAATAAATAAATAAATAAATAAATAAATAAATAAATAAATAAATAAATAGTACTACATGAGATGGTTGTTAAGTGAGTTTTGCCCAGTGGTGAAATGTAAAAATCTGTTACTACGGTTCTGTGGGCGTGGCTTGGTAATGTGACTGGGTGGGCGTGGCCATTTTTATTTTTATTTTTTTTACTTTTTACTTTTAAAAGCATTTTATCTACAACCTCTTCGGCTGAAGAGGTTGCAGAAAAAAATGCTTTTAAAATCCTCTGATGATCAGGCAACTCAGCTGGGATCGTCAGAAACTTTTAAAAGCATTTTTTTTTTCCCTACAACCTCTTCGGCCGAAGAGGTTATAGAAAAAATGCTTTTTAAAAGCCTTTGAGGATCCCAGCTGAGCCGCGCGATCATCAGAGGCTTTTTTTTTTAAACTTTTAAAAGCATTTTTTCGGCTGAAGAGGTTGTAGAAAAAATGCTTTTTAAAAGTAAAAAAAAAAACAGCCTCTGATGATCGTGCGGCTCAGCTGGGCATGGGGATTTTTGCTACCGGTTCTCCGAACCACCCGCCTCCA
Source organism: Pituophis catenifer annectens (assembly GCF_029215685.1). Taxonomy (NCBI): domain Eukaryota; kingdom Metazoa; phylum Chordata; class Lepidosauria; order Squamata; family Colubridae; genus Pituophis; species Pituophis catenifer. Next base: position 77,612,317 of record NW_027256888.1, read on the forward strand.
TCGCAACCGGGGAGCATTTCACCACTGGTTTTGCCCCATTTTATATGACCTTTCTAATTGGGGCAATGAAACATCTGCGAAAAAACAACCAGGGTCAGAGAGCACCAAGGACCCAACAGTCCTCCTCCTCCTCTTCCTCATACATGCCTCTCCCTTCTAGCACTGAAGATATTACCTTGTTGGGTAATGAAATGTCTGCAAGAAACCAAGTTCAGAGAGCCCAAGGACCCCACAGTTGTCATTCTCCTCCTCTTCCTCTTCCTCCTACTCCTCCTCTTCTTCTCCTCCTCTTCCTCAAACCCCACTCCCTTCTAGCACTGATGATATTACCTTGCTGGGTAATGAAACGTCTGCAAGAAAACAACCATGTTCAGTGAGCCCCAAGGACTCCACAGAAAGTTATTCTGTATGGAAGGAAATTAACCTTCATTTTCCCAAATGTTTCCCTTTTCAAAATCTCCACTGAGAGTTAATCATTGCAATCACTTTCCTAACGTGCATGTTTTAAATAATATATTTACTTCTCGCTCTCGAATATATATATACTATTTGTATATATGTATATGTATATGTATATGTATATGTATATGTATATGTATATGTATATGTATATGTATATGTATATATGTATGTATATATGTTCCAGTAATTAGAAAGCAATCAACTACCCAAAATGTTCCAGTGCATTAGAAATCATTAGAAATTACTTTATTCCAACCAACCTTAACATTGTTTAAAAGTTGCCAAGAAATCTAAGAGGTGTGAAGTTTAGCAGTTCAGTAACTGTAATTATTATTTCCGAAAGTCAAGGCATAAAATTTACGGCTGAGATTTAATAGCAAAGAAAGGGAAGGTTTCAAAAATTTTCAAAATTTGGTTATAGTCAGGACAATGTTATTAGGAAATGCATTTCTCGTTTAATACTGCATAGCATTGAATGCATCTGCCTAGCAGGTATTCATCAGGCTAGTCCCAGCACATTAGTGGAGTAGAGAGTGAAGTGGAGTGGAGTGGAGTGGAGTGGAGTGGAGTGGAGTGGAGTGGAGTGGAGTGGAGTAGAGTAGAGTAGAGTAGAGTAGAGTAGAGTAGAGTAGAAGAATAGAAGAGTGGAGTGGAGAGTGGAGTGGAGAGTGGAGTGGAGTGGAGTGGAGTGGAGTGGAGTGGAGTGGAGTAGAGTAGAGTAGAGTAGAGTAGAGTAGAGTAGAGTAGAGTAGAGTAGAGTAGAGTAGAAGAATAGAAGAGTGGAGTGGAGAATGGAGTGGAGTGGAATAGAATAGAATAGAATAGAATAGAATAGAATAGAATAGAATAGAATAGAATAGAATAGAATAGAATAGAATAGAATAGAATAGAATTCTTTATTGGCCAAGTGTGATTGGACACACAAGGAATTTGTCTTTGGTGCATATGCTCTCAGTGTACATAAAAGAAAAGATACATTCATCGAGAATCATAAGATACAACACTTAATGATAGTCCTTGGACAGTTTGAGCTTCCTAAATTGGCACAGAAAGAACATTGAAGCAGTGGTGAAAATCCAAATTTTTTACTACCAGTTCTGTGGGCGTGGCTTCGTGGGGCGTGGTGTGGCTTGGTGGGCCTGGCTTGGTGGGGGTGGCAGGGGAAGGCTATTGCAAAATCTCCATTCCCACCCCACTCTGGGGCCAGCCAGAGGTGGTATTTGCCGGTTCTCCGAACTGCTCAAAATTTCCGCTACCGGTTCTCCAGAACCTGTCAGAACCTGCTGGATTTCACCCCTGCATTGAAGGTTAAAAATAACCAAAGCTCAGAAACTATTACTTTGTAAGCATGTCTGAATGAGCCACTATGGAAACCTACGGAGATAATGGTGCTCCCATTAACCGCGAATGGATCAAAGGGCATTTCAAGCCAAGACAGCTGAAAGGCACAAGCAGTTTGAAATTATTGTGTGATCAGCCGACGGATCTTGCTTTTATCAGGAAAGAGGGATGATCTCTGGGGAGGCGGCTATTTTGATCTGAATACATTCATATTATGGACGCACATCCAGGAAATATTTAGGCAAGCACTTAATGCTTAGAGGAGAAGGGCTATAAAGCTGTGTTATATGGCGGGAAGAAGGGAAGAAAAAGATAGGAGAAGAGAGAAAAACAGAGAGAGTGAAATAGGGATAAAGAAGTGCCCTGTGTATATTTTATGGATAATGACAGTCTGTCTGATTTAGTCAAGAGCCTTGGTAGTACAGTGGTCTAAAGCACCCTGTTATTAAGACCAGCTGCCTGCAATTACTGCAGGTTCGAATCTCCCCAGGCTCAAGGTTGACTCAGCCTTCCATCCTTTCTAAGGTAGGTAAAATGAGGACCCAGATTGTGGGGGCAATAAGCTGACTTTGTATAAATATACAAAAGGATGAAGGCTATTGCTTAACGCATTGTAAGCTGCCCTGAGTCTCTGGAGAAGAGCGGCATATAAATCAAATTTAAAAAAAAAGTGTCATAATCTTTCACAGATTAACAGAGTGGGAAGGTACCTTGTAGGTCATCTAGTCCAACCCCCTACTCAGGCAGGTGACCGTACATCATTTCTGACAAATGGCAATCCAATCTCTTCTTGAAAGCCTCCAGAGATGAAGCTCCCACAACTTCCGAAGGCAACTTCTATTCCATGGGTTGATCGTTCTCCTTATCGTTCTCCCTCCTTATTTCCAGGTTGAATCTCTCCTTGGTCAATTTCCATCCATTATTCCTTGTCTGGCCTTCAGGTGCTTTGGACAATAGCTTGATCTCCCCTCCTCTCTGTGGCAGCCCCTCAAATATTGGAAAACTGCTATCCTGTCTCCCCAGGTCCTTCTCTTCACTAGATCAGCCATGCCCAGTTCCTATAACCATTCTTAAAATGTTTTAGTCTCCAGTCCCCTAATCATCCTGGTTGCTCTTCTCTGCACTTTGAATACTGGATGCAATACTCTAGGTATGGCCCTACTAAGGCTTTATAGAGTGGTATTAGTACCTCCCTTGATCTTGATTGTATCCCACTGTTAATGCAATTTAGGATTGCATTGGCTTTTTTTGGCTGCCACCGCACACTGTTGGCTCATATTTAATTGGTTGTCCGCTAAGACTCCAGGATCCCTCTCACCGTTACTGATATTAAGCCTGGTTTCACCCAGTCTATATGTGTACTTTGATTTTTCTTGCCTAAGTGTAAGTCTGGCTGATTTAGGTCTGTCTGACACTTTCAACTGAGAAGATAAAGTAGGATCAGCTTATTATTTAGACAGGAAATCAGCAGGAAATTGGAGGGTTTTCCAGAATACAAGTTAGACTAAAAAAGTTTCTTTAAAAAAAACTTTTAAAAGTTTCTTTTAAAAAGTTTCTTTAAAAAAACTTAAAAAAAAACTTTTTAAACTTTCTTTTAAGTTTCTCAACTTTACACAAAGGAGATGATGTCCATAGTTCACAATTGCTACGTACAGGTAGTCCTCAACAATTGAGCCCAAAATTGATGTTGCTAAGCGAGACATTTGTTCAGTGAGTTTTGCCCCCTTTTACGCACTTTCTTCACACCGTTGTTAAGTGAATCTGGCTTCCTCATTGACTTTGCTTGCCGGAAGGTCGCAAAAGGGGATCACATGACCCGCAGGGCACTGCAACCGTCATAAATATGAATCAATTGCCAAGAGTCTGAATTTTGATCATGTGACCATGGGGGGATGCTATAATGGTCGTAAGTGTGAAACATGGTCGTTAGGTCACTTTTTTCAGTGATGTTGTGACTTTGAATGGTCACTAAATGAATAGTTATTTCACAATCAGTAATATTTTAATTTACATTGGCACGGCTAGTTAATGCATCATTATAGTAGCGTGTCTCACATGTCTATACATTATTTAATCTTTGTTATGCTACTGTTTTGTCTCATTTATTTGATTTTACTGTGGCATTGCAGGATTTTTTAAACTTTTGCTGGTAATTGACTGAATAAACCATATATTAAATATGTGTGTGTGTATAAATATATATAATATATATATATATATATATATATATATATATATATATATATATATAAAATTTATATTTGCTGATAAAAGAAATATATATATGTATGCGTGTGTGTGTGTATGTGTGTGTGTATATATCCTTTACAATCAATATCTTCTAAAATTAATATCCTTTAAGAATTCAAAAGAAAAAGTCAAACAGCTGTAGAGGAGGAAATGGAGTCTTAAGAACAGAGACGGAGAAAATTGGATGCGTTTAGCTTCAGGCTAAACAGAGTGATCTGAAAATCTGAAAGGATTTTGTACAAAAGATCAAGTTTGGTCGTTCCTCATTCCAGGCGGGAGCAGAAAGCATCTTGGTCTTCAGTTACAGGAAGGTGCTTGCCTGTTCAATATCATGAAAGAAGAAGAGGGAGGAGGAGGAGGAGGAGGAGAAGAAGAAGAAGAGAGGGAGGAGGAGAAGGAGAAGAGGAAGAGGGGGAGGAGGGGAGAAGGAGAAGTAGAGGAGGAGGAGAGAAAAAAAGAGGAGGAGGAGGAGAAGAAGAAGAAGAGGGGGGAGGAGGAGGAGGAGAAGGAGGAGGAGGAGTAGAAGAAGAAGAAGAAGAAGAAGAAGAAGAAGAAGAAGAAGAAGAAGAAGAAGAAGAAGAAGAAGGGGAGGAGGGGGAGGGGGAGGAGGAGAAGAGGAGGAGGAGGAAGGAGGAGGGGAAGAAGAAGAAGAGGGGAGGGGTAGGAGGAGGAGGAGAAGAAGAAGAAGAGGGGAGGAGGAGAAGGAGAAGAGGAGGAGGAGGAGAAGAAGAGGAAGAGGGGGAGGGGGAGGAGGGGGAGAAGGAGAAGTAGAGGAGGAGGAGAAAAAGAAGAGAAGGAGGAGGAGGAGAAGAAGAGGGGGGAGGAGGAGGAGGAGAAGGAGGAGGAGGAGTAGAAGAAGAAGAAGAAGAAGAAGAAGAAGAAGAAGAAGAAGAAGAAGAAGAAGAAGAAGAAGAAGAAGAAGAAGAAGAGGGGGAGGAGGGGGGAGGGGGAGGAGGAGAAGAGGAGGAGGAGGAGGAAGGAGGAGGGGAAGAAGAAGAAGAGGGGAGGAGGGAGGAGGAGGAGGAGGAGAAGAAGAAGAGGGGAGGAGGAGAAGGAGAAGAGGAGGAGGAGTAGAAGAAGAGGAAGAGGGGGAGGAGGGGGAGAAGGAGAAGTAGAGGAGGAGGAGAAAAAGAAGAAGAGGAGGAGGAGGAGAAGAAGAAGAGGAGAGGAGGAGGAGGAGGAGGAGAATGAGGAGGAGGAGTAGAAGAAGAAGAAGAAGAGGGGGAGGAGGGGGAGGAGGAGAAGAGGAGGAGGAGGAGAAGAAGGAGGAGGAGAAGAAGAAGAAGAGGGGAGGAGGAGGAGGAGGAGAAGAAGAAGAAGAAAAGGAGGAGGAGGAGCAGCAGCAGCAGCTAAGGAGCTGAAGCTTTTTGGATGAGAAGTGAAACGTCTTCAAAGAAAAACCGGAAAGTCCAGTGGCCTCTTGAAAAAAAGCACCTTTGGGACTACAGCTTAATACTTACTTGGTATTCCTTGGTGATCATCTGCCAAGCACTGTATTCACCTTCAACCTGTTTTAATGCCATCATGACCCAGATAGTCCTCAACTTATAACTCTTCACGGAGTGACTGTTTGAAGTTACGACATCATTTTTTTTTTTGAAAAAATGATGTTTTTTTTCACATGGAGAACCATTGCGCCGTCCCCAGGGTCACATGATCAAACTTTGGGATGCTCGGCAACGGACTCATATCTATGACAGATACAATGTCCTGGGATCCCCCCTGTCTGACAAGCAAAGTCAATGGGGGAAGCCCGATCCGTTTAACAACCGTGTTACTAACTTAGCAACGGCAGGGATTCACTCCACAACTGTGGCAAGAAAGGTCGTAAAACGGGGCAAAACTCCCTTAACAACTGTCTTGTTTAGTAAGGGAAATTTTGGGCAAAACTGTGGTCATATATCAAGGACTGCCTGTACCTTAAAACATGAATAAGATGAACAGATAACTACCGGTAATGCATTGTTAGCCCTGGATGGGAAAGGTTGGATAGTCCTTTGGCCTTGCATTCTGGGGAAAAAGAAGCAGAAAAGGTTCTCAGACGAACTTACTAATATGTAAATTCTTTCCCGTTGGCTTATTCGGTTCCCAAGATTCTGTTTATTGAACCTTTTGATGATTAAAAACCTCAGTAATGAGACTCACGATGAATCATTCCTTCTCTGTTGAGAACTGCAACTGTTGTAAAGGAGGCAGTTGGTGAGTGTTATCAAGAACAAATCCTGGCCTGGAATAAGTGGTGGGATTCAGCCGGTTTGGGTGAACAGCAGTAGTGGGATTCAGCAGTTCGCACCTATTCGGGAGAACCGGTTGTTGGAAGAAATCTTATTTTGTTTTTTTTCCCCACTTTACAGGGCTAATCCTGTAAGGATAGGCAGGAAGGAAAAATTCTGGTGGTGTTTCTAGCCTAATCTTTATCGCCCTGCTTACAGAAACTGCCTCTCCGGTTAACCCTTATTACATTGTAACAGCTAAGGCGAAGTGCCCATCGACGTGAGTGACGTTGAATTGGCCACACCCACACAGTCACATGACCACCAAGCCACACCTACCCAGCTAGTCATTAGGGCAGAGAACCGGTTGTTATTTTATTTTATTTTTTTTAAAATTTGATTTATATGCCGCCCTTCTCCGGAGACTCAGGGTGGCTTACAATGCGTTAAGCAATAGCCTTCATACTTTTGTATATTTATACAAAGTCAGCTTATTGCCTCCACAAACTGGGTCCTCAATTGACCTACCTTAGAAAGGATGGAAGGCTGAGTCAACCTTGAGCCTGGAGAGATTCGAACTTACTAATTGCAGACAGCTGGAGTTAAATTACAATGCATTAGTCTGCTGAGCTATCCAGGCTCATTTGAATCCCACCACTGGTGAACAGCTAGTTAAATTGCTGGCTGGCCCCGCCCCTTCCCGCACTGCCCCTTCCAGGAGTCTCCACGCAGCAGTGATGGGTTTCAAATTTTTTTTACTACCGATTCTTTGGGTGTGGCTTGGTGGGCGTGGCATGGCTTGGTGGGCGTGGCTTGGTGGGTGTGGCAGGGGAAGGATACCGTAAAAATCTCCATTCTCACCCCACTCCATGGGAAGGATACTGCAAAATCCCCATTTCCTACCGATCAGCTGAGACTCGGGAGGCAGAGAATAGAGGGGGGGCGGGGCCAGTTAGAGGTGGTGTTTACCGGTTCTCCAAACTACTCAAAATTTCCACAACCGGTTCTCCAGAACTGGTCAGAACCTGCTGAAACCCACCTCTGCCACGCGCCCCGTTTTTGCTCCCAGAAGCTGCAAGGAGGCCTACTAGGACCAAAATGGGGCGTGAGAGGTGCGGTTTTTGCTCCCAGGGGGGTGCAGGAGGCTGAGCGCTGCTTGTCACATCCCCTGGCCATGCCCACCATGGCCACGCCCACCCAGCTGGTCATTAGGGCAGAGAACCAGTTGTTAAATTCTTTGAATCCCACCACTGCCTGGAATGGACCTTAGTCCGAATCAATAAGGCTCCACTTACGTCCTTAAATTCTGTTTCTAACGGTCTCACGATTTTGATCCTTGTTTCTTCCCTGCTCGAACATCCCAAAGGTGCTTTTTTTTCCAAAAGGCAACTGGATTTTCTTGGCTAACTTTTTTTTCCCCCTTTGAAAATGTTTCACTTTTCATCCAAGAAGCTTCATCAGTTCTTACTCAAAAGAAAAATACACACACACACACACACAATCCTTTTGGAAAAGTGCCTTTGGGTGAACTATGACCTGGTTCATGACCGAGAATCCCCCATGGACATCCTCTGCCTGGAATTTAAGTGGAGACGTTTCTCTTTGCTCCTGGAATATTTCTGCTGAAAACTGATGGGTCTTTTGTTGGAATCTCTGCGATCTCCTAGAAAATTAAAGATCACGCCCAGTTTTGATTGCCACAATATTAAAAAAAAGGTGTTGAGACTCAAGAAAGAGTGCAGAGATGAGCAACGAAGATGCTGGAAGTTAAAATATATATGAAGAATGGTTGCACGAATTGGGTATGTCCAGTTGAACAAAAAAGAAGGACTAGGGGTGTTGTGAAACCAATGTTCCAATATGTTGTGGCCTGTTAGCAGCCTGTGCAGCTAGTAGCTGATTCCAACAGCGAGGAGGCTGGTGTGGTGCTGCGCCAGCAGCCTGTGCAGCTGGCACTCGAGTCAGACAATGAGGAGGCTGGAGAAGATGTGGTGCCAGAAGCGGGGATTCAGCCAGGGCCTTCAGAACCTCCAGAAGCTCCCATAAGTGAAGAGAAAGAAGAGGAGGAGCCTCTTCTCGATGCACGGGCGCTCAGAGCTGCCAAAAGGCAGGAGTGGCTCCTCAGGAGGAGATGTCCTCGAGAGTAAGGCTTGGGGCTAATTGGCCACTCCCTTAGCCTATTTAAGGAGGAATGCCAACTGAAGCAATTTGCAGGGAACAACTTCGTTCACACTCCTTCGCATCCTGATCTTAGTTCTTTTATCAGTTTCCTGCAAATTGCTTTTGGGCTTTCTGCCAACCATAGTAAGATTACGATTATTTATTCTTTGGATTCTTGTAGGCTGTTAAGAAAGTTAATTAACAACCTTTTTTTTTGAAAAAGACTGATTTAATTTAGTAAAACTAAGGTTTGTACAGACTTTGTGTGTGCTGCGTTCTTTGGGGTCCGTAGCTGGGGCAGAACACAATATCTGAGGGGCTGCCACAAAGAAGAGGGTGGTTCAACCTCTTTTCCAAAGCCCCTGAAGGCAGGACAAGAAACAATGGGTGGAAACTAATCAAGGAGAGAGAAGCCACCTGGAAATAAGGAGAAATTTCCTGACAGTGAGAAAAATTAATCAGTGGAACAATTTGCCTCCAGAAGTTGTAGATGTTCCATCACTGAAGGTTTTTAAGAAGAGATTGGACAACCAATTGTCTGAAATGGTATAGGGCAGTGATGGCTAACCTTTTTGCCATTGCGTGCCAGGAGGGGTGGGGCGGGGGAGGTTTGCGTGCGCGCGTGCCCACACCCATAATTCTATGCACCCCGCCCTGTGCATGTGTGCTTGACCCCCCTCCCGCCCCCACTCCTGGTACGTGATGGCCTGGCACGCAATGGCCCATTTTTCTTCCTCACCTGGCTCCAGATCCTCTCTATGCATCTGGGGAGGGTGAAAACAGCCTTCCCCACCCCCTCGGAGGCCCAAAACGGCCTGTTTCCCAACTTCCGGTTGGACAGGAAGTGACTTTTTTGCTGTCCCCAGCCTCCAGAGCCTCTCTAGGAGTCTCTTTTCTCTAGAAGGTTGTTTTCACCCTCCCCGGATGCATAGAGAGGATCTGGAGCCAGGTGAGAAAGAAAACGGGCCTTCTCCACCCACCCCAGGCCCTCCAGAGGCAGGAAACAGCCTGTTTCCTTACTTCTGGTGGGCTCAGAAGGTCTGAAAATCAGCTGGGGGGCTGAGCTGGCCTGCCCACTGATATGGCTACACATGCCACCTGTGGCACGCGTGCCATAGGTTCGCCATCACGGGTATAGGGTCTCCTGCTTGAGCAGAGGGTTGGACTGAGGACCTCCAAGGTCCCTTCCAACTCTGTTATTCTGTTATCTTAACCGAATGATGGATACTTCTTCCAAGTCCCCGTCCCCCCCCCCAAGATTTGTCTCACCTCAGCTTCACACCATCCCACACCTTCTCATCCTCTGGTTGACCCTTCGCGAGGTGAGAATCCAAGGAATGCTTCAACAGCAAGCATGTCACTCATTCCAACATCATGTGTGAAGAACACTTTTGGCAAGACGGAAAGTCGTAACAATGACTTCTTTCATTCTTTGATTAGGATTGGAAGCAGGACGACCGAGAGAGTCCGATTCACAACTGTTTTGGGGTCGACCATTTGTTACCCAGGGAAGACTTCTCAGAACTTGTCAAGTTTGATCCTTGGTCTGAATGCCCTTCCTTGCCAAAGACCTTGCTGTTTAAAAATAACTCTCCCCTGGGAAAGTTTATTCTTACTCAGTCTGTCTGCATCAGCAGGGGGTTCACTTGCCAAAGTGTTTGCAAAGGACGCTGTTATCCTCATAGATTCTCCTTGGGAGATCTCCAAAAATCAAGGAGAGCTTGCACTTAGTCGAGATCAGCCTTCATTCGTGTGTCCTCGTGAAGCTACCTTATCCTCATATCTGCTATGCTCTTTCTCTGGCATATAATAACAACAGCAATAGCACTTAAGACTTCTGTACCACTTCACAATGCTTTACAGCACTCGCTGAGCAGTTTACAGAGTTAGCCTCTTGCCCCCCCGACAATCTGGGTCCTCATTTTACCAACCTCGGAAGGGTGGAAGGCTGAGTCAACCTTCAGCTGGTCAGAATTGAACTGCTGGCAGTCGGCAGAATTAACCTGCAATACTGTATTCTTTCTTTCTTTCTTTTTTTTTTATTGGAAAAGTTTTACAATTACATTTTCTCCCCATTTCCCCCCCCCCAACTCTCCCTAACCTCCCTAACACTCCCTAACCCCCCCAACCCACCCCTCCCCCCCCGGACTTCCACAGAATATAATCCAAATCAAAATCCCCTTTTTATAAAACTTGAACCCCTCCACCCCCTATATATTTTTCATCTTCACAAAATTCAAATATTTCTATCTTTGTATAATACTTTCAGTTAAAAGCTATCTGATACTTCCTAGTTTGATATTTGTTCTGCACATAATCTATCCACTTTTTCCACTCCCATTCATAAGTCTCTTGTGAATGATCTTTTAGATATGCTGAAATCTTCGCCATCTCTGCAAAGTTGGCCATCTTCAAAGTCCATTCCTCAATAGTGGGCATAACTTCATTTTTCCAGTATTGACCTATCAGTAATCTCGCTGCTGTTATCATATACAATATCAACTTTATTTCACCCAATGTAAAACACTTAACTATACCCAATAAAAACAATTGTGGAGAAAATTGCAATACTGTATTCTAACCACTGCGATAATGTAAGGTAACATAAGGTAACATAACATAAGGTAACATAACGTAAGGTAATATAAAGTAAGGTAACATAAGGTAAGGTAAGGTAAGGTAAGGTAACATAACATAACATAACATAACATAACATAACATAACATAGCATAGCATAGCATAGCATAGCATAACATAACATAACATAACATAACATAACATAACATAACAACATAACATAACAACAATAGTATAGTATAGTATAGTATAGTATAGTATAGTATAGTATAGTATAGTAATGTATATAATATGGTAATGTGACATGATATATGATATGATATAACCTTACAATATTATAATATAATATAGTGTAGCATAGCAATATAATATAGTAATGTGATATATGATATATAATATGTAATGTAATAGTAATGTAATATAGTAATGTAATAACCTTACAATATTATAATATAATATAGTGTAGCATAGCAATGTAATATAGTAATGTGATATAATATATGATAATATAATATAAGTAATGAAATGTAATAGTAATGTAATATAATGGTAATGTAATATAGTAATGTAACGTAATACCCTGTTTCCCCCCAAAATAAGACATCCCCTGATAATAAACCCAATCGGGCTTAAGAGCACATGGCAATAAGGCCAAGCACTTATTTCAGGGTTCAGAAAAATATAAGACAGGGTCTTATTTTCGGGGAAACACGGTATATATACAATATACTGGTACTTTGGGACTCAATTGCTTTGAAACTCGTTGAATTTGGTACTTAATACATTTTGACATGAAAATTTTGTCCCGATACTCAAGCATTTGTTTGGTACGCAACGCACAAACTACAACTTGTGGGTGTCGGCTGCCTTTTGACCCACTACATTATTCCTTGTGGAATAAATTTGTTACTCATTGTTTTTGGTACTCATCGCGCCTCCTGGAACCATTAACGACAAGTACAAAGGTACCACTGTGCTGTATTATGCAGGTAGTCCTCGACTTACAACCACAACTGAGCCCGAAATTTCTGTTGTTAAGCGAGACATTTGTCAAGTGCGTTCTGCCTCATTTTGCGACCTTTCTTGCCACCGTTGTTAAGTGAATCGTTGCAGTTCTTACGTTAGTGACACGGCTGCGCGGTGAATTTCTGCTGTTAAGCAAGATGGATTTTAAGTGAGTCACACCCAATTTTACCCCCTTTTTGCCATGGCTGTTAAGCAAATCCCTGCAGTTGTTAAGGGAATCACACAGTCCTTAAGCGAATCCAGCTTTCCCCATTGACTTTGCTTGCTGGCAGCCAGCAAGCAGTGGTGGGTTTCAAAATTTTTTACTACCAGTTCTGTGGGCGTGGCTTGGTGGGCATGGCAGGGGAAGGATACTGTAAAATCTCCATTCCCTCCCCACTCCAGGGGAAGGATACTGCAAAATCCCCATTTCCTCCCGATCAGCTGGGACTTGGGAGGCAGAGAATAGATGGGGGCGGGGCCAGTCAGAGGTGGTATTTACCGGTTCTCTGAACTACTCAAAATTTCCGCTACAGGTTCTCCAGAACAGGTCAGAACCTGCTGAAACCCACCTCTGCCAGCAAGTTTATAGCTAACTGCAGGGGCCTTTTGAATTGCTGATCCCTAAAAGCTTTCTCCCAGAAGATTGAGAAATAAATTTATTGAAAGAAGAGGGAGTGAACCTATTCTCCAAGATGGATGGAAACTAATCCAAGAGAGATCCACCCTAAAACTAAGGAGAAATTTTCCTGACAGGGAGAACAATTATTGAGCTGAATGATTTGCCTTCAAAAGTTGAGGGTGCTCCATTACTGGAGGAGGTTTTTAAGAAGAGATGGGAAAACCATTTGTTTGAAATGGCATAGGGATTCCTGCCTAAGCAGGGGGTTAGACTAGAGGACCTCCAAGGTCCCTTCCAACTCTGTTATTCTGAATAATAATATAGGAGGAGGAGGAGGAAAGGAGGAGAGTGATAGGAAGAAAAAGAGAGAGAGAGAGAATGAGAAAGGGATGGAGAAAAGCAGGAGAGTCATAGGGAAAAGAAGAAGGGGGAGAAGCAGGGGTGAAATGCTCCCGGTTCGGACCGGATCACTCGATCCGGTAGCGATGGAGGCGGGTAGTTGCAAAAATCCCTGCCCCCACCCCCCATGCCCAGCTGAGCCGCACAATCATCAGAGGCTTTTTTTTTAACTTTTAAATGCATTTTTTCTACAACCTCTTCGGCCGAAAAAATGCTTTTAAAAGTAAAAAAAAAAAAGTTTCTGATGATCGTGTGGCTCAGCTGGGATCGTCAAAGGCTTTTAAAAGCTATTTTAAAAAGCAAAAGGCTATTGCTTAGCGCATTGTAAGCCGCCCTGAGTCTCCGGAGAAGGGCGGCATATAAATCAAATTAAAATAAAAAATAAAAGAAATAAAGAAAAGAAAAAAAAAACCCTTTTTTTCTTTTAAATGCCTCTGACGATCCAAGCTGAGTTGCCTGATCGTCAGAGGCATTTAAAAGAAAAAAAGCCTCTGCCGATCAGGCAACTCAGCTGGGATTGTCAGAGCCTTTTGAAAGCATTTTTTACAACCTCTTCGCCGAAGAGGTTGTAGAAAAAATGGTTTTAAAAGTAAAATAAAAAATTAAAATTGGCCACGCCCACCCAGTCACATTTACCCCCCCCCCCAAGCCACGCCCACAGAACCGGTAGTAACAAATTTTAGATTTTACCACTGGGGAGAAGAGGAAGGAGAAAAACAGAAAGAAAGAGAAGGAGAAAAGGAGAAGGAATAGGAGAAGGGATTGGGGAAGAGGAAGAGGAAGGAGAAGGAGAAATGAAGGAGGAGGAGAAACGAAGGAAAAGGAGAAGGAGGAAGAGAAGGGGGTGAAGGAGAAGGGGAAAAAGAAAAGAAGGAGAGGGAGAAGGAGAAAGAGAAGGAGAAGGAGAAGTGGAAGGAGTAATATAATAAGGCAGGGCTGTGTAATGTTTTTCAGGGCCCACATTTGATCTTCAAGTGTTAACATCAGTGGCCAGAGTTGAAAAGGGTAGTCAAGGCCAGCTTTGTGTGGATTCAGTAGAAAAAAAAAAAAAAGAAATCTACTACAGTATTACATTAAGTGAATAGAGCTCAGATAATTATGCCCCAGGCATTTAATGACATCTTTCATGGTTTTTTTTCCACTTCTTCCGCATTAAACCTTATAATTTGTTGGAATCTGTTGGAAAGGATCTAAAGGGGCACATTCTAAATTTTGGGGGATCAGAAGCAACCAACCTCTGCAGGCTGAATCATTCTTAGAAGGCAAGGCATCAAGAACCCTTACAGAAACTGGTTAACCCTTTTGAGCAATGACTGGTAGTCCTCAATTTACGACCGCTAGCGGGCCCAAAATTTATTATGCTGCTAAGGGAGTCATTTTCCATCATTTTACGACCTTTCTTGCCTCTGTTGTTAAGTGAATCACTGGGGTTGTTACGTTAGTAACGCAGTTGTTAAGTGAAACTGGCTTCCCCATCGACTTGGCTTGTCACAAAAGGGGATCACGTCACCCCTGGGCCACTGCAAAATTGTCATAAATACGAGTCGGTGGCCAAGCATCTGAATTTTGATCATGTGACCTTGGGATTGCTGCAACGGTCGTAAGTGTGAAAATTGGTCATGTCATTTTTTTTTCAGTGCTGCTGTAACTTCAAAAGGTCACTAAATGAAGTGTTATAAGTCAAGGACTACCTGTATTATCATTCCATTAAAACCCAATTGGTCCTAAGTCACTTTTTCCAGCACTATTTTAGCTTCAAACGGTCACTAAACGAATAATACAGGTAGTCACTATTTTTCAGTCCTGCTGTAACTTCAAACCGTCACTAAACGAAGTGTTATAAGTCAAGAATTACCTGTATTATCCTTCCATCAAATCCCGACTGGTCATAAATCACTTTTTCCAGCGCCATTTTAACTTCAAACCATCACTAAACGAATAATACAGGCAGTCCTCAATTTACAACTTCCAACGGTCACTAAACAAAGACTACCTGTAGTATTGTTCCCTTCAACCCCGATTGGATTTTTCTATTAGTTTTGCTTATTTGCAGAACGTTAATATACACAAATGTTCTTCAAACCACTCGGATATATGCTCCCTTTTCCATTATATATAAAGCGAAAAGGAAATTATCCCGAACAGGATGTTTGTGTCGAAAAAAAAAAATCTGTTTTTGTCTTCGAAAATCCACGGTCAAACTTCTCTGCAAGAGAAACATTTTTGGGTGTGTTTTTCATTAAAAGCAGCTCTGGGCCTCCAAGTCCAAAGATTTAATGATGCTAACCGCAAAAGTACACCTCAGACATTTGCAGCCAGAGAAATCGTCCTGAGGTAAAACGGGGAATCAATAGGAAATAATTCTGTTTATTTATTTATTTATTTTTATCAGCAGAAGGTTGGGGTGTTTTGTTTTGTTTTTTGTTTTTTTTCTTCCCTCCTTGCAACATTAGCTTCGGGGATTTTATAGAAAGCGACACGGAATTCTTTGCTATTTTTTCATGTTGTTTGAATTAGGAAAACTGGCAAGAGGCAGATATGAATTGCAAATGAAATAAAACGCTGGGTGATGGCAGACGGCTGTTCTCTGGCTTGTGTGAGACGGAGACCCTTTGTATCCTTGGCGTATGTAATAAGGTAAAGGCAAAGGTTCCCCTCGCACATATGTGCTAGTCTTTCCCGACTCTAGGGGGTGGTGCTCATCTCTGTTTCAAAGCCGAAGAGCCAGCGCTGTCTGAAGACGTCTCCATGGTCATGTGGCCGGCATGACTCAACGCCAAAGGCGCACAGAACGCTGTTACCTTCCCACCAAAAGTGGTCCCTATTTTTCTACTTGCATTTTTTTTTTTACGTGCTTTCGAACTGCTAGGTTGGCAGAAGCTGAGACTGCCTGCTACCACCAATAGCCTCCCACCGACCAGTACGCTCCCATAGAGAGGGGCTCCTCTGGGTGCCGTCAGCCAAACAATGTCGACTGGCAGCCCCCAGGGGGAGAGCCTTCTCTGTGGGGGCACCTACTCTCTGGAACGAGCTCCCCCCCGGAGATACAGAGGATTCCGGATCTGCGTACCTTCCGTCGCGCGCTCAAGACGTTCTTATTTCATCAAGCTGGCCTGACCTAAGTTTTTCCCCTTTTTAAATGGAAATTTTAAATTTGGTTTTAAATTATTGGGGTTTTAAATTTTCAGCCAAGTTATTTAATTCGTTTTACTTTATTTTAAATTTTGTATTTATATGTTTTATTCTATGGCTGTTCACCGCCCTGAGTCCTTTGGGAGTAGGGCGGTATACAAATTCAATAAAATAAAATAAATAAATAAATAAAAAAGTCACGGGAGCTCAGCCTGTTACGTGGCACTAGGGATTCGAACCTCTGAACTGCCGACCTCAGCGTCTTAGCCACTGAGCCACCGCATCCATCTTTATACACACACACATACGCCTGCAGTCACATGATCTCATTTTGGGCGCTTGACAACTGGCTTGAATTTACAATAGGTTGCAATGTCCTACAGCCAGGATTTGTGGCGTTTTTTGTTGGTTTGTGTCAGAAAAATGGCAAAAAAAATGCCCGTTGGGTATGCTGGATTGACTTCACAACCCCCTGGTTCCGTTAACAGTCATGAGATTTGCTTAACAGCTACAGTGACGGACAGTTGAGTCAGGACACATGTGGTGGCCCGCTTAACCACAACGACTCACAACCAAAATTCAGGGTAGCACTATGGTTGTTGAACAAGGACTACCTGTAATATGAGACAGGGCAGAAAGTGGAGGGGGAGGAGGATGAGGAAGAGGAAGGAGAAGAAGGAGAAGAAGAGGAAGAAGGAGGAGGAGGAGGAAAAGAGGAGAAGAAGAAAGAGGAAGCAAAGGAGGAAGAGAAAAGGAGGAGGAGGAAGAAGTGGAGGAGGAGGAAGAGGAAGAGGAAGGAGAAGAAAGAGGAGGAGGAGGAGGAAAAGAGAAGAAAGAGAAAGCAAAGGAGGAAGAGAAAAGGAGGAAGAGGAGGAGGAATAGGAAGAGGAGGAGGAGGAGGAGGAGGAGGAAAAGAGGAGAAGGAGGAGGAGGAAAAGGAGACGGAAAAGGAAGAGAAAAGGAGAACGAGGAAGAGGTGGAGGAGGGGGAGAAAGAGGAGGAGGAGAGGAGGAGGAGGAAAAAAAGACAAGAAGGAAGAGGAGGAGAAAAAGAGAAGGAGGAGGAGGAGGAGGAGGAGGAGAGGTGGTGGAGGAGGAGGAGAGGAGGAGGAGAGGAGGAGGAGGAAGAAGAGGCAGAGGAGGAAGAGGAGGAGAAAAAGAGAAGGAGGAGGAGGAGAAGAGGTGGAGGAGGAAGAAGAGGCAGAGGAGGAAGAGGAGGAGGAAGAGAAGGAAGAGGAGGAGAAGAGGAGGAGGAAAAGAGGAGAAGGAGGAAGAGAAGAGGCAGAGGAGGAAGAAGAGGCAGAGGAGGAAGAGGAGGAAGAGGAGAAGGAAGAGGAGGAGGAGAAGAGGAGGAGGAAAAGAGGAGAAGAAGGAGGAGGAGGAAGAGGAGGAGGAGAAAGAGGAGGAGGAGGAATAATCTAGAGGAGGAGGAATAATCTAGAGTATTCCAGATTGGTAGCCAAACGGCTAGAAACAAGATCATAAACAAATGGGGGAGGAGACATGGATGTACATTTTTGCAATTTCAACTTCAATATCTGTTGTTCCTGCTGGATTTGACCTCTTTTCACAGACTAGCATAACGATGACTTGGAGCAAAGTCACGGAGGGCAAGATACATCATTATGGATTAGTCCTGGAGTCTGCCATTGCCGGAGACTTAACGGATGCTCAAGAAAGGCTCAATTAACATCCCTAAGAGATGTTCCCCTCTCAGTTAATGGGAGCAAAAAGCCTGATCAAAAGAAAGCCGATCGATCTCGGAAAGTGCTTTAAGACAACACAATATGTCATCATTATTACACTAGCAAATCGGAGGTGGTCTTTTTTTTTTTTTAAAATGCACTTCCACGGGTACAAGGGCACGGAATATATTGTGTCAGAGTGTGCATAGTGTGACTATGTGAGATAACCCAGGAGCAAATACAGTAAACAGAGATTTGTATTTTAAATAGTGGTTTTATCTACAAAGAATATATACATACACGTACTTTAGTCAGACCTCAAAAGAAAGAGCAATCAGCAATTACAGCACGGAAGCACACACAGAGATATGCCCCAACAGGGCCTCTTCTTATTACAGGCTCTTAAAGTGATACCAGCCCAAAAACCTTGCTGACTCATTCCCAGTATTACATCATCATAACAGCTGGTCAGCTCTTACATCATTACCCTGACATACTGGATTTTAAAGAAGTAAGGATGGGAAGAGAATGGGTGTTTTTGAACTTTGGGAGTTCAAAACTCCCAAAGTAGGATGGGAGAGAAAACTCTTGAGAGAAACCAAACAAACGGATGGAGAAAATCATGGATAGGAAAACTAATCATCAACCAATCAACCCAGAGTTCTCACTAAAGGCATCGATGACCAGACTTAAACCATGTTACTTATGTGAAGGCCCAGCTCTCATCTGTCGGTCAGAGTTGACACTGATTTGTTGGCACATTACAGGTAGTCCTTGACTTACAACAGTTCATTGAATGACTGTTCAAAGTTACAATGGCACTTTAAAAAGTGACTTATTACCCTTTTTCACACTTACAACTGTTGCGCGGTCAACCTTCGGATGTGTGGCCACTAACTCATATTTACGACGGTTGCAAAGCCACAGGGGTTGACCTTTTCCGACCTTCTGACAAGCAAAGTCGATGGGGGAAAGCCAGGTTCACTTAACAACCGGGTTGCTCACTTAACAACTGCAGCGGTTCACTTTACAATGGTGTCAAGAAAGGAAGGTCGCAAAATGGAACACGATTCGCTTCACAACTGTCTCGCTTAGCAATGAAAATGTTGGGCTCAACTGCAGTCGTAAGTAGAGGACTACCTGTGTCGCTGCCCCTCTTTTAGAAATATAATATTAAAAAGGTTATCTGAGGGACCATCTCTTGCTGGTCACATCAGAGTGGGGAGGCAGGGAATGTGGCGGGTTCCATCCCTAGGGAGATACACCTGGTAGGACCCAGAAAAAGGGCCTTCTCTGTGGTGGCTCCCTCTCTCTGGAACATCATTCCCCCAGAGATTAGAACGGCCCCCACTCTAACAATCTTCTGGAAGGCGCTGAAGACCTGGTTCTGCCAGTGGGACTGGGGAACCCAGAGCGGGATGGAGGCCATTAAATGGCTCGTGTGAGGTGTTGTCGCTTGAGTGGGGGGTTATTATATTATATTATTAATTT
This sequence comes from Pituophis catenifer annectens, assembly GCF_029215685.1. Taxonomy (NCBI): domain Eukaryota; kingdom Metazoa; phylum Chordata; class Lepidosauria; order Squamata; family Colubridae; genus Pituophis; species Pituophis catenifer. Next base: position 77,631,653 of record NW_027256888.1, read on the forward strand.
ATTCTGTCAACAAGATTTTATTTTCCTGGGCTCCAAGATCACCGCAGATGGGGACTGCAGTCAAGAAATTAAAAGACGCTTGCTCCTGGGGAGGAAAGCCATGGCAAATCTAGACAGCATTCTAAAAAGCAGAGACATCACCCTGCCAACGAAAGTGCGTATAGTCAAGGCTATGGTTTTCCCAGTTGCAATGGATGGCTGTGAAAGTTGGACCATAAGGAAGGCTGAGAGCCAAAGAACTGAGGCCTTTGAACTCTGGTGCTGGAGAAGACTCCTGCGAGTGAGTCCCTTGGACTGCAAGGCGATCCAACCGGTCAGTCCTAGAGGAGATCAACCCTGACTGCTCTTTAGAAGGCCAGATCCTGAAGAGGAAACTCAGATACTTTGGCCACCTCATGAGAAGGAAGGACTCCCTGGAGAAGAATCTAATGCTGGGAACGATTGAGAGCAAAAGAAGAAGGGGACGACAGAGAACATGGTGGCTGGATGGAGTCACTGAAGCAGTCGACATGAGCCTAAATAGACTCCAGAGGATGGTGGAGGACAGGAAGGCCTGGAGAAACGTTGTCCATGGGGTCGCGATGGATCAGACACAACTTCGCGACTAACAACAAGCCGCCTTGAGTCGCCTTGTGTGAATAGGTGGCAATAGGCTGCACTGGCTCCCGGTGGTCTTCCGGATGCGCTTCAAGGTATTGATTCTCATCTTTAAAGCGCTGCATGGCTTAGGGCCTGGGTATCTACGAGTCCACCTTCTGCCACCAATAACCTCCCACCGGCCAATACACTCCCACAGAGAGGGTCTCCTCAGGGTGCCGTCGGTCAAGCAATGTCGACTGACGACCCCCAGGGGGAGAGCCTTCTCTGTGGGGGCACCCGCCCTCTGGAACGAGCTACCCCCAGGGATACGACTGATCCCGGACCTCCGTATTTTCCGCCGGGCACTGAAGACTTTCTTATTCCAGCAAGCCGGGCTGGCTTAAAATTTTTAATTGGTTAATTTTATGTGTAAGGGGTTTTTAAATTGAGGGAAGCCAAACTGATTTAATTCTGTTTTAATTCTTTTTAATTTTTATACTGTATGTGTTTCAAATTTTGGCTGTTCACCGGCCTAAGTCCTTCGGGAGAAGGGCAGTATACAAATTTAAATAATAAATAAATAAATAAATATAAATTTCCTAAAATGAACAAATAAATAAATAATCTAAGAAGGGAAGGGGAAATTCCCAGAAAAGAAGAAGAAGAAAAAAAAAAACTTTAAAACAGTGAGCGGGTCAGACATTTTGCAGGACTGAGAAGAATGACGTCTCGGAGCATTGGTTCATCCACCACAAGTCCCGTCTTCTCCTCTTCTCTTCACCCCCCCCATCCTTGTCTGTTTCTAATGCTTCGTTTGGCCGTAACACCGCAGCATTAAAACCTGGGTAGGATTTTCAACTTCCCCTTCAAACCATTTGGAGTGGAACATTTTCCAAGGTGGAAGCTTCAACCAGATTGCTGGAGCTCTGCAAGGACCACGTGCTGTTCATCAACAGACTTCTCTTCTCGCCTTGCGTTCCTTCACGCATCTCTGGCGTAAAGTTTGCATTGTTCTCCTGAACGTGTTTTCGCATCAGATAGCTGGGATCAGGGACTCCCACTCCATGCCTTTCATCGGTTAAAACGGTGGTTTCCGGCCACGCTCCTTAATCTGGCTCCTACTTCGGCAGAAGAGATGACCTTGGCTGATTTCAGAAGCTAAGCCTGATCTCAGCTGCTTTTATAGGGGAGACCCCTGGGAAGTTCTCCAGGTTGTCAGCTCGACTGGAAAATGTCCTAGAAGAAGGGAATTCTGGAATATTTTTGGGGGTGGGGAATTTTTTTTTATTTTTAAACAAAACTTAAAACATAAAACAATTATCATCCATTACAATTACAGACAGTGTATTGATTGGTTACAAATCTTTTGTGCTTAATCCTCTATCCAACATTTTCTTATTTAACAGTTTATTACATTATTATTCTCATTTACCAATTATTTAACAGTAAATTGTCCTCTATAAGGGGGGGGGGGAAACCCCTTTATATGTTTTATTATCTTATCCATTTCATATTTCATATTTCATTTCCATTCTTTCTTGTCTAACCATTGATAAAATAAATCCCATATCAAATAATATTGTTTATCTTCTTGTTCCCTAATTTCAAATGTCAATTTACTCATTTCAGAACACTCCAAAATTTTCTTGATAACGTCGTCATCCATGGGTATCTTCTCACCTTTCCAGTTTCTAGCAAATACAATTTTACCAGAAATATACAATAGAGAAAAGAGATATTTAATTGTGAATGTTTTAATAGCGGCGGGAATTCTGGAATTTTTGTATACTGCTCATTGAGTCTAGATTCTAGGGCAGGTGTCAGCAACCCGCAGCTCCGGAGCCGCATATGGCTCTTTTGTCCCTCTGATGTGGCTCCCTATTGGCTGAACCCACCCCTGGCTGGCCCCACCCCTTGCCCTTTCCTTCCACTCACTCCTTGCCTGGCCTGAGAGAGAGGAGAGAGAGAGAGACAGAGAAAGAGACACACATAGGTGTGGCTGGGGAGTGTCATGTGATTGGGTGGGAGTGAGTGATGTCAAGTTGGCCACACCCACCTAGGTTTTGTGGCTCCCGGTGTTTTCTTTTCTGTGGGAAATGGGTCCAAATGGCTCTTTGAGTGTTTCAGGTTGCAGACCCCTGTTCTAGGGCAACGGTAGCAGCAGGAGTTTGCAGAATCTGAATGGCATAGGAGCATTTCCATATTCGGAATATTTAGTTCCTTCTCGTGCCACCTCTCTTTTAGAAGGTTATGAAATTGTGGGAATCTAGGAAGGCAGCAAAACCCAGAAGAGATTATTATTATTATTATTATTATTATTATTATTATTATTATTATTATTAGTAGTAGTAGTAGTAGTAGTAGTAGTAGTAGTAGTTCAATTTATATGCTGCCTTTCTCCGAAGACTCAGGGCAGCTGAGTCAAGGGAGGGTTTGCTGATAATAGGCTCCTTCTATTGAGAAGGAGGGGAGGGTCCAGAGTTTAGGAGGGAGGGAGGGAAAGAAGGAGGGAAGGAAGGAGGGAAGAAGTAAAACAAGAGAAGAAAGGGAGGGAGGAAAGAAGGAAGGGAGGGAAAAAGCAAGAAAGGGAGAGAGGGAGGAAAGAAGGGAGGGAGGAATGAAGGGAAGAAGGGAAGAATGGAAGAAAAGGAGGAAGGAAGAAAAAGGAGGGAAGGAAGGAAAGGAGGGAGGGAGGAAGGAAGGAAGGAAGGAAAGAGGGAGGGAGGAAAGGAGGGAGGGAAAAAGAGAGGGAGGGAGGGAGGAAGGAAGGAAGGAGGAGAAAGGAGGGAGGAAGAAAAGAAAGAAGGAAAGGAGGGAGGGAGGAAGGGTCCAGAGTTTAGGAGGGAGAGCAAGAAGGAGGGAAGGAAGGAAGGAAAGAGGAAGTAAAAAAAGAAAAAGGAAGGGAGGAAAGAAGGAAGGGAGGACGGAAGGAAAGAAACAAGGGAAGAATGGAAGAAAAGAGGGAGGGAGGAAGAAAGAAGGGAGGGAAGGAAGGTCTAGTTTTGGCAGAAGGAAGGGAGGGAAGGGAGGGAGGGAAGGAAGGAACAGTCTAGTTTCGGAGGAAGGAAGGGAGGGAGGAAGGAAGGATGGAAGGAAAGATGGAAGGAAGGTGGGAGAGAGGGAGGGAGGAAAGGAGGAAGGAAGGAAAGGAGAGAGGGAGAAAAGAAAGGGAGGAAGGAAGGAGGGAGGGGAAAGGAGGGAGGGAGAAAAGAAAGGGAGGGGAATGAAGGGAGGGAAGGAGGAAACGAAGAGAGGAAAGAAGGTCTAAAGAAAGGGAAGGAAGGGAGGTGGGAGGGAGGATGGAAGAAAAAAAGAAAGAAAGAAAGAAAGTGGAAAAGAAGGGAAATGTACTTTCTTTTTTCCATTTGAAAACTAAATGTGAACAGACAAAAGAACTGCAAGAGAAAAAATTCTGGCACAAGAAGACTATGCCATATTGATCTATCAGACGTTGAAGAAAGTGGTACCCGGAAGAAACGCGCTTCATCCATCTTTTCAGCAGATGGATGACCTCCCGTATTAAACATGTGAGTCACAGATTGTGCTGTAGAGATGCTTGGGGAGTCAGCATCAGCCCGCTGAGACCCTGTGCTATGCCAATCTTCCCTAGGCTGGCATTTTATATATACCATGATCTTTTTTTTTTTTTTAAAATAATATTTTCATTGGATAATTATTCAGACTTTCACATGTAGGGCAGATACAGAAACAATCTGGCCTATAACCACCGCAGAATCAAACTGATAATTTTAGGCATTGCCAAATATATGGTTTGTGTTGATTCCGTGATTAATCAGCAAGGGAATAATAAGCCAGATCATATACAATTCTTCTTCTGAAACTGGAAAAAAAAAATCTACGAAGAGTGTAGCAGGTCATCTTGAAACCATTTCACATCAAAGGAAATATGGTTTTGGCAAAGTTGACTACAAAATAATCTGGAGGAAATCCTGCCCCATCATTTCCTCTTTTATATGATACAGAACTAGTCCGGGCATTCAGCAGCTCTCTTAGAAACGTTATCTGAAAATAGGAAGGCTCCATCATAGAACCTGTAGGACGGGAAGGGACCTTGGAGGTCTTCTAGTCCAACCTCTTGCTCAGGACAAGGGTCCTTATTAACATCCTGGGCAAATGGTTGTCCAATCATTGCTTGAAAACCTCAACTTTTGCTTGTGGGTTCTCCGATGGTGAACCCACAACTCCGGAAGTCAAGCAGTTCCATCTCTTAATAGTTCCCACTGTCAAGAAATTCCTCCTTATTCCTAGGTTGGATCTCCCTCTGACGAGCTTTTGCAGATTACAGATTAGCAGAGTTGGAAGGGACCTTGGAGGTCATCTAGGCCAACCCCCCCACCCAAGCAGGAGACCCTACACCATTTCTGACAGATGGCAGTCCAGTCTCTTCTTGAAAGCCTCCAGTGATGAAGCTCCCACAACTTCTGAAGACAACTCCTCTTCCATTGATTAATTGTTTTAATTGTCAGGAAATTTCTCCTTAGTTCTAGTTGCTTCTCTCTTTGATTAGTTTCCACCCATTGCTTCTTTATTTATTTCTTTATTTATTTATTATTCGAACTTCTATACCGCCCTTCTCCTTTCGGACTCAGGGCGGTGAACAGCCAAAATAAAAAAACATTTATACATAAAGTACAATTAAAAAATAGATTTAAAATAATTAGATAAATTTGGCCCGTAGTTTAAAATTTATCAATTTAAAATCCGTATCAAATTTTAAAACCAACCATAAAATCAAGAAGGACCGGCTAACTGAAAAAAAAAAGTTTTTAGGGCCCGACGAAAAGTCTGGAGGTCAGAGATCACTTGTATCTCTGGGGGTAGATATTGTTCCAAAGGGTAGGTGCCACCACAGAGAAGGCTCTCCTCCTGGGGGTCGCCAGCCGGCATTGTCTGGCCGACGGCACCCTGAGGAGGCCCTCTCTGTGGGAGCGAACTGGCCGGTGGGAGGCTATTGGTGGCAGAAGGCAGTCCCGTTAAGTACCCTGGCCCTAAGCCATGGAGCGCTTCTTGTTCTATCCTCAGGTGCTTTGGAGAATAGCTTGACTCCCTCTTCTTTGTAGCAACCCCTGAGATATTGGAAGACTGCTATCATGTCTCCCCTAGTCCTTCTCTTCATCAAACTAGACATACCCAGTTCCTGCAACCGTTCTTCATACGTTTTAGCCTCCAGTCCCCTAATCATCTTTGTTGCTCTTCTCTGCACTCTTTCTAGAGTCTCCACATCCCTTTTTTTATAGTGTGGTGACCAAAACAGGATGCAGTATTCTAGGTGTGATTTTTGCTTCTTGTCTGGCCCTCAGGTGCTATGGAGAATAAATTGACCCCTTGTTTCCCTGTGACAATCCTTTAAAGTATTGGAATATGCTATCAGGTCTCCTTTTTTGTTAGGTTAGACATACTTAAGTTTCCTTAGCCGTTCATCAATCAGAATAGAGCTGGAAGGGACCTTGGAGGTCCTCTAGTCCAGCCCCCTTATCAGGCAGGAGACCCTATACCAGTGATGGTTAACCTTTTCGGCACCGAGTGCCGAAACTGGAGCATGCGCGCATGCCGGAGCGCTGAAACCTGGAAGAGAGCAGCTGGCCGGTGCGCATGCGCACAACGGAACCCAGTAGAGCAGCTGGCAATGGCCTGCGTGCCCACAGAGAGGGCTCTGCGTGCAATGGTGGGATTCAAATAATTTAACAACCAGTTCTCTGCCCTAATGACCGGCTGGGTGGGCGTGGCCATGGTGGGCATGGCCAGGGGGTGTGACAAGCAGCGCTTGGCCTCCTGCACCTCCCTGGGAGGAAAAACGGGCCACTGGGGGGACGCCTCCCTCCCCCTCACCCCGTTTTGGGCCTAGTAGGCCTCCCTGCAGCCTTCTGGGAGCAAAAACGGGTCGTGTGGGGACTCCTGGAAGGGGTAGGGAGGGGAGGGGAGGGGCCAGCCAGCAATTTAACAACCGGTTCGCTGAAACCGGCCCGAACCGTCTAAATTCTACCACTGAGTATGAGATGAAACCGCTACCAAAGTTGGCTCTATCTTACCTGGAAGGACTTGAGAAGAAATATTTACTGGCAGGTTCATCATCAGAGCATTTCATTGCTCATTTATGAATTCATGATTCGATTTGGATCACCGATCTCTCTCTCTCTCTCTTTTTTTTTTTTGGAAAGCCTGAATCAATTCAGAATATTGATTTGAATCCATGTGATGTTTCAGTGACTGGGTTGAATTGATTTTCTGAAATCTTTCGGGAAGGGAAAGGTTTAAAAGTTCCTCCCGACTTGTCGGATTGATTTTGAAGCACCCAATTTAGCAAGTTGATGTAGTTTTCAATTTGATTTAGGTTCCATCCAATCTTGTTAAGCTATGTATGATGGCAACCGGGTACATTTCTATCTGTCTTTTTTTTTTTTTTTTAATTTGATTTATATGCCGCCCTTCTCCGGAGACTCAGGGCGGCTTACAATGCGTTAAGCAATAGCCTTCATCTTTTTTGTATATTTTATACAAAGTCAGCTTATTGCCCCCACAAACTGGGTCCTCATTTAACCTACCTTAGAAAGGATGGAAGGCTGAGTCAACCTTGAGCCTGGTAAGATTCGAACCTGCAGTAATTGCAGGCAGCTGTGTTAATAACAGGGTGCTTTAACCACTGTACTACCAAGGCTCCTGTCTTCCCTCCCTCTAGATTTAAAATTATCCTGCATTTTACTGAAGATAAAAGCCCTAAAAATACATTCTATGTTACGATATTTTCAGGATCAGACTCAATAAAGTATTTGAGAATTAAGAGTTCAAATATATCTCTCTTTATTTACATAAGGCATTCTATATTTACTGAGTATTCACAGATAGAAGCAAAGAAGGGATGTATGCAGCTCCTTATATATACAATGGGTGGAGCTAGAAAAAAGGGATGATGAGGTATGAATACATTAAGAAGTGAAGAATAAATTAACCCTTGATACCCTGTTCATATATTATTTACATAATGGAGAATAAGGCATTTACTTGTGACAAATCCCCCTCTAAATGCCGATTCGATATATCACACCAATTACATTCAGATTCAGAACAATATAAAACATGTAACTTAGAAGTCAGATATTTATGTTGCTTGGATGGTAAAGGCTTTGTTAATATGTCAGCTATTTGCTCTGATGTTTCACAATGAACTGCTTTGATAAATCCATCTTGAGACAACTGTCTCACATGTTTAAATTTTATATCTATATGTCTGGACCTTTGTCCAATAGCATCAGATCTAGATATTTCGATAGCAGCTTTGTTATCTTCATGCATGATAAATGGTAAGGTGGGTTTTTTCCAAATGTCTGAAAGTAAGTCATTAAACCATACAAGATTATTTGCTGCTTTAGATAGACAAACATATTCTGCTTCCGTTGTCGACGTAGCTACTAAATCTTGTTTGCCAGTGTACCAGTAAACTGGACAACCGTTAAGGAGAAATATATAACCAGATGTGCTTTTCCTACATGAAGTATCGCCAGCCCAATCCGCATCGGCGTAACATGTGAGGATGGGTTCCTTGATATTATCAGGTTCCAATAACAGACAAAAGTCTAAACTATTCTTCAAATACCTTAATATTCTTTTGACACCTTCCCAATGGTATAGTGTTGGTTTGCTGACATGTCTTGACAGTAAGTTAAGAGGCAAGGCGATATCAGGTCTAGTCCAATTGGAAATGTAAAGAAGGGAACCTATGATTGATCTATAAAAGGTATTGTCTTTGAATTCAGGGGATGATTCGTCTGCATTCCTTAGAAAATCAGTTTGCATGGGAGTGTCACAGGGCTTAGCATTATTTAAATTACATTTATTCAAGAGCTCTATGATTTTATCTCTTTGAGAAAGTTTGAATCCCTTTCTGGTTTTACTGATTTGAACACCAAGATACTTATTAACTTTACCCAAAGATTTTAGTGAAAAATGTTCATTCAGTTTTGTTACAAATGTTTCTCTCCTCTCTTTATGTTTACCTATATACAAAATATCATCCACATAGATTAATACAAATTCTATGGAATTACCATCCTTTTTTACAAAGAAACAATTGTCAGCAGTAGTGGCACTAAAATTCATAGTTTTAAGTACTTTTACTAAACAATCATACCATCGTTTACCAGATTGTTTCAACCCGTATAAACTTTTGTTTAATAACCAAGTCTCATTTTTGTTTGTGTATTGACTGTGAGGTGCTCTTACATATATTTCTTTATCTAATTCTGCGTGTAAATATGCAGTCTGTATGTCATATTGGAACACGTTGAGATTGAGTGCTGATGCTATAACTAGAGCAGTTTTGACACTCTCTGTTCTTACTGTGGGAGAGTATGTGTCCGTATAATCCTCGGGATATTTCTGTGCATAACCTTGTGCAACTAATCTAGCTTTGTATAATGTATTGCCTCCTTCCAAATTTTTAATTTTATATATCCACCTAGTGCCAATGATGGTTTTGTCCTTAGGTGCAATTGCAGGTGTAAATACATTTAGTCCTCGTAAACTATCCATCTCTTTGGTCATTGCTGATTCCCATTTTTCTCTTTCTTCAGGAGGAAGCTTTAACACTTCCTCATATGTATTGGGTGTTGTTGATTCTCCATTCATATACATTACATAATCTTTGTATTTGTTTGGCACTTGATTTCTATTACTTCTGATTGTTCTTTCTGGCTTACTATCATTGTCATGTAAGTACTTTGCTTCTTTTTTTGTTAAAGAGTCTGTCTTTATTTTGTGTTGACTGTTTGTCCATGTTTTGGTTTTGTTTCTATGCATGTTGTTACTGTGTTCTTCTATAGATCCTTTTCTTTGGTGCTTGGTATCTGATTTGGTGTTTGAGAGTATTTCATTAAGATGTATTTTAGACCAGTTGGCCTGTTCATGAAACACAGCCGTTCTGGAAACTATAAATTTATTATTGTTATCGATGAATCTGTATCCTTTTGTGCCTGTCTCGTATCCCATAAATCTAAGCCTTCTGGATACGTTCTCTCCTTTACGCCTTAATTGTTTAGGTATGTGTACGTCTGCAGTGACTCCAAATATGTGCATGTGTGCTAATTTAGGTTTCCTATTATACATTACTTCATATGGTGTCTTATTTACGATGCTGGACCAAGTTCTATTTTGTGTGTAATTAGAATATTGTAGGGCTTCTGACCAGAATTGTTTGCCTAAACCAGCATCTTCTAATGTGCATCTAATCATGGTTTGTAACGTTGAGTTCTTTCTCTCTGCCACTCCGTTTTGGAAGGCCGAAAATGGACTAGATGTGTAATGTAACATTCCTCTATCCTTTAGCCATTGGGAGAATTCCTTAGACATGAATTCACATCCCCTATCTGTCATGATTTTCTTTATTTTAATATTGTGCTGAGTTTCTATACGTTTGTAGAACTCTTTAAATTTTTGAAAGGTTTCATCTTTATGTTTTAATGTGTAAACAAATCCATAACGACTATAATCATCTACAATGGTTAGAAAGTAACGTTTTTTGTAAGTAATTGATGGTGTTAGTGGACCAACTAGGTCCATGTGTACCAAATCAAAAATTCTGTTAGTTGACCTTGTTGATTTTTTAGGTCTGGGACTAGTTTTCAGTTTTGTGGATTTACATACTGAGCATTCCAAATAATTTTCACAATTTTTTATTTTAATACCTTCTGCGTGTTCAGTCATCTTTTGTACAACAGGAAAGCTGGCATGTCCTAACTTCCTATGTAAAACATGAGCACATTCATCGTGAATTGGCTTACCTATTTTAGGTTTTTTCTCATGGTTTGTGTCTTTGTGATTATGAGTTACTTCACATTCATCATTGTCACTGTTACTATTGTTTTCATTATCTATTTCAATGCTATCTTCCATATTTGAATCAATGTTGTGTAACCATTTTTCTTTTGTCATTAAATAAGGTAGACCTCCTTTGATTATTACTGTACCTATATCTATTCCATTTTTCTCTAATGTTGCTTTTCCCTTTGAGAACACAATGTTAGTGTCAGAGTCTCTGCTTAGTTTTATGGCACTAAGTATGTTATGAGGTATTTCAGGTATTAATAATACCCCCTCTATTTTTCCTATACCAGGCAGAGTTACATTCCCTCTACCTATTACTTGGACTTTTTCTTGATTAGCTACTTTGATTACAAATTTATCCTCTACAAATGAAGACAATATATTTCTATTATTTGTAGTGTGATTAGTTGCTCCTGAATCAATAAGCCAATTATTGTTTTCTGTTTGTTGTGTGTTAGTGTTGTCTTGTTTGTTTAGTCCATTCAGTGAACCAGATTTCCTATCCTTTGAATTATCTCTGCTTACTCTATGTTCTTTGTAATTAGGTGGACTTCTATACCTATGTCTATCAGTGGAAGACTGTCTGCTGTTGTATTTACTTCTGTATTCTGATCTATGTCTTTCTTTGGTAATTTTGGGGCAATCCCTCCTACTATGTTCTTTGGACCCACAATTGTGACATCTAAATGTTTCATGATATCTTTCTTGAAATGTTACCTTTCTATACTGTTTGTGTTCTGTATGGTTGTCAGAGCGACTCCTCCTTGAATTGTCCTCAGCTATTAGCTTATTGGATAGACTTTCTATGGATAAGTATCCTAGATTGATTGTGTCTAAATGTGACATATAATTATCCCATGATGGGTCAAGTGAGTTGATGATAACACTTTTCATTGTTTGATCTGAAATCACCTCCCCCCTCAAATGCAGTTCTGCTCTAATTTTGTTTAAAGATATTAAATGTTCACTTATGGTAACCCCTGGCTTTATCCTGGAAGAGAAAAAATCTTTAGACATTCTTGTGGTAGTAGCTACACTATCACTGTGAAATAAATTGAACATACATTGAATAATTTCTGATACAGTCAGATTCTGCTTAATGCTGTGATACATGGCAGGAGACACACTGGAAATTAATAAGAAAAATGCTCTATGGTGTAGGCAATCTAACTCTAGAGTCCAAGGTCTTTTTGGGGGATTAGTGATAAAAAACAATAAGTTTTCCTTCATAAAAACAACCTGGAGCTGCTGATACCATTCTTGCAAATTAATGCCATCTATTCTCAGCTTTGGGAAGTCACTGGGTAAATTCCCAACGTTGTTGGGTCCATTACTTACAACCGGGGGTAGTCCGTGGTCTCGCAAATGCTGGAAATGGCAAAACGGCGTGGGAATGCTCGCAACGAGTCTGCATGATTCTCTCCGCATCTCATGTCTTCCTGGGTCGTCCTCGTAGTCCTGCGCATGCGCGTTGCTCATTTCTTTCTTGTAGTCGTCGTGAGAGGTTCTCGCTGCTGCAGCTCGTTCACCCTGCTCTTCTTCCGATGAATCGGTCTCCGGCTCTATCTTGGGAGTCCTGGTGATGGTGGGTGCTCGTTTCCTTCTGCTGAAGGCGCTGGTCCTTGGATCAATCTGAGGCGTGGGGTGGTATCTGCAAGGCTCTCTGGGTTCAGGTGTCGGTGCTCTCGTTGTCTGGATAGAAGCGGGTAGATTTTGAGGCTCTGGCTTGTTTGCTTGTTTTTTGGTTGACTTTTTAGTGATCTTCAGTTTCGGTCCAAATGCAGCAAAAAGCGTTTTCATTGCTGATTTTATTTGTAAGTCTGTTGAATCTTCTTCGTTCTCTGATTCTGATTCTTCTGAGGTATACATTTTTTCTTCTTTATTTTCTTTGTCGAGTAGGGCCTTTCGCGCCAAAAATTTTGAATCTTGCTTTCTGATTGGCTCTGCTTCGCTCATCTTGGGTGTCAGTTGAAACCAAGATGGCTGCCATTCGAAATTTTGCGCGGGATCGCTGCCCCTCTTCTTCACTGCGTTTTTGTCTGCAAGCGTTTCACTCACCATTTCTGAGCCCTTTATCTTTTCTGTAGCGATGTGCTTCTCTCTCGCTGCTCCGCTGTTCCTCAGCATATCTTGGAGGTTCGCAATGAGAATTTCATCGCTCTTTTGACTTTTTAAAAGCCTTAGTATCTCTGACCTGAGTTCGTTGTTTTCTATTTCTTTTTCCTCCTGGTCATCATCTTCATTTATTATTTCTTCGTCTTCTGTGGTGTATTCTTCAGATTCTCTTGAAATTGCATTCGTGGACTCATCGATTATTTCTTGGTCCGTTTCCATTTCTTTGCTGTATGCCCTGGTGTTGGGCCTATCTCTTTTAGACATATTTAAATTTTTATTGAGTCAATTCAACCATCCTCTGCTACCAGATTGTTACGATATTTTCAGGATCAGACTCAATAAAGTATTTGAGAATTAAGAGTTCAAATATATCTCTCTTTATTTACATAAGGCATTCTATATTTACTGAGTATTCACAGATAGAAGCAAAGAAGGGATGTATGCAGCTCCTTATATATACAATGGGTGGAGCTAGAAAAAAGGGATGATGAGGTATGAATACATTAAGAAGTGAAGAATAAATTAACCCTTGATACCCTGTTCATATATTATTTACATAATGGAGAATAAGGCATTTACTTGTGACATTCTAAATATCTTACCATAAATTTAAATTCAGGCCATGTAGGTAGTCCTCGACTTACAATGTTTCATTTAGTGACTGCCGGAAATTACAACGGCACTGAAAATGGGATCCACATTTTCACATTTACAACCTTTGCAGTATCTCCACGATCACGTGATCAAAATTTGGACGCTTGGCAACTGACTCATATTTATGACGCTTACAGTGCTGTTGCAGCCGGGGCCTCACGTGATCCTCTTTTGCGACCTTCTCACAAGCAAAGTCAATGGGGAAGCCAGATTCACTTAACAACTGTGTTACTGGCTTCTGTGATTCACTTAACAACCGTGGCAAGAAAGGTCGTAAAACGGGGCAACATTCACTTACCAACTGTCTCGCTTAGCAACAGAAATTTTTGACCTCAATTGTGGTCGTTAAGTGGAGCTCCTTCAATATTCCTAGAATCTCATCCAGAGATTCAATAGGCTTTCAATTCTGTTTAATTTACTGCAGAATAGGACAAGTTTACTTTACTTGAACGATTAAACTGTATAAAGTTGCAGAAATGATCAAACAGCTAACGAAGTCAGATTCCACCAGCATACGGAGACAATTTGAGAAACAGAAATTATACATTTGACTTCCAGGAAGTAGAACATTTAACTGTTGCGTAAAGCTTTTTTTTTTTTTTCTTTTCTTCTTTTGTGCATATTTGGTCTGTCGGATTATGGCCCAAAAAATCTGAGCTGGATAAGAGATGTAAATTCAAACAAATCAAAAATATGATTCATTCTTAAAGACAACACTGAGGGCAGATAAGGGGAAATTTGTTTTTCTTAATCTGCATCATTTTAATGGCAATCAAGCAAAGAAGGTTAATTCACGATGCTTTCATCACTGGTCCAGTTTATTTATATGCTTATTAGTCATTATTATTAGAGGTGGAGCTCTCGCCTCACAATCAGGAGGCTGTGAGTTCGATTCTAGATAGAGGCAGATATTTCTCTCTCTGGGCACGATGAGAATATATCTGCTGAACAAAACTCCGCACTGGCGACAGGAAAGGCATCCGGCCATTAAAACACTCTGCTAGCTCCATTCAGTTGCCCAGACTCCACCCCTCAAGGGATTATGGGGCCATTAAATGAAGATGATGATTAGTCATTATTATTAACCATGTGAGTGGCTGGCAATCCGGCAACGTATACATTGAATAAATTATTATTATTATTATTATCAACATCCCTTTCAAGGTGTATAGTTAGTCCTTGACTTGCTACTGTAATGGAACCTGCCCTTCATGGCTGTAAGTTCTGACGGTCATAAAGCAGGTCGCTCGCACGACCGACCTACTGGTAATTTCACAGGCAGTCCTCGACTTATGACCCCAATTGTGGCCCGGATTTCTGTCGCAAAGTAAGACAGTTGCTAAGTGAGCCATGCCCAATACAGGTAGTCCTCGCCTTACAACGGTTCATTTAGTGACCATTCAAAGTTACAATGGCACTGAAAAAAGTGACTTATGACCATTTTTCACAGTTTTTGTGGCGGTTGTTAAGTGAATGCTGTACCGTTAAGTGAGCCAAATGTCAGTTTTGACACAAAATGGAACTAAATGCTAACTTTCAGCAAAAATGTCATAAGATGCAGCCACGTGGCTGCCGATTGCTTCAAGTATAGTGACCCTGGAGAAGGGAAGCCATTGGAACATCAAGACCAAGTTATAAATAGCTTTGGCGTTGGGAAACTGTTGTAGCTTCAAACAGTCGCTAAGCCACCTCTTGTAAGTTGAGGACCCCATGTAGACCATAGAATAGAATAGAATAGAATAGAATAGAATAGAATAGAATAGAATGGAATGGAATGGAATGGAATGGAATGGAATGGAATGGATGGAATGGAATGGAATGGAATAGAATAGAATAGAATAGAATAGAATAGAATAGAATAGAATAGAATAGAATAGAATAGAATAGAATAGAATAACAGAGTTGGAAGGGACCTTGGAGGTCTTCTAGTCCAACCCCCTGCTTAGGCAGGAAACTCTACACCACTTCAGACAAATGGTTATCCAACCTCTTTTTAAAAACTTCCAGTGTTGGAGCATTCACAACTTCTTGTGGCAAGTTGTTCCACTGATTAATTGTTCTAACTGTGAGGAAATTTCTCCTTAGTTCCAGGTTGCTTCTCTCCTTGATTAGTTTCCACCCATTGCTTCTTGTTCCACCCTCAGGTGCTTTGGAGAATAGTTTGACTCCCTCTTCTTTGTGGCAGCCCCTGAGATATTGGAAGATGCTACCATGTCTCCCCTAATCCTTCCTTTCATTAAACTAGACACACCCAGTTCCTTCATATGTTTTAGCCTCGAGCCCCCTAATCAACGTTGTTGCTCTTCTCTGCACTCTTTCTAGAATCTCCACATCTTTTTTACATCGTGGCGACCAAAACTGAACACAGTATTCCAAGTGTGGCCATTGTTTTAACTATTGTGATGCATATGGAAAAAGAAGATTCCCTGAATACGACAATAGTCTCAAGAATAATAGCATAACAGAGTTGGAAAGGATCTTGGAAGTCTTCTAGTTCAATTCCCAGCGCAAGCAGGAAACCCTATTCTATTTCAGACAAATAGTTGTCCAGTCTCGTCTTAAAAACCTCCAGTGATGGAGTGTCCCCAACTTCTGAAGGCAAATCATTCCACTGATTGATTGTTCTCCCTGTCCGGAAATTTCTTCTTAGTTCTAGGTTGCTTCTCTCCTTGGTTAGTTTCCATCCATTGCTTCTTGTCCTGCCTTCAGAAGGTGCGTTGAAGAATAGTTTGACTCCCTCTTCTTTGGGGCAGCCCCTGAGATATTGGAAGACTGCTATCATGTCTCTTCTAGTCCTTCTTTTCATTAAACTAGACCTACCCAACTGTTCCTCATATGCTTTAGCCTCCAGGATTGTATGTCTTTGCTGGCAAAGTTTCTAGAAATAAGGGGTCTTTGGTGTTCTCTGAGCTAACTTGTTTTCCTGCAGATTGTTTTTTATTATTGTTGTTGTTGTTGTTGTTGTTGTTGTTGTTGTAACTTGTATGCCGCCCTGTCTCCAATGGACTCGGGGAGGCTCACAACAATTAAAACAAAACAAACAAATCATTAAAACAAAAATCCAGGTTAAAATTAACAAAAATTCAATAAAAACCCAGTTAAAATTCTATTAAAATCCCCATCAGTCCAGGGTGGCCAGGTGAAATAGCCACGTTTTCAGGCCACGGTGGAAAGAGCGAAGGTCTGGGGCCACCCGGAGCTCCTGAGGGAGTTGATTCCAAAGGGTAGGTGCGCCCACAGAGAAAGCCCTCTCCCTGGGGGTAGACAGCCGACACTGTCCGGCCGACGGCACCCTGAGTAGGCCCTCCCTGTGGGAACGCACCGGGCGATGGGAAGCTGTTGCTGGCTGCAGATAGTCCGCCAAATATCCTGGGTTTTATTACTCAAACTAGGTAACATCATCAGTGCTGCAAGAAAACACACAAGCTCAGAGAGCACCAAGGACACCTCAGGTCAACCCTGAGCTACAAATATTCTCTTTTATTCATTTCTAGACGTTCCTAGAAGGTTCTAAGGCATCTGAAAGCAGGTACCTCTTCCCTTTGGGTGAAAATATAAATAGGGCACCTCTGTTAGACAATGGGGGAGGTTGCTGAATGTTGCCAGATGCCTTCTGATGTTATATTTGGGCTGTGTGGGCTGGAGGTACAGTGTAACTCAAAATAAGAGGAGGAATCTATAACCAAGGGGCATAGCCGAATCAGAAAGACAGATCTGAAGGATGGAGTCTGATGGTGGAAAGGCTTCCAAGACTGTGTCCTTCATAAAGGACACAACAGATGTCCCTGAGGAAAGCTTGATAAAAGTCCTAAATGTCCCAAAAGTTCAAGAAAGAGCTATTTTTTAGCTTTGGGCCCCCCACCTCCTCTCTAAATTAAAAGGAAGTCTGAGAAATTGAAGTTGTTTAAATTTATCGGCATTTGATAACACAGCACCTGTGTTGACCAGGGAGAGACATGGTTGAGCTACTCTAAACAGCTCGGCTTAATAACACATGCTTAATTTGTATGAAGTACGGTTGCAGCATTGTGTCTAATTGGCTGTGTCTAATCTAATGAACGCTTACTCCTGGGGAAGAAAGCTATGGCAAACCTAGACAGCAGACTAAAAAGCAGAGACATCACCCTGCCAACAAAATAGTCAAGGCTATGGTTTTCCCCGTTGCAATGTCTGGCTGTGAAAGTTGGACCATAAGGAAGGCTGAGCGCCAAAGAATGGAGGCCTTGGAACTACGATGCTGGAGAAGACTCCTGCGAGTCCCTTGGACTGCAAGGCGATCCAACCGGTCAGTCCTAGAGGAGATCAACCCTGACTGTTCTTTAGAAGGCCAGATCCTGAAGAGGAAACTCAAATCCTTTGGCCACCTGATGAGAAGGAAGGACTCCCTGGAGAAGAGCCTAATGCTGGGAAAGATGGAGGGCAAAAGAAAAAGGGGACGGCAGAGAACGAGGTGGCTGGATGGAGTCACTGAAGCAGTCGGCATGAGCTTAAATGGACTCCAGAGGATGGTAGAAGACAGGAAAGCCTGGAGGAACGTTGTCCATGGGGTCACGATGGGTCAGACACGACTTCACAACTAACAACAACAACAACAAATCTAATGAAGAGAAGGACTAGGGGTGACATGATGGCAGTCTTCCAATATTTGAGGGGCTGCCACAAAGAAGACGGGGGGGGGAGGTTCAACCTATTCTCCAAAACAACTGAAGACAGAACAAGAAGCAACAGATGGAAACTAATCAAGGAGAGAAGCCATTAACCACTGGGACGACTTGCCTCCAGAGATTGTGGGTGCTCCATCACTGGAGATTTTTAAAGAAAAAAACTGGGCAACCATTTGTCTGAAATGGTATAGAGGAGTGATGACTAACTTTTTTGCCATCGGGTGCCAAAAGTGGGGAGAGTATGGTGGGGTCACTCACGTGCGTGCCCACACCCATAATTCTATGTGCCCCACCCCCCGCACATGTGTGTGCGACCCCACCGCGCTCCCCCCACTTTTAGCATGCAATGGCAAGGTAGGCCCGTTTTCCGCTCTCCCCAGGCTCCAGAGCCTTTCTAGGATGCTGGGGAGGGCAAAAATGGCCTTCCCCACTCGCCCGGAGGCCCTCTGGAGGCCGGAAACAGCCTTTTTCCTGACTTCCTGTGGGCCCAAAAGGCCCGAAAATCAGCTGGACGGCGCGCGCATTCACGCCGGAGCTGAGCTCGTGTGCCCACCGATATGGCTCGATGTGCCACCTGTGGCACGCGTGCCATAGGTTTACCATCATGGGTATAGGGTTTCCTGCTGCTTGAGCTTGGGGTCAGACGAGAAGACCTCCAAGGTCCTTTCCAACTCTGTTATTCTGTTTCTCTTAAGCTAATACATTAGAAGTACTGTAGCACAAAGTAATTACTTAAAAAACACTGTGAGAACAATCATCTATGTAATTTAGACACAAACTTACTTACCGTCTCACCTTTACAGGTGTGTAAATGACCTTCCTGTTCCCACAACTCTGTCAAATAATTTACTTAGACTGTATTATTATTTTAGTAATACAATTTAGTATAATTTACTTAGACTGTATTACTATTATTCTTCTCTTCCTTACTAGTACTGTATCTATCTCTTCCCATTTATTACTATAACCACGTTGCTTGCATCTTTCAATTTATACTGTTTTTATTTGTTTCCTAGTACGATTTGATACCTTGACTATCACTAAGTGTTGTATCTTGATGAGTGCATTTTATTCTCCTTATGTACACTGAGAGCATATGCACCAAAGACAAATTCCTTGTGTGTCCAATCACACTTGGCCCATAAAGAATTCTCTTCTATTCTATTGCGCATCTAGAAGTTCTTACCTCTATGTTGTGCTTTTGTAAACCTGGTGTAGCACTGTAGTCCTGATTGCCAGCCGAAATGTCAAGTCTGTTTTTGTGACGATGTTGCTTGGGTAACTCTTTGTAGAGGATTTTTCTCTCCTTTGGTGTCCCTCATACCGCCAAGGGCAAATGGAACGAGTTATTTTATCTAGCCTTCTTCAGATAACAACTCCAAAGTCAAATCTTTAAGCCATGCAGTAAGAGTGACATCTGGTGGACTTTCCATGAATGTATGGAAAACAGGGAAATTTGACTCAAAATTTGAGATTTTGAGCTGGCAAAGAGTCCGTTGGAGATCAAAAGTTCAAAATATAGTTAAATCAGCCAGTGGAACAGAAGTTGCCTCCGGAAGTTGTGAGAGCTTCATCACTTGAGACTTTCAAGAAGAGATTGGACTGCCATTTGTCAGAAATGGTGTAGGATCTCCTGCTTAGGCGGTGGAGGGTTGGACTAGATGACCTATAAGGCAGGAGTGAAATCCAGCAGGTTCTAACAGGTTCTGGAGAACCGGTAGTAGAAATTTTGAGCAGTTCAGAGAACCGGTAAATACCACCTCTGGCTGGCCCCCGAGTGGGGTGGGAATGGAGATTTTGCAATATCCTTCCCCCAGGAGTGGGGAGGGAATTGAGATTTTGAAGTATTCTTCCCCTGGAGTGGGGTGGGAATGGAGATTTTGCAATATCTTTCCCCTGCCACGCCCACCAAGCCACGCCCCCAGAACCGGTAGGGAAAAATTTTGGATTTCACCCCTGCTATAACTTTCTTAATCTGTTATTCTGTTAACACGGTTCAGGTTAGGTATGTCTAGTCTAGTGAGAAGAAGGACTAGGGAGCTGGGGTGGGCTTCCAAAATTTTAGCAAGGGGTTCTCTGCCTGGTTGCTGGGTGGGTGTGGCCATGGTGGGTTTCACGCCTAAGGCGGGAGTAGAATTCACAGTCTCCTAGTGATTGGCCCAATGTTAACCAACCAGCTTTCAGGCCTAAAGCAGGACTACATTTCACCATCTCCTGGTGATTGGCCTAAAGTCAGCAAGCTGGCTTTCATGGCTAAGGAAGGATCTGAACTCACAGCCTCCTGATTTCTAGCCTCGTGCCTTAACCGCCAAATGGGCTCTCTCTATATCGGTGGTCCGTGGACCACTGATGGTCCGTGAGAAAATTTTGGTGGTCCGCAGAAAAATTGTTTGCATTTTTTATACCGCACTAAATCAGGGGTCCTCAAATTACGGTCCCTGGACTGGATACGTGCAATGAACGTTTGTGTTGCTGCAGAGAGTCTCCCCCTTCAGGGTCTTCTTGTGTGGGTTGGAGGGGGGAAGAAATTCCGACTTGGGGTCTGCTTCGGCCTCCTGGTGTGGGGATTTGGGCGAAGGCTGGAGGGAAGAGCCGCTGGTGGTGAAGAGCTGGAGGGCCTCGTTCCAGTGGGACTGCATCATGGCCTGGAACTGGCTGACCATCTCAGCCCACTGAGCCTCCAGGCGCCGGTACCTGGCCTTGCACTCCCGCAGGTCTTCCCTCTGCTTGGAAAGCCTATGCTCCTAGTCCTCAGTGAGGTGCTTCTGTGGCGCCTCCTTCTTGGCCAGATTTGAACTGAGCTGTTTTGCCAACTCTTTTCTCCTGGTGGCTGCTTAGCTCCAACAACTGCTTCCTGTTGGGGTCCTAAGGAGCCCAGGTGGGGAGGTGAGGAGAAGCTGGGAGGGGAGGGGCAAGTAGAGGCCGGCGAGGCGCCCATCGACGTGAGTGACATTGAGTTGGCCATGCCCACCCAGTCACATGACCACCTAGCCACACCTACCCAGGCGATCATTTGGCAGATCATATTAGTGGTCCGTGGGATTTAAAATTATGAATGTAGTGGTCCCTGAGGTTCAAAAGGTTGGAGACCCCTGCGCTATATGGCTCTTTTACAACCAAAAGGCTAAGAAATCCAGCAATTTGGATTTCTGCAAATACTCTCCAATCCCCATTTTTGAAGAACATCCTAGAAATGCAATCCTTCTAGGTTTTTTTCTTAAATAAGTGTAGGAAGTTAGCACCCACCCCTTTCCTGGAAGAATGAAATATTTTAGGAAATATTGAAAAGGCAGAATATTATGTTTCCCTGGTTGAGAAATGGAGAAACATGTTTTAAAGACAAAGCAGAAGAGCCTTGGTAGTACAGTGGTCTAAAGCACCCTGTTATTAAGAACAGCGGCCTGCAATTACTGCAGGTTCGAATCTCGCCAAGGCTCAAGGTTGACTCAGCCTTCCATCCTTTCTAAGGTAGGTAAATTGAGGACCCAGTTGTGGGGGCAATAAGCTGACTTTGTATAAATATACAAAAGAATGAAGGCTATTGCTTAGCGCACTGTAAGCCGCCCTGAGTCTCCGGAGAAGGGCGGCATATAAATCAAATTAAAAAAAAAAAAAAGCAACTCCCACCTTCCTGCCCCCCTCCCTTTGTTAATGGGCCAGAGGCAGAAACTCAATCTTTGACAATAGGACCCATCTGCAACACAATAGCAACAGAAAAGTAACACAATGGGACCCATTAAGCAACAGAAACTCACCACATGGCACCTGGGAAGATTACATCAGCCAGCAAGGCTAGCTAAGACCCCCACCCCCTGGAAGTCTGACAACCAATCAGGATATTCTTTCGGGGCCCCAGGAAGTTCAAAGCCAGAGAGGGAATAAAACCTGGGGACTCGCAGCATCTCCCCCCTTTTCTGTTCAGGAACTCAAACCATGTGATTCTGTCCACCATTAAACCATCTTTCCAAGCAGTCTCCATGTTTCCAGTGTCTTTTTCCCCACTTGGAGCAGAACCCAGAAGGATATTTCTTCCAACGATAGTAAATAATATAACCCTGAACAGAAGAAGAGAGAGAATGTCAAGGGGCTTTAGCAGATAACAATTTCTTTTTTATTTGCCTCTGGGCCACTCAGAAGCCACTCAAATGTCAAGATAACTTTTAGCAGATAACGGTAGGGAAGGGGTGCTGAGTGATCCCAGCTGAATACGTACCAAAGAATCTAAAGGCGGCCGCTTTTCAAAAGACCCGGGCAGGCCATTAAAGCATCCGTCTCAAAAGGGAGACACTGTGATAAGAAGGTCAACAGAGAGGAAAGCCAATGACAACAAGGAAACGCAAGCGACAGCAACACAACCGGAACAAGGCACACAATGGTGTCAAAGAATGTGAATGAAATAAGGGATCCGTTCAAGTGGTAAGTCAGTTTTTCTCCAGCCTGATCAACGCTCTGATATATAGAGTCCGTCTTTTGGAATTTGTTTTGTGAGTGAAGGTACAAAATAGCCGCAATCGCAAAAAGACACACGGATCGGATGGAAATGAGCAGGATGGCATTATTATTATTATTATTATTATTATTATTGTTGTTGTTGTTGTTGTTGTTGTTGTTAGGGTGTGTGTAAAAAGTATTTGTTGCTTGTGCAACGAGCAGAGCAGAAACACACAGGGAAGGAGATAAACGTGCAGCTCGTGTGAGAAAAATACTTTATATACAAGATAATAAGCAGTCTCGGTGTAGGTAAAACAGTCCAAGGTCATAAACAGTAATATCAGTCCAGTAAGTATCTTCCCTTGCCAAAGCAAACAGACTTTAGTAACTCTCGGTATACAGTACCATATAACAATCCAGTCTAACACCAATCAGCAGAAAGACGCAGGAAGCAACAGGAACAGGAACAATCAGGAAACAAAGAACGCTTCTCTGCGCTGCTTATGTATGCACTGTAGCCTAATTACAGGGTTCAGCAAACCCTGATTACGTGGCTCAGTTGTTTCTTAAAGAAACAGATATATTGCCTGACCAACAAGTTAGGAGTAAGCTACAAGCTGAACCTAACAATTATTATTATTATTATTATTATTATTATTATTATTATTATTATTATTATTATTATTATTTATTCAATTTGTATACCGCCCTTCTCCTAGTGGACTCAGGGCGGTGCACAGCCAGAACTAAAATACATAACAATACAAAATTTAAAATTAATTAAAAGAATTATATACTTTGGCCCGAATTAAAACAATGCGAATTAAAACCCATTAACAGATTAAAACTAAACAATTAAAAACTAAAAAAGGGGGCGGGGAACAATGCCATTCAGGTTATTTTTAACCTTGTTTTTCTAAGCAAGGACAACAGCGTCCCAATGGATTATTCTCCTTATCTGCCGGGATGGTTAAACTGAGATGCTTCCTTTATCTCTCTCTTTTTTTTAAAAAAAGTCAAGACTTGACTGCCAAGAATGAATCTCAGCTTCCTATTTCGGTGGTGTCAAATTGTCTGGGTTCATGCATTGGGATAGGATAGGATACAGGGGTGCTATTCAATAGGTTCTGACAGGTTCTGGAGAACCGGTAGCGGAAATTTTGAGCAGTTCGGAGAATCGGCAAACACCACCTCTGGCTGGCCCCAGAGTGGGGTGGGAATGGAGATTTTGTAATATCCTTCCCCCAGGAGTGAGGAGGAAATGGGGATTTGGCAGTATCCTTCCCTGTCTCCATGCCACCAAGACACGCCCACCAAGCCACACCCACAGAACTGGTAGTAAAAAAAAAATTGAATTCCACCACTGGTAGGATAGGATAGGATAAAGAATAGAATAGAATAGAAAATATGGAATGGAATGGAATGGAATGGAATGGAATAGAATAGAATAGAATAGAATAGAATAGAATAGAATAGAATATTGCTTAACGCATTGTAAGCCGCCCTGAGTCTCCGGAGAAGGGCGGCATATAAATCAAATTAAAAAAAAAAAAAAAGGAATAGGAATAGGAATAGGAATAGGAATAGGAATAGAAAATATGGAATGGAATGGAATGGCATAGCATAGCATAGCATAGCATAACATAGAACCGAACCGAACCGAACCGAACCGAATAGAATAGAAAATATGGAATAGAGTGGAATGGAATGGAATGGAATAGAATAGAATAGAATAGAATAGGAAATATGGAATGGAATGGAATGGAATGGAATGGCATAGCATAGCATAGCATAGCATAGAACCGAACCGAATCAAACCGAACTGAACCGAACTGAACAGAATAGAATAGAAAATATGGAATGGAATGGAATGGAATGGAAAGGAAGAGAAGAGAAAAGAAAAGAAGAGAAAATATGGAATGGAACAGAACAGAACAGAACAGAACAGAATAACCTTATTGTCACTTTGCATGTACACTGATCAGCATACATTAAAATGAAATTTCATTTCTGCAGGGATTACTCATTTAACAGCTGCAGGGACTAGGTGGCTCAGAGGCTAAGACACTGAGCTTGTCGATCAGAAAGGTCGGCGGTTCGAGTCCCTAGTACAGGTCTCTTGCGGTGAGCAGTGGGGTTGGACTAGATGGTCTCCAAGGCCCCTTCCAACTCTGTTACTGTTACAGATACAGTAATCTGACTTGTTACTTGAGAAACGTGGCAAGGAAAGTCGTAAAATGGACCAAAGCTCACTTAATTTCTCACATAGCAACCTAAATTTTGGGCTCAATGGGGGGGGGGGGGGTCGTAAGTTGAGGACTACTTGTACACGCTGCGAATAGCATGCTCCTCTCGCCGTTTAGCTCAAGACATTTCCATCCCTGAACTACCTCCCCCATAATTCCTCGCGGCAAGGATTGGGTAGGGCCTCTTTCCTAAGGATTAGACACCTAAATGCCTGATTGATTTGCCAACCCACGGCCGGACAGAGAAAACGGCCTTCCTCGTGAACGCACACATACGTATCCCTATTGTTCTGGATGGCGCTGGGGTGGGGGGAATTAAAAAAAAAGGGGTGAAAAAGGACCGAGAGGATATTCCTCTCAGGCGCAAAGGCCACCGCTCCGCGCTCTCCGACGCATGCGCGATGCGGTCAAGAGGAGGGGATTTTAAAAAAAAACCCTGAGGACCCCGACCGGAAGAGGCGGGCCTTAGCGCCATCCCCGCCCGGCGCCCCTTGTCATTGGCGGCCCTGCTTTGGAGGCACCGCAGGGACGGCGGCGATGTCTTGCTGCGGAAGCGGCGCCGGAGGCCTCGGCCGCCTCCTTCTGCTCCGTAAGTGTGTGTGTGTCTGGCCGAAGGGGGGGGCGCCCTCCCCTTCCGGCCGGGGTCACGTGACCGCGGGGGCCCCCTCTTGTCCGAGGGACTACAAAGCCCATCATCCATCCCCCAGGGTAGTTTCAGGGCGAGGCAAGCTGGGGATGATGGGTGGTGGTGGGGAGAGGAGGGAAAGGCTAGGCCACGCTGGCAGAACGGGGGGGTGGGTGGGTGGGAAAGGGACTACCTCCTTACCCATCATCCCCAGCCGGCCTCATCCTGGCCCAGTTAACGTTGGGCGACAGGACAGGCCTGGCCTGGCCTTTTTTTTCCTTCCTGGCTAACCTGGAGCATCTTTTTTTTTTTTTCTCCCCTCTCCCAGCCTGGCCTTTTTTTTTTTTTTTCCCCTTTCCTTCCCCTTTTGGTCCTGGACTACAACTCCCATTATCCCCAGCCAGCAAGGCTTCTCTCTTTTTTTGTGATTCCCCCTTTTTTCCCCCCTACTTCCCATGGTTCCCATCGCCTGGGGGAGGATTATTGTTTTTTTTTGGGGGGTGGGGGGTGGGGATCAAATCAAGGTGTCCCATCCAGGAGTCTTTTAAGGACCTGAAGTGACCTAAAACCCCCCCTGAATAAAATGAAATAAATAAAAAGTGGAATAAAGACCAAATAAAAATGGAATCAATGAAATTCTCTTGCGACGGAACTCCCTTCAGCCGTATTTCTGCTGGAGTGAGGCCTGTGAGTTACAAGACGGTTGGGGCCTCCTTGCCTTGCTACTACAGGGTTACTCTCCTGGAAAAGGAACCGATTCCATCCATTCAGATTAAAGGGAATCGATTCGGAGAGTTAAAAGTTTGGTCCGAGTGGTTAAGGCGCCTGGTTAAAAAGCAGGTGACGGTGAGTTCTAGTCCCGCCTTGGCTATGAAAACTGATTGGGTGACTGTGGGCCAATCACCAAGAGACTGTGAGTTCTAATCCCGCCTTAGCTATGAAAGGCAGCTGTGACTTGAGCCAATCACCAGGAGACATTGAGTTCTAATCCTGATTTAGGCATGAATGCCGCCTGGGTGACTTTGGACCAATCACCAGGAGACTGAGTTCTAGTCCCACCTTAGCTATGAAAGGCGGCTGTGACTTGATCCAATCACCAGGAGACAGTGAGTTCTAGTCCCACCTTAGCTATGAAAGGCGGCTGTGACTTGAGCCAATCACCAGGAGACAGTGAGTTCTAGTCCCACCTTAGCTATGAAAGGCGGCTGTGACTTGAGCCAATCACCAGGAGACAGTGAGTTCTAGTTCCACCTTAGCTATGAAAGGCGGCTGTGACTTGAGCCAATCACCAGGAGACAGTGAGTTCTAGTCCCGCTTTAGGCACGAATGCTGCCTGGGTGACTTTGGACCAATCACCAGGAGACCGTGAGTTCTAGTCCTGCCTTAGCTATAAAAGGCGGCTGTGACTTGAGCCAATCAACTCTGTAAAATGTTTTTTTTAAAAAAAGAAAGTGGGATTTTCATTTGAATACTGGCAGATCTATTGTATCCCGAATATCTGCAGAGAACAAGAATTGGATACTTTCATTGCTAAAATTGTGATGAGTTGATAACTGCCCTGTGTGGACAGCTAGTGTGTGCACCATCCTCACAAAAGTGTGTTTTGTTTGCAGATGGGGCTGGGCGCTTGATAAAAGTAACAACACGTAGTAAGGCAATTCTGCTTGGAAAGTTTAGCTTGGGTGTCGTGCGCACAATCGTGGCTCCTTCAAAACATTTAACTCCTATTTGTTGGTACTTATAAAATGCAAATACAATTGTCAATCTGTGCAGGAGAATCTCAAGAGCTACATTTCCTCATTTTGCTCTTAAGTTCTGTCGACCTGCATTCCTTCTCTTTCTTAAAACAGCAAAATAAAAAAATGTAATAATGCAATATGAAGTTCAGTTCCTGGCTAAGTATTAAGTCGGGCAAAGGTCTGAGTCTTAATTGCTCTGTAATTCATTAAACAAGAGGTAACTAATGCAACAATAATAAGCTTTGGGTGACACCCAGTATAGCAGAGGTGTCCATCTTTGGCAATTTTTAAGACTGGCGGACTTCAACTCCCAGAATTCCCCAGCCAGCCAGCATGGCTGGCTGGGGAATTCTGGGAGTTAAAGTCCACAGGTCTTAAAGTTGCTAAGATTAGACACTAAACACTACACGGTTTCACTCCTTAACCTTCCTAACTGGAATGTTGGCTATTTCCAACATTCCCTCGGGAGAAGGGTGGTATACAAATATAATAAACTAACTAACTAACTAACTATTTCTGTATCTTTGATGTAATTCACATTTGGCTGGAGAATCAGTGAAGACTTTTAAAAAGAGTTTTAAAATCTCTGTTCTCCTAAATATACTGAGCAGGGTGGATTTGATTTAAATCGAGTTGATTTAAATCACAATTTAAATCACGATTTAAATCACTAGTAAAAAGGCTTGATTTAAATCAACTCGATTTAAACCATAATTTTTAAAGAGCAACTGTCATCTCTGCTACTCCTTTGACCCACTGTTGACTCACCGATAGTCCCAGTGTTGCAGAATATACAGCCTCCTGCTACATAAAAAAACTAAGAAACTAAGCTCCATTTCATGCTGAATAAACTAAATTATTTATGTATCTTAAATAGAAAACTATCTTACGATAGATTTTTACCCCCAAAGTTTTTTATTAAAATAAATTCGATAAAAATCAAAAAAATCCAATTTAAATAAAAAAAATCTGATTTTTTTGATTTTTTTTTTTAAAAATCATTGATTTTTATCCACCCTGATACTGAGACACATCTTCCGAATGTTGCTGCTTTTCTTTTTCTGGAGTTTTTAAAGAAGTGCCATTAAAGGTGCAAACACAGGTATCTACCTGGTTCCTTCCACACCTGGTCCATCCTTTGTAACCAACTGACCTATGGGCCCATTCTCCAGTCTTAGCCTTCTCCTCCCACCTCTGCTTACGAATACAAGATGGCCACGGTGAAACATGGTGGAACCCAGTTTCCGATCTTACCATGTTGCCCAACATTATTGGAGCCTGGCTCCTTTCCCCATCTACACGATTAAGTAGATCGTTCTTAAAATCGTGTGGCAATTGCAAGCGTCAGCTCTTTCTTTACAGGTTGAAATTAAAATAGGTTTAATTGCAGTGCGCTGAGATAATCAGAACTATAAAGAACCTAAGACGAAGATAATACAGTTGTGTGCTTAAAGAAGGTTAGGTGGGATACGCATCACAAGGGGGCAACCACACAAGTGAAAATGGCTTAAACTTAAGCAGCGACAATCCATGAAAAAAGAGCTGTGGTGGCGCAATGGTTAGAATACGATATTGCAGGCTAACTCTGTCCATTGCCAGGAGTTTGATCCTGACCAGCTCAAGGTCGATTCAGCCTTCCATCCTTCCGAGGTCGGTAAAATGAGGGCTCAGATTGTTGAGGGCAATGCGCTGACTTTGTAAACCGCTTAGAGAGGGCTGTAAAGAATTGTGAAACGGTATATAAGTCTTTTTTTCTCCAAGTTTTTTATTTTTTATTATTTTTTTTACAAACGTATCAATGCATGAACAGTGGCACCTGGGTGTCATACATTCTAATACAAGAGCCTTGGTAGTACAGGGGTTTAAGGCACCCTGTTATTAAGCTTATTAAGACCAGCTGCCTGCAATTACTGCAGGGTTCGAATCTCACCAAGGCTCAAGGTTGACTCAGCCTTCCATCCTTTCTAAGGTAGGTGAAATGAGGACCCAGTTTGTGGGGGCAATAAGCTGACTTTGTATAAATATACAAAAGGATGAAGGCTATTGCTGAGCACATTGTAAGCCGCCCTGAGTCTTCGGAGAAGGGCGGCATATAAATCAAATTAAAAAAATAAATAAAATAAAAATAAAACTAGTAGAATTAATCATAGTTATTACATTCAATCAACTTCTATATTTCTAATAATAATACACATATTAAGTTGCAGTCTGTCATTGTTCAATTATTCCACATTTTCTTTTGTTATTGCTTTTATTTTATTATTTAAAAGGATATTTATTTATTATTTATTTATTAGTCATATTTCTATGCCGCCCACTCTCCGAGGATTCTGGGCGGCTTACACCAAAGACAGTATACTAAATAGCATATTGCCCCCAACAATCTGGGTCCTCATTTTACCCACCTCGGAAGGATGGAAGGCTGAGTCAACCTTGAGCCGGTGAGATTTGATCCGCTGATCTGCTGAACTAGCAGTCAGCTGAAGTAGCTGCAGTACTGCACTCTAACCACTGCGCCACCTCAGCTCTTATAAGTATATCGGTATACACTAATATTCCCCCTTCTCTTATTTCTATCTCTTCTTCTAAGTTTTAATCATGTTACCCTTTATTAAAAAACGTTTTCTTTCTATCCTGCCTAACTTCTAGTCATGTCACCTACCTGAAAAAAGAAAAGAGAGAGAAAAAGAAAAGCAAATCAGAACAACAACAAAAAATAAATCATCTATCCATCGTCTCTTGCCCACTTCAGTACTTTAATTGCTATACTTTTTTTTGACTTGCCTCCCTCTCATATTCCTCTTTTGGATCTTTATCTCTGTCTGTATCTATTTCTTTGCTGTCCAATCTAGATATTTCTCCCACCTCCGTGAAGCGGTATATATAACTCTTTAAGTGCTATTGCTAAAAGGAAATAAGCTATGGCTAAAAAAAATGGGGCTGAAGAAGGAAAGGAGCGTGTCCCTCACAGAGCTCAGATTTTTCAGGATTAGCCAGCATCCTGGCTGCAGAAACCAAGCCTCTTCCCAGATCGTACATAAAACCAGGGTGGATTTGATTTAAATCGAGTTGATTTAAATCACAATTTAAATCATGATTTAAATCACTAGTAAAAAGGCTTGATTTAAATCAACTCGATTTAAATCATAATTTTTAAAGAGCATCTGTCATCTCTGCTACTCCTTTGACCCACTGTTGACTCACCGATAGTCCCAATGTTGCAGAATATACAGCCTCGTGCTACATAACTAAGCTCCATTTCATGCTGAATAAACTAAATTATTTGTGTATCTTAAATAGAAAACTATCTTACGATAGATTTTTACCCCAAAAGTTTTTTATTAAAATAAATTCGATAAAAATAAAAAAAATCCGATTTAAATCAAAAAAATCTGATTTTTTTGATTTTTTTAAAAAAATCATTGATTTTTATCCACCCTGCATAAAGCACACCGACATAGAAAAAAACAGAAGGGACAGATTCTCTCTTAGAAAAGTCTACTGCCTTGCTAGAGACGGGTCCACCCTACAGTAGTGGCCAAAATTGTGGAAATCTTTTGGGAAAAGTGTATTTTTGAGGTTTAATGGCAAATAACACCACTTTTTTTCTTTTGGAGTTTCAAGATCATCCTATTCCACTGCTGGAATGGCCTGGGAATAGCCCAGACCTTCACCCAATTGGAAATATATGGAGCTGACTAGAGAAACTTGTTAGTCAGAAGCGACCTAGCAATAAAACCCAGTTAATAGAAGCCATCATTCAATCTTGGTTTCACATTATAACAGCTGCAGAACTCAAAGACTTGGTTCACTCCATGGGAAGACGTTGTAAGGCTGTAATTCATGCTAAAGGTGACCCAACTAAGTATTAACTGACATGGGGATCATTCTTGTATCTCTCGTTTTTTCTATGGTGATCATTTTTGTGTAGCTCGTTTTTTCTATGTGTTTCACTTTTCTTCTTTATACTGTAACTGCTATTCTAAGAGCAAATCCTTCATCAAAGTTATTGCATTACATTCTTGACTAAATTATCTTTCCATTGATATATAATTTTATGGTACTACTCCCCCCCCCCAAAAAAGTGATGTTATTAGTTACTTTTAGAAAATACACATTTCCCAAAAGGTTTCCACAATTTTGACCACTACTATAAAGCCCAAGGAAAAGTTTAACCAGCCAGAAATGGGGCTAGGTCAGGGGTGAAATCCAGCAGGTTCTGATAGGTTCTGGAGAACCGGTAGCGGAAATTTTGAGTAGTTGGGAGAACCGGCAAATGCTACCTCTGGCTGGCCCCAGAATGGGGTGGGAATGAAGATTTTGCAATATCCTTCCTCCAGGAATGGGGAGGGAATGGGAATTTTGCAGTATCCTTCCCCTGGAATGGGGTGGGAATGGAGATTTTGCAATATCCTTCCAGGAGTGGGAGGGAATGGAGATTTTGCAGTATCCTTCCTCCAGGATTGGGGAGGGAATGGGAATTTTGCAGTATTCTTCCCCTGGAGTGGGGTGGGAATGGAGATATTGCAATATCCTTCCCCCAGGAGTGGGGAGGGAATGGGTTTTTTTGCAGTATCCTTCCCCTGGAGTGGGGTGGGAATGGAGATTTTGCAATATCCTTCCCCCAGGAGTGGAGAGGGAATGAGTTTTTTTGCAGTATCCTTCCCCTGGAGTGGGATGGGAATGGAGATTTTGCAATATCCTTCCTCGAGGAGTCGGGAGGGAATGGAGATTTTGCAGTATCCTTCCCTTGGAGTGGGAAGAGAAGGGAGATTTTGCAGTATCCTTCCCCTGAAGTGGGAAGGGAAGGGAGATTTTGCAGTATCCTTCCCCTGGAGTGGGGAGGGAATGGGTATTTTGCAGTATCTGTCTCCTGCCACGCCCACCAAGCCATGCGCACAGAACCAGTAGTAAAAAAATTTGAATTTCACCACTGGGTTCCCAGTATTACTCTGATCAAGTTAACTGTCCAATCAGTTTCCAGCTTTTTCCTGTGCATTTGTTCCAATGTGTGTATGTGTGTGTGTGTGTGTGTGTGTGTGTATATATATATATATATATATATATATATATATATATATATGTGTGTGTGTGTGTGTGTGTGTGTGTGTGTGTGTGTGTGTGTGTGTGTGTATGTATGTGTATATATATATTTATTTATTTTAAATAGCAGGGCGTCTTTCCTATAATTGATGCATCTTAAGCTGCTGAAAATTTGCAGATGCTCTAAAGATGAATCATTTATCGTTTTTCCCTTTTTTCGTGTTGTTGTTTATAGTGCAGAAGAATGGGGTACGGCACTGCTCCTATTCGGCCACCCGGAAAAACCTGTACATCACTAAAGATACAAAGGTTATTTGTCAAGGTTTCACTGGCAAACAGGTACGTGCCCGAATGGCCAATTTCTTGTACCTTTGCTCATGTCGTAGTCCAGTAGCTTTTGCTGTACGTTTGCGGGAAGCGTAGAATTCCTTATCAGGGCTTCCTTATTGCAGAGATCAGAAGTACAAGCAGGCCTGCCTCTACTTACCATCGGTTGATTAGCGACTTTTTGAAGTTTACCATGGACCCCCCCCAAAAAAGGGATTTACGACCCGAATCTGAAGTACTGATGGCCTCTCACACTCTCTCTGTGTCTCACACACTAAAGGTCACATAACTGCACTTCAGGGGCTTAGCAACACAGTTGTATGTAAGATGAGATGAGACAAGCAAGAAGCAAAGATAACCTTTATTATCCTTTTTTTACTGGGAGCACACGGGCCCACATTAAAAATGAAATTCTGTTGCCTGCTGTCAAAAGAAATGATAATTGATGTATTGCACACATACACATTCTATACACACATCTATTCATCCATCTATTCTACACTGTACTGTACTATACTCTCTCTCTCTCTTTCTCTTAACTATACTAATACGATACTATACTATCCATCCATCCATCATCCTATCCTATCCTCTCTCACACACACACTATACAATACTAATACTATACTGTATTATACTAATTCTATACTTATACTATATTATACTAACCCTATGCTATACTATGAGGAGATCAACCCTGACTGCTCTTTAGAAGGCCAGATCCTGAAGAGGAAACTCAAATACTTTGGCCACCTAATGAGAAGGAAGGACACCCTGGAGAAGAGCCTAATGCTGGGAAAGATTTGAGGGAAAAAAGAAGAAGGGGACGGCAGAGAAGGAGGTGGCTGGATGGAATCACTGAAGCAGTCGGCATGAGCTTAAATGGACTCCAGGGGATGGTAGAGGACAGGAAGGCCTGGAGGAAAATTGTCCACGGGGTCGCGATGAGTCGGACATGACTTTACAACTAACAACAACAACAAAATGCTATGCTATATTATACTGATACTATATTATACTAATACTATACTAATACTAATACTATACTATTACTATACTATATTAATACTATACTATACTATATTATACTAATACCGTGATGGTGAACCCATGGCATGTGTGCCACAGGTGGCATGTGGAGCCATATCGGTGGGCACGTGAGCTCAAAAACGGACCTTCGGTCCCACTGGAAGTCAGCAAACAGGCCATTTCTGGCCTCCGGAGGGTTTCTGGGTGGGGGTGGGGAAGGCCTAGAAAGGCTCTGGAGCCTGGGGAGAGCGAAAAAACGGGCCTACTGGGCCCGCTGTGCCAAAAGTGGGGGGGGAGCGCTAGGGAGTCACACCCATGCACGGGGCATATAGAATTACGGGTGTGGGCACGCGCATGCGCGCCTTCCCGCACTCCCTCCACTTTTGGCACACGATGGCAAAAAGGTTAGCCATCACTCTACTAATACCATACTATACTATATTATACTAATACTATACTAATACTAATACTAATACTAATACTATACTATACCATACCATACCATATTATACTAATGCCATACTATATTATGCTATATTTACAGCCGTTTGCTACATCCAGCAGTTACGCAATGGCATTTTGCAACGATTTTGCTAAAAGTTGCATGCAACGAAATTTCATTTTAACTTCCCCCTTTTTAAATGTGGAAATTTTAAATTTTTAAATTTTAAATTCGTCTTTTTATAGGGGTATGGGTAAGGCATTTTAAATTGGGGAGCCATTTTAGATTTAATTCTGTTTTAAACGTATTTTAATTGTTTATATTGTATGTTTTTTAACTTTGGCTGTGCACCGCCCCGAGTCCTTCGGGAGAGGGGGCGGTATAAAAATCTAATAAATAAATAAATAAATAAATAAAACAGGCCTACTATACTATACTATACTATACTAATGCCATACTATACTATATTATACTAATACTATACTATACTAATACTTATACTAATACTATACCATACCATACTATTATACTAATTATATACTATTATATTATATACTATTATATACTATTATACTAATACTATATAATACTAATACTATATATACCATACCATACCATATTATACTAATGCCATACTATACTATATTATACTAATACTATACTATACTATACTATACTATACTATACTATACTATACTATACTAATACTAATACTAATACTAATACTAATACTAATACTATACCATACCATACCATACCATACCATACCATACCATACCATATTATACTAATGCCATACTATATTATATTATACTAATACTATACTATACTAATACTATACTATACTATATTATACTAATACTATACTATACTTCCATCCATCCATCTATCTATCTATCATCTATCTACGCCCATGCAGTTATATACATGTAAATATTAATCACTGTCCATTTTGAATACATAGCGGAAAAGGGAAACTTGAGAATTGACAAGGCTGATGCTATATTTACAGCCGTTTGCTACATCCAGCAGTTACGCAATGGCATTTTGCAACGATTTTGCTAAAAGTTGCATGCAACGAAATTTCATTTTAACGTATGCCGATCAGTGTGCATTCAAAGCGACAGTAAAGTTGTTCTAAGTCCATTGCATCAGTTGTGCTTTTTGATTGTACCTCCCCACACAGGGCACTTTCCACAGTCAACAGGCCTTGGAGTACGGTACCAATTTAGTAGGAGGGATTTCGCCAGGCAAAGGGGGCAAAAGCCACTTGGGACTTCCAGTTTTTAATTCCGTCGAGGAGGTAAGACCACGGAACCACTATACGCCGAGCGCTGTTTGGGTCATTTCAATTCCGTTTCATCGCCTTGATGTTTTCTATGTGGCTGCTTTTTTAAAAAAAAATAGTTGTAAATTTTCTCGAGACAGAATTATCAGGTGTTTGAACCCCATCGTGCAAACTGTTCGGCTAAGATGGGTTGTGATAGAAGAAAATATTCGTAGCTCAGGGTTGAGCTATGGAATCCTTGGTGCTCTCTGAGCTTGGTGGTTTTCTTGCAGACATTTTATTACCAAATCAGGCAACATCATCAGTGCTAGAAGGGACTGGGGTTTGCGGAATGGAGAAGAGGAGGAGGAAGAGGACTGTTGGGGATCCTCTGTGTTCTCTGAACTTGGCAGTTTTCCTGCAGATATCTGTTCTGCCCCAGCTATGGACCCCAAAGAATGCAGCACACACAAAAGTCCGTTCAAACCTTAGTTTACTAAATAAACCAGTTTTTTACAACAACGGCTGTTAATTAACTGCATTAGTAGCCGCCAAGAATTCAAAGACTACTGAAAGCTTACTGTGATTTGCAGAATGCCCAGAAGCAATTTGCAGGAAGCTGATAAGATAAGCAAGGCAAGACACGAAGGTATGTGAACAAAGTCGTTCCCTGCAAATTGCTTCAGTCGGCGTTTCTCAAATAGGTTAAGGGAGTGGCCAATTAGCCCCAAGCCTTACTCTCGAGGAGACCTCCTCCTGAGGAGCCACTTCTGCCTTTTGGCAGCTCTGCATGCCCATGCATTGAGAAGAGGCTCCTCCTCTTCATCCTCTTCACCCATGGAAGCTTCTGGAGGTTCTGAAGGCCCTAGCTGAATCCTCACCTCTGGCACCACATCTTCTCCAGCCTCCTCATTGTCCAACTCGAGTGCCAGCTGCACAGGCTGCTGGCGTAGCACCACACCAGCCTCCTCGCTGTCGGAATCAGCTACTAGCTGCACAGGCCCCCGACGGGCCACAACAATATCTCATGACCAACCTAGGTAACATCATCAGTGCTAGAAGGGATGGTTATTTTGTTCGTCTGAGTTGATCAGCCATCAACAGGCATGTAGAGATAAACAACATCTACATGCCATTCGAAAGAGACAACCATAAAGCTAAAAGACCATAAACCATAAACAGCCTTAGTAGTACAGTGGTGTAAAGCACCCTGTTATTAAGACCAGCTGCCTGCAATTACTGCAGGTTCGAATCTCTCCAGGCTCAAGGTTGACTCAGCCTTCCATCCTTTCTAAGGTAGGTAAATTGAGGACCCAGTTGTGGGGGCAATAAGCTGACTTTGTATAAATATACGAAAGGATGAAGGCTATTGCTTAACGCATTGTAAGCCACCCTGAATCTCCGGAGAAGGGCGGCATATAAATCAAATTAAAAAAAACAACAACTCATCAGCAATCAACAGCCAGATAAGCAGAGATTAACACAGAGATTAATACGAGACCAACAATCAAATAAAGAACTACCAACTCGGGCAACCAAGTTTAACAGTAAGCAACAACATAATCAAGGAACCACCAAGAAAATCCTCACCAACACTGACAGGGCAAGCCACTAATGTATTTAAAAGTGCCTTCTGTCACTGATGATGTTATCTAGATTGGTAATAAAACGTCTGCAAGAAAACAACTGAGATTGGTGGCCTGTGCATTTGATGGCTGAAGTTAAAATGCTGTTTTTTTTAAAAAAAAACCTTTAAAGTCCTGAATTTTTTGAAACCAGATTCTTGGAAAGATAGCTTTTACCTGCCTGGGCCCTAACTTTTAAATTTCTGAGGTTCTGCTTGCTTGCTGGCCCTGCACAAACCCTCAGATTGTAGCATCTTTTTGACATGACTTCTCATCTTTAGATTTCCCTGTCATTTGGATTTTTTTTTTTTTAATAAAAATCCATTTTTTGTCTTGGTTTCATTTACTGTGTGTTTTCATTACAGCTGATTCATTTGTTAATTTGTTCATGGACCTTTTTTCTTAAAGATAATTGCATGTTTGTTACTCTCTGTTAACAACAATAACCTGCATTTTTACATTTTTTTTTTTAAACTAGCAGGGTAGGAATAAAATCGGGAAGAGGTGGTGGGAGGAGATTAAGCTAAAATGTAAGATTGTAAAGGTATATACCAAGAACATTTTCCAACAGAGTGAGAAGTGTGTTTGTTCTGTCGAAAGTTGTTAGTTCCTCAGGGTGAAAATTGTTGCGGAACCAGTCTCAAGAATAAAAAGTGGGCAGAGCATCTAATTGTATAATTACACCCTTTTAACTTGAAATTAGATATTTAGATTTTAACGGGGCCGTGTGAAACATTCAGAAGAGGGCTTCGCAAAGCTCATTAATGTGAATTAAGACCCTCTTATCAAATTGTTCAGGCAACTGCATCTTTTGCAAAGCTCTTGTAAAGGCCACAGGTGGACGACGAATAAACCGAGCGCGGCGGTTCAGGAGGGCTGACGATTTGCAGGTTTGCGTTTGAGACCCGGTTGCTGTCACGAGACTGGGTGAGCTCCAGTCACGTGTTCCAGCTGACCCAGCAATTTGAAAGCAGCGGCTGCAAGTCGATAGATGGGTACCACTTTGGTGGCCAGCTTAACGGGGACACAAAAAGAGGACCCCCAACTGGGCATCCCCTCAGCAGCGGTGATGTAACCTTTCGTCCTTTCAATCCGGAAGCTCTTCGGTGCTCTCCACATGACTGTACTAGCGGTAGTGTGCAAACGCAGCCATTGTGTGCAAAGATGTATGCTGAGAGCCAGAGATGGCTTTTAAAGCAGCAGCTACCTGAATCTTTCAAAAGATGCAGGTACTTTAATGAGACAAAGAGAGGTGTTTCATTTGTACTCAAAAGATGTTATAAATCATTTAATTCAATCGCCAAGAGACAATGAGTTCTAGCCAGAGTGGATTTGATTTAAATCGAGTTGATTTGAATCACAATTTAAATCATGATTTAAATCACTAGTAAAAAGGCTTGATTTAAATCAACTCGATTTAAATCATAATTTTTAAAGAGCAACTGTCATCTCTGCTACTCCTTTGACCCACTGTTGACTCACCGATAGTCCCAGTGTTGCAGGATATATAGCCTCATGCTACATAACTAAGCTCTATTTCATGCTGAATAAACTAAATTATTTATGTATCTTAAATAGAAAACTATCTTACGATAGATTTTTACCCCAAAAGTTTTTTATTAAAATAAATTCGATAAAAATAAAAAAAATCCGATTTAAATAAAAAAAAATCTGATTTTTTTGATTTTTTTAAAAAAAATCATTGATTTTTATCCACCCTGGTTCTAGCCCCACTTTAGGCATGAAAGTTGGCTGTGTGGGTGACTTTGGGCCGATCACCAGGAGACTGAAATAGTTGTGACAATTCAGCACTTCCATTTCCTTTTTCACTTTTAGAAGTCTTTCAGACTCTTTCCTCCTCTACTTCAGGATGTTAAGCCAGTTTTCTGAAGGCTTCAGAGCATTTAATCTATGCTGGAGAATTGCTTTAAGGTTTAAAGAGACAGTCAAATGAATGTGGGCTGTGTCCTTTATTGATATAGGTCGGTGGCCGAATCTCCCCCATGGTCCTGTTCTGAGCTAGGCTTCCCCAGCAGCATGAAGCCGGATCCTCGTCCCGATAAACCCCTTTTATTTAATTTACTTTATTTAATTTTATTTATTTAATTTAGTGAATTCCTCTCCAGCAAAGTCTTTCCTCTCTCAAGGTCTTTCAAGATAGTTCAGAATTACCGACCTTTATCAGGCTTGGAGAGTGGCCAGGCCGATATCTTTCAGACTCCCGCAATACTTGGCAAGAATGCAGGAATGAACTAATTGTCTCCTGCAAACTCCACTCTCCTTTTGCTCCTCTTTTATTCCTTCTGGGAGGGGCCATTCGTCGTCCACCTGTGGTCTTACTCCCAAGTCGCCCCTTGTTCTTTAGCTGTTCCCTTTGTCTGGCAACTCTGCGCATGCGCACACTGGGAACAGGCTCCAGCTGTTCCTCTGCCTCACTGATGTCTGACTCCGAAGGCAGCTGATACCTGTCAGACGGCCCTGACCCCCTCTCTGCCTCTGACGCAGAGCCCTCATCAGAGCCTTCCCCAGGCTCCAGGACTGGCCCATGTTCCTCCCCAACCTCCTCACTGTCCGAATCTGCTGCCAGCTCATTTCAGTCGCGCCTCAGGAAAGCCAGGGGGGCAAGAACGGGAATGCCTAAACGACAGATGTGTTCTTACAGCATGCTGGATTGCCTCAGTGGAAGAGTGATCTTTTTTTTTGTAAAAGAAGTGTATTTGGATCTTAGGCAAAAGTAAAAACGGGTGCTACCGCCTCGTCCATATACGTGCCGCCGCCCTTCGCTGCCGCTGCCATCAATGAAGCCATTGACGCAGAAATCTCCCTTGTTGTGTGCATTACAGAAGGTATTCCCCAGCAGGACATGGTGCGCGTCAAGCACAGGTTGCTTCGTCAGAACAAGACTCGACTGGTCGGCCCAAATTGCCCGGGAGTCATCAACGTAAGGGGGGGCGGGGCGCTTGGGACGGGGAAGCTGGCGGGTTCTTCCTCTTCTTCTTTGCCCAAAGGGATCTGTGCCATGAGATTGGTAGGCCAAGGGCCAGTTTAAGGGAGGTAGTGAAAGCATTGGAGTAGTAGTCCATTGTCAGTAGTGGGGTCTTGAAGGTTGACTTCATATCTCCCTCTCTTTTCCCGTCAACCCCTTTCCTGCAGTCTTCTCCTCTTTCCTTTCCTCCCCTCCCCTCTCCGGTCCTCCTCCCCTTCCCCTTTCCCTTCCCCCTCCCCACCTCTCCTCGCCCTATTCTGTTCTCTCCTCCCCTGCCCTCCACCCTGCCCTCCTCTTCCCTTCCCACTTTCCTCTCCTCCCTTCCCTCCTCCCTCTCCTCTCCTCTCCTCTCCTCTCCTCTCCTCTCCTCTCCTCTCCTCTCCTCTCCTCTCCTCTCCTCTCCTCTCCTCTCCTCTCCTCTCCTTTATTTATTTATTATTTATTTATTAGTTTGATTTATACACCGCCCTTCTCAGGAGACTCAGGGCGGCTTACAATGCTTTTAAGCAATAGCCTTCATACTTTTGTACATACCTGCTTAGTAGGGCTTTTTGCCCCCCCCCAGCGGTATTCTTTTTTATACAAAGTCAGCTTATTGCCCCCACAACTGGGTCCTCATTTTACCTACCTCGGAAGGATGGAAGGCTGAGTCAACCTTGAGCCTGGTGAGATTTGAACTCGCAGTAATTGCTGGCAGCTAAATACTACTTAACAGTAGTTTCGCCACCAGGTTCTTTCCCCTCTCCTCTCCCCTTCCTCTCTGTCTCCTTTCCCCTCCGCTCCTCTGTCCCCTCCTTCTCTCTCCCTCCTTCTCTCTCCTGTCTACCTCCCCCAACGCCCACCCCCCCAATCTTGCAATCATCAAATGCCTCCCCATGGCTCAGATCATTCAACCCCCATACCTTATCTTGTAGAGTTGAGGCTCTGAGGCTCAAACGAAGGGGATCCCATCATGGAAACTGTCTTATGTTGAATTCTACTGCATAGTGCAATATTAATGCAGCATCCAGAATACTGCATTAATTCTTAGAATTAATGTAGAATTATTACAGAATTAATGTAGAATTATTACAGAATTCTACTCTATAGCGCAGTATTAATGCAGGGGTTTTCAATTCAATTGTGTAGGATGTGTGTTTTTGTTTTATTTATTTTTTTATAGTTTTCCTATGTAGCATATACACTGAAGATGGCATTTAATTTCATTGTACGAGGTGCAGTGACAATAAAGTAAACTTAACTTGAACTGGAGAAAAAAGGATAATATAAATCTTTGGATAATAAATACTCTAACCCGATCTTTGCCGTTATCCTTAGTGACTGTTAGGGTTAGGCATGGGGAAACATAAATTCAAAAGTCCACTTAGCTCAGAGATTCTCATTCGTTTCTTCAGGCCAGATTAACACTACTATGGAGGCAATGAAGTTTGAGGATGTTTATAAGCCTTTCTTTCTTTCTTTCTTTCTTTCTTTCTTTCTTTCTTTCTTTCTTTCTTTCTTTCTTTCTTTCTTTCTTTCTTTCTTTCTTCTCTCTCTCTCTCTCTCTCTCTCTCTCTCTCTCTCTCTCCCTCTCTCTCTCTCTCTTTCTTATCTATCTATCTATCTATCTATCTATCTATCTATCTATCTATCTATCTATCTATTTGATTTATATGCCACCCTTCTCCGGAGATTCAGGGCAGCTTACAATGCTTTTAAGCAATAGCCTTCATACTTTTGTATATACCTGCTTAGTAGGGCTTTTGGCCCCCCCAAGCGGTGTTCTATTTTATACAAAGCCAGCTTATTGCCCCCACAAACCGGGTCCTCATTTTACCTACCTCAGAAGGATGGAAGGCTGAGTCAACCTTGAGCCTGGTGAGATTTGAACTCGCAGTAATTGCAGGCAGCTGGCAGCTAAATACTACTTTAACAGTAGTTTAGTCCATTGCACCACCAGGCTTCCCAAGCAAAGCTGGCTGAGGAACTCTGGGAGTTGAAATCCACAAGTCTTAAAGTTGCCAAGGTTGGAGATCCCTGCTTTAGGAACTTCCTCACTGTATAGTGAGGACATTAATGAAAATAAACTTTTTTTAAAAAATCCAGTTTAAATAGCGCCACTTAAGCAGGGCTGACGGTCCCTGAAAAACGAGTTTGAAAGTCAGAGGTTCTGTAGCAATTGCATAGGAATTTCTGTGCATTCTGAATCCTTCAAAAGAGAGACTTTGTATTTCTAGAAAGCACGCATCTTGGTGTTTTTCTAATAACTTTTGCAACAGGTTTAAAAAGACGCCTAAATCCAATCTGATCGTGTTTTGGGGGTTCTATTTTTGTTTTTAGCCTGGAGCATGTAAAATTGGCATCATGCCTGGACACATTCACAAGAAAGGAAGAATCGGTAAGTTCTGGAAAAAAATAAATAAATAACATGGTACGTTTTTAAAAAGTCTCCTTGCTCTGTTGCACAACATTGTACATTTGAATTCCGTATCTTTAAAAGTGCATGTGGATAAGGTTTATGTAAATGAAACTCTAGACTACTCTATAAAGCCTTAGTAAGACTACACCTAGAATACTGCAACCAGTTTTGGTTACCACACTATAAAAAGATGTTGAGACTCTAGAAAAAGTGCAGAGAAGAGCAACCAGGATGATTAGGGGACTGGAAGCTAAAATATATGAATTGCCTCCGGAGATACAGATGATCCCTGACCTACGCACCTTTCGCTGTGCCCTCAAGACGTTATTGTTCCAACAAGCTGGGCTGGCCTAAACATTAATTTTAATGGGTTACTTTTGTTTTTTAATGATGTTGGGGTCAAATTATTTAATATGTTTTTAAATTGCTTTTAAATTGTATATATGTGTTTGTTTTATCTTTGGCTGTGCACCACCCTGAGTCCTTCGGAAGAAGGACGGTATAAAAATTAGATTAAATAAAATAAATAAATAAAATAAATAAATAAATAAATATATGAAGAACGGTTACAGGAACTGGGCATGGCTGGTCTAGTGAAGAGAAGGACCAGGAGAGACAGGATAGCAGTCTTCCAATATTTGAGGGGCTGCCCCAGAGAGGAGGAAGGGAGTCAAGCTATTTTTGAAGGCCAGACAAGGAATAATGGATGGAAACTGATCAAGGAGAGATTCAACCTGGAAATAAGAAAAAAAATTCTGACAGGGAGAACAATCCACCCATGGAACAGAAGTTGCCTTCAGAAGTTGTGGGAGCTTCATCACTGGAGGCTTTTAAGAAGAGACTGGACTGCCATCTGTCAGAAATGGTGTAGGATCTCCTGTTTGGGCGGTGGGTTGGACTAGATGACCTA
Source organism: Pituophis catenifer annectens (assembly GCF_029215685.1). Taxonomy (NCBI): domain Eukaryota; kingdom Metazoa; phylum Chordata; class Lepidosauria; order Squamata; family Colubridae; genus Pituophis; species Pituophis catenifer. The sequence continues at coordinate 77,674,570 of NW_027256888.1, forward strand.
CAAGGTCCCTTCCATGATGAGTTGCTAGTCCTGGTTAGGGTCATTAAGTAAGGACCACCTATTCCTATTCCCCTTGCATTGCATTGCAATTCTTTTTTTTTCTTTTATTTTTATTGAAAAGTTTTATAAAAGATACAAACATTTTCTCCCCCCCCTCCCACCCCTCCACCATCACCCCATCCCACCCCCCTTGCCCACCCACCCAACCTTTCCCCCCCACCCCCCTCCCTAGACTTCCCAGAATAAGCACAGGGTATAGCATTCACAAACATAAAACTAAAATATGCTAACGATTTGTTGGCTTCAAATTCTCCCTAGGTCTTTAACTCCTTATAACCTTAAAACACTATAAACATAAACTAAAGATTAAAAGTATTTCATTCATAAGCTATATGAAACTTCTTAGTCTGATACGTGTTTTGAATATGGTCAATCCATCTTCTCCATTCCGATATATATCTTTCATTTGAGTGATAGTCATATCTTAATGATGAAATTTTTGCCATCTCTGCCAAATGCGCGACTTTTAGTGTCCATTCCTCAGTAGTAGGTGGATCTTCTTTCTTCCAATACTGTGCCACCAGTAACCTGGCTGCTGTTATTAAGTTTAAAACCAACTTAGTCTCTGTCACAGTACAATCCGTAACTATTCCCAACAAAAAAAACTGTGGTGTAAATTTAATCTTTTTCTTTAAAATATTTTGAATAATCCGCCATATTTTTATCCAAAAAGCCTTAATTTTTTTACATGTCCACCATATATGAAAATACGTAGCGTCTTCACACTCACATTGCCAACAATTAGGTTGTAAATTTGGATACATACAGGCTAGTTTTTTTGGATCTAAATGCCATCTATAAAATTTCATTGCAATTCTTAAATTCACGATACAGCAGTTTTATGCCATGCACACAGATACTCCTCAACTTAGGACCGGTCGCTTAACTTACCTCTGAGAGACTCCGGAAAAAATTACTTATGACCTGTCCTCAAAGTTACAACTGCTATGCCATCCCCATGGTGGCATGATCACAGTTCAGGTGCCTGGCAATCAGTTCGTACTTACAACCGCTTGCCAAGTATTCTGCCATCGTGGGATCGCCGTTGGTAATCTTCTCTCCTGGTGTCCCCAGAAATTTCCATGCGTACGCGAATGAAAACGCGCAAGAATAATTCTGAAATTGTTCGGCTCATCCTTTGCATCGTAGGAACGGTGAATCCGACTATCATACTCGATACTTCATTCTCCCGTTTCATTTTTTTTTTTTCTTTTTCAGGTATTGTATCCAGATCTGGCACTTTGACTTACGAAGCCGTCCATCAAACAACTCAAGTCGGATTGGGACAGTCCTTCTGTGTTGGTGGGTTTGAAAGAAGCTCAGTTCATGCGTAAGACCTCACACACATGATTGTAGAAACTACATAGACACGCTTCCCCTCATCCTTTCTCTCTTAAATGTGTATTTTGCAAAGAGAATTAAGAAATACAATTTTAGCCATGTCAGGGGAAGATTTCTGGTGATTGCCATAGATGCCTGTGAAGATTCTCCATCATCCAAGATCACGTGAAAGGTTAATACCACTTTATAATGCCTTGGTAAGGCTACACTTGGAATACTGCATCCAGTTTTGGTCGCCACGATATAAAAAAGATGTTGAGAGTCTAGAAAGAGTGCAGAGAAGAGCCACAAAGAGGATTAGGGGACTGGAGGCTAAAACGTGTGAAGAAAAGTTGCAGGAACTGGGTATGTCTAGTTTAATGAAAAGAAGGACTAGGGGAGACATGGTAGCATTATTCCAATATGTCAGGGGTTGCCACAAAGAAGAGGGAGTCAAGCTATTCTCCAAAGCACCTGAAGGCAGGAGAAGAAGCAATGGGTGGAAACTAATCAAGGAGAGAAGCAACTTAGAACTAAGGAGAAATTTCCTGACAGTGAGAACAATTAATCAGTGGAACAACTTGCCTCCAGAAGTTGTGAATGCTCCAACACTGGAAGTTTTCAAGAAGAAGTTGGATAATCATTTGTCTGAAGTGGTGTAGGGTTTCCTGCCTAAGCAGGGGGTTGGACTAGAAGACCTCCAAGGTCCCTTCCAACTCTGTTATTCTATTCTATTCTATCCAGGTGATGGTTGTCCCACAGGTGCTTTTTCCACAAGACAACTGGACTTTCTTGCTTTTTTTTTTTTTCCTTGAAGAAGCTTCACTTCTTATCCAAGGACTAAAGAAGCTTCTTGGATGAGAAGCGAAACATTTTCAAGGGGGGGAAAAAAACCCAAGAAAAGTCCAGTTGCCTCTTGGAAAAAAAAGCACCTTTGGGATACCCATAGATGCATTCACAAAATATTCTTGAGTCTTATTTCTTTAACCAGAAGGGAATAGCCTGACAGTGGAAGAATGGGTATCCTTCTGAGTTTGACTTCACGACAAAGTGAAAAAGGAGCCTGGTGGCGCAGTGGACTAAGTGCTGTTAAAGTAGCACTTAGTTGCCAGCTGCCTGCAGTTACTGCGAGTTCAAATCTCACCAGGCTCAAGGTTGACTCATCCTTCCATCCTTCCGAGGTAGGTAAAATGAGGACCCGGTTTTTGGGGGCAATAAGCTGACTTTGTATAAAATACAACATCGCTTAGGGGGGCCGAAAGCCCTACTAAGCAGGTATATACAAAAGGATGAAGGCTATTGCTTAACGCATTGTAAGCTGCCCTGAGTCTCCGGAGAAGGGCAGCATATAAATCGAACCAATAAATAAATAAAATAAAGTGATGTCTGAAGCCAGTTCTGAGGAAGGGCAGTGTTAAAATGGCAGAGTTTCATTTAATTTTCTTTGGATGCCTCCGCTCCTGAATAAAAGTTTCTAATTAGAAACCCCAAGTATGTGAAGGTTTATAGGATTTAACAGAAGAACAGAGATGAAAGGGACCTTGGAGGTCCTCTAGTCCAACCCCCTGCCCAGGCAGGAAACCCCACGCCACTTCAGACAAATGGTTATCCAACATCTTCTTAAAAACTTCCAGTGTTGGAGCATTCACAACTTCTGGAGGCAAGTTGTTCCACTGATTAATTGTTCTCACTGTCAGGAAATTCCTCCTTAGTTCTAAGTTGCTTCTCTCCTTGATTAGTTTCCACCCGTTGCTTCTTGTCCTGCCCTCTGGTGCTTTGGAGCCATACCATGTTTCCCCGAAAATAAGACCCTGTCTTCCATTTTTTTGAACCCCGAAATAAGCACTTGGCCTTATTTTCAGGGAGGTCTTATTATTTTGGGGCACGTGGAGCAAGATGGGGCTCCTCTTGCCGTCTTACCTGATTTCCAGCTCTACGTTTAAATATTTTCGGGGAGGGCTTATTTTCAGGGGGGGAGGCTTATTTTAGCGCATGCGCTCAAAAGCCCAATTGGGCTTCTTATCAGGGGATGTCTTATTTTCAGGGAAACCGGGTAGCTTGACTCCCTCTTCTTTGTGGCAGCCCCTGAGATATTGGAAGTCCGCTATTATGTTCACCCTCTAGTCCTTCTTTTCATTAAACTAGACATACCCATTTACTGCAACAATCCTTTTGTATGTTTTTGCCTTTTTTTTGATGCCTTTATGATTTACGCTGGTTGGCCCATGCGATCGCCATTTCAGCCTGGCCCAACCAACTTCCGATGAGCAAAATCACTGGGGCGAAGCCAGATTCGCCTTACAAATCTCACGATTCACTTAACACCTGCAATGGTTCGGTTAACACACTCCTGCCAAAAAGGTCATAAAATTGAGCGTTAGTCACTGAACAACTGTCTTGCTTAGCAATGTTTAATTGTTCTCACTGCCAGGAAATTTGTCCTTAGTTCTTAGGTTGCTTCTCTCCTTGATTAGTTTCCATTCATTGCTTCTTGTCCTGCCTTCTGGTGCTGAAGCTGAAGTTCTGAACTTTGCAGTTCTCCTGCGTGTAACCTGCTACCTTGCAAAATTGCCCATGGGGGGAAAGAGATGATATAACTGCCTTCTATTTATAGGGCAGCAAAGGCAGGCCTTTACCATATGAAACATACTCCCTGCATTCCTCAGTGTGGTGTTAAGACTGAGGATAGGCTCTCAAATGTCCACGCAAAACGGTTTTGAGTCAAATGAAATAAAAATTTAGCAAAGCGTCCATTTATATTGTAATGAGTTTTGCCATTCCAGTCAGAGGCTTCCGACACCCCCTTTGGTCGAGGTGTGAATTTAATCCTTTCTCTCTCTTTTTTAATGTTTAATTTTTTTTAATATAAACATTCCATCTTCCCTTAAGCAGCTTTTCGTCTGGGTACAAATACTTCTGTGCAATAACCAGCAAGATTTACAACAGCATTGTAAAACATTGATATTAATTCTCTAATCTTACAATTGTAGTATTGAACATAGTAAACCTATTCATTTTTTCCCTCTTGACATATCTTCTAATAAGAATATAATAATAATATGAAGCATAATAATCCGAATAGTCATAGTAACAATCACATTGTTTACATTTCTAAACATATTTTCTACTCTTCTTTAATCTCCTTTTTTTAATTTCCAACTTCCATTTCTATTCTCTAACCATTGATACAATAATTCCCATATCATATAGTATTCAGTTTGTGCTGTCTCCTTAATGGCAAGCATTAATCTCTTCATTTCTGCACATTCTAATATTTTCCTGATCACCTTCTCATCAGTAGGGATCTCTTCACTTTTCCAATTTTGTGCAAATACAATTCTAGCTGCCGTTAATACATGGATAATTAAATACGCGTTCTCTTTACTATAAGTTCCAGGTAAAATCCCCAACAAAAATATTTCTGGTTTTAAATCAGTGTGCTGCTTTATCATCTTTTTCCAGGTGTGGACTTAATCTATGCGTGATTAAGTTCTCTGAGTAAATTGTCAGCCAGAGAACCTTTGAGTAGTTCATTTTTTTTGCAGGTCCAATATTCATCTGGCTGTGAAAAACAATGAAATCTGTTTTATTCTGTAATTCTTCTGCTTTCCTTTGAGTTCCATTCTGTTTCAATTCTGGCCGGATTTTAAATTGGGCTGTTTTTCTATACCAGAATTAACTTGTCATTAACCGAGTTGGAAGAGACCTTGTAGGTCATCTAGTCCAACCCCCCCCCCCCAAGCAGGAGACCTTACAGCATTTCTGACAGATGGCAGTCCATCTCTTCTTGAAAGCTTCCAGTGATGAAGCTCCCACAATTTCTGAAGGCTCAACATGTGGGAGGGGGGCATTCTGCTCCCTTCTGCCTTTCAGCTCCAATCCAGGAGCCCTCAAGCAGTCGCATTCACGACAAACCATTTTTATACCAAATTTATATTTTTGCTGATCAAGAAATAAAGGGAGACTAGTAATAGATCTATTTCAAGCTTTTTAGCTTTCATCAGTTAGCCATACCCTTACTCGGATTCGAACTTGAGGGCTCTGGATTGGAGCTGAAAGGCAAAAGGGAGCAGAATGCCCCCCTCCCACATGTTGGGGTAGACCAGGTGTCTCGATAGATAAACACTTAATCTTTCCCCTGGCTCAAGCTGATGAAGGGAGGAGAACTTGTGGCTCAGAAGGTTAATTCAACTGCCTAACATGCAGGAAGCCCAAGTTCGAATCCGAGTAAGGGTATGGCTAGCTGATTTTACGACCCATCTTGCCACAATGTGAATCGTTGTAATGGTTCAGTTAGTAACACGGTTGTGCTTCCCCCATTGACTTTTTGCTCACCAGAAAGTCGCAAAAGGGGATCACTTTTCTCTCCTCCTCCCCCTCCCCCCCCCCCGGGGACACTACAGACGTCACAAACATGACGAATGTTCAAATTTTGATCACGGGGACCACGGGGGATGCTAAAGGGGTCACAAATGTAGAAAAGAGTCAGAAGTCATTTTTTTTCCAGTGCCGTTGTAACTTCCAGTGGTCACTAAACAAACTGTTGTAAGTTGAGGACTATCCGTGTTTATATTTTGCCCAAAAAACCAGAAGGATCGGTAATTAGTTTAATTTAGTTTAGTTTATTTGATTTATATACCGCCCTACTCCCGAAGGACTCAGGGCGGTGAACAGCCACAAGATAAAAACACATAAATACAAAATTTAAAAACAGAATAAAACCGAATTAAACAATTTGGCCGAAGACAGATTTAAAACACCCCAATAAATTAAAAACGAATTAAAATTTGCGTTTTAAAAAGGGAAAAATTAGGCCAGGCCAGCCTGATGGAATAAAAAGGTCTTGAGAGCGCGGCGGAAGGTGTGTAGATCCAGGATCCTCCGTATCTCCGGGGGAGCTCATTCCAGATAGTAAGTACCCCCACAGAGAAGGCTCTCCCCCTGGGGGCCACCAGTCGACATTGTTTGGCTGACGGCACCCGGAGGAGCCCCTCTCTATGAGAGCGTACCGGCCGGTGGGAGGCTACTGGTGGCAGAAGGCGGTCCCGTAGATAACCAGGTCCTAAGCCATTCCTTGCAAAAAAAAAAAAAACAGTTGAAAAATCACAACGGTTATTTAACGCTAAATCTTCAGGGGCCTCCGAATGCATAATGTCGCCCCTTGGCGGCTCTTTTAATTCAATTTTATTTTCTCACAGGGATAGGAGGAGACCCCTTTAACGGGACAAATTTTATTGACTGCCTGGATGTCTTCCTGAAGGACCCCCACACTAGTGGGATCATATTGATAGGGGAGATCGGCGGGAATGCCGAGGAAGACGCCGCGGATTTCCTTAAACAAAATAACTCTGTAAGCTGGAATGTTCCAGAAATGTTCTGACTGAGGTGGAAACTTTCTGGGTTTTTTTGAAAAGGAGGTGGTGGGGGGGGGGGAAATTGCTCGTTTAAAAGCTCTCTTAAAGCCATTGGATTGCCTCCAAATACAGTATGTCTTTGCATTCAGGGAGATTTTGATACACTTGTATAGACGGATTTCTGAAAAAGATGAAATTCAAACTGAAAATGTGCTTTTCTTGCACACAGTTTTCCACAGAATAAGAAGACAGTCTTTCCTTATCTCCTTTAGTGAGGTTGATTTCCTTTTTTCCTCTCTCCTCTCCTCTCCTCTCCTCCTCCTCTCCTCTCCTCTCCTCTCCTCTCCTCTCCCCTTTCCTTTCCTTTCCTTTCCTTCCTTTCCTTTCCCCTTTCTCCTTTCCTTTGTCTTCTCTTCTCTTCCCTTCCCTCTTTTTCTCTTTTCTTCCTTTCCTTTCTCTTTTCTTCCTTTCCCCTTTCCCCTTTCCTTTCCTTTCCCTTCCCTTCCCTTCCTGTCCCTCTTTTTCTCTTTTCTTCCTTTCCTTTCTCTTTTCTCCCTTTCCCCTTTCCCCTTTCCTTTCCCTTCCCTTCCCTTCCCTCTTTTTCTCTTTTCTTCCTTTCCTTCCCTTCCCTTCTCTTCTCTTCCCTTCCCTCTTTTTCTCTTTTCTCCCTTTCCCCTTTCCTTTCCCTTCCCTTCCCTTCCCTCTTTTTCTCTTTTCTTCCTTTCCTTCCCTTCCCTTCTCTTCCCTTCCCTTCCCTCTTTTTCTCTTTTCTTCCTTCCCTTCCCTTCCCTTCTCTTCCCTTCCCTTCCCTTCCCTCTTTTTCTCTTTTCTCCCTTTCCCCTTTCCTTTCCCTTCCCTTCCCTCTTTTTCTCTTTTCTTCCTTCCCTTCTCTTCCCTTCCCTTCTCTCTTATTTCTCTTTTTCCCTTCCCTTTCCCTTTCCCTTTCCCTTTCATTATTGAATCCTGCTGAATCAGTTACTTGTGTGGGCTTTCTGGATGTGATTGCTGCTGCAAACGCTTGACAGTCCTTGCAGCAAATCGCGAACAGCCAGATCAGCTTCAGCACATTATTGCAGCCTGATTCAGCACGAGCAGCTGATTGGCGGTTGGATCGGCCTCCCCAATCAGCTGTTCCAGGTTCCAGGGATTGCCACAGACTATCGCCACCTCTGTGCCTTGCTACAAAAACTAGCTACGTTTTGGCTACATTCGGTGTATAAGACGCACCCAAATTTTCACCCTCTCTTATGGGGGGGTGAGTGGGGGGGGAAGTGTTGTCTTATACTCTGAAAAATACGGTAAATATTCCTTCAGCTATTCTCTCCTACAGATTTTTTTCATGGCTCAGCTGCTCCATGTTTCTCTCCTCTGTTTTACCTTTAAAAAGAATGATGGAACAATTAGCTAAAATAGTCCAAATTCTGCATGTGTGCCTGTGTGTATATATTTGGGGAGCTGCCGTTCTATCAATAGCACTAACTCGGGCTCAGTTGGAATTAGGCACCGTTTAGGAGGCCACCCAGTGCTCGTTTCTGCTTCGAATATTTCCAGCAAAAGCTGTTTTCTGTCTGTCTCAGTTTAACTTTTATGGAGTTTTCATGACCGGCTTGTGCTCAGCACAGCAGTTCTGCTCCAGTTTTCTGGGCTCCCAAACTCCAAGCTGCTATTCCAGCATCCCTTCTCTGAGAGCTTAGATGCATCCTTTATTCTCTGGCCGTGCTGTTAATTACTCTCCCCGGGCCAATTGTATTTCTGCTTGGCTTTCTAAAATGCGCCTCTTTTTTTTTTTTTTCTTTCCCAGGGTTCGAACTCCAAACCCGTGGTCTCGTTTATAGCCGGAGTCACTGCTCCTCCGGGCAGGAGAATGGGCCACGCGGGAGCCATCATTGCCGGTGGGAAAGGTGGAGCCAAAGAGAAGATTGCAGCCCTGCAGAATGCTGGAGTCGTCGTCAGTATGTCTCCCGCCCAGCTTGGATCCACGATGTATAAGGTTAGCCAGTCGGTTCTTGGAAAATTCGGGTAAACGAGGCTGCTTATTTGAGGGCGTCCCGACAGAACCCAAATCTTGGACATTGTGAAGTCTGCTCTACTTCTTTCTTAGGTGGGGGGAAAAAATATGGGACAGATTTGGAAATGTGTGCTCCAGCTCTTATTCGATCCTGCAGTGTGGCTTCCCTGGCTTAGCTCACATTTCATGTTTCTTGCGAGGTTAAAACGAGGCAATCGTTACCTGCCAGGCTGAGACGGATGGATGGATGGATGGATAAGTAGATAGATGATAGGTAGGTAGACAGAGAGAGAGAGAGAGAGATAATAAGTAGGTAGATGATAGATGATAAATAGGTAGATGATGGGTAGATAGGGAGAGAGAGAGAGAGAATAAATAATAGATAGACAGACACGCGGTGGTTCAGTGGCTAAGACGCTGAGCTTGTGGAACAGAAGATTGGCAGTTCAGCGGTTCGAATCCCTAGTGCCACGTAACGGGGTGAGCTCCCGTGACTTGTCCCAGCTTCTGCCAACCTAGCAGTTCGAAAGCACGTAAAAAAAATGCAAGTAGAAAAATAGGGACCACCTTTGGTGGGAAGGTAACAGCGTTCTGCGCGCCTTTGGCATTGAGTCATGCCGGCCACATGACCACGGAGACGTTTTCGGACAGCGCTGGCTCTTCGGCTTTGAAGCGGAGATTAGCACCACCCCCTAGAGTCGGGAATGACTAGCACATATGTGCGAGGGGAACCTTTACCGATAGATAGATAGATAGATAGATAGATAGATAGATAGATAGATAGATAGATAGATGGATCGATGGATCGATGGATCAATGGACAAATAGGTAGATGATAGATAGATAGATAGATAGATAGATAGATAGATAGATAGATAGATAATAAATAGGTAGATGATTAGATAGATAGATAGATAGATAGATAGATAGATAGATAGATAGATAATAGATAATAAATAGGTAGATGAGATAGCTAGATAGCTAGATAATAAATAGGTAGATGATAGATAGATAGATAGACAGATAGATAGATAGATAGATAGATAGATAGATAGATAATAAATAGGTAGATGATAGATAGATAGAGATAGATAGATAGATAGATAGATAGATAGATAATAAATAGGTAGATGATAGATAGATAGATAGATAGATAGATAGATAGATAGATAGATAGATAATAAATAGGTAGATGATATAGATAGATAGATAGATAATAGATAGATAATAAATAGGTAGATGATAGATAGATAGAAAGATAGATAGATAGATAGATGATAGATAGATAGATAGATAGATAGATAGATAGATAATAGATAATAAATAGGTAGATGAGATAGCTAGATAGCTAGATAATAAATAGGTAGATGATAGATAGATAGATAGATAGATAGATAGATAGATAGATAATAAATAGGTAGATGATATAGATAGATAGATAGATAATAGATAGATAATAAATAGGTAGATGATAGATAGATATAGATAGATAGATAGATAGATAGATAGATAGATGATAGATAGATAGATAGATAGATAGATAATAAATAGGTAGATGATAGATAGATAGATAGATAGATAGATAGATAGATAATAAATAGGTAGATGATAGATAGATAGATAGATAGATAGATAGATAGATAGATAGATAGATAATAAATAGGTAGATGATATAGATAGATAGATAGATAATAGATAGATAATAAATAGGTAGATGATAGATAGATAGAAAGATAGATAGATAGATAGATGATAGATAGATAGATAGATAGATAGATAGATAGATAATAAATAGGTAGATGAGATAGATAGATAGATAGATAGATAGATAGATAGATAGATAGATAGATAGATAGATAATAGATAGATAATAAATAGGTAGATGATAGATAGATAGAAAGATAGATAGATAGATAGATGATAGATAGATAGATGATAGATAGATAGATAGATAGATAGATAGATAGATAGATAGATAGATGATATAGATAGATAGATAGATAGATGATAGATAGATAGATAGATAATAAATAGGTAGATGATATAGATAGATAGATAGATAGATAGATAGATAGATAGATAGATAATAGATAGATAATAAATAGGTAGATGATAGATAGATAGAAAGATAGATAGATAGATAGATAGATAGATAGATGATAGATAGATAGATAGATGATAGATAGATAGATGATAGATAGATAGATATATAGATAGATAGATAGATAGATAGATAGATAGAAGACGGTTCGGAAGAATTTGTTGCAGCTTTGGTGATTGTTGGACTCGTATCAGAAGCACCGAGGTGCTTCCGGGTTGAAAGGATTAGCCAGTGAGATCGCTATTGCCCGAGGGATGCCCACCTGAGGACTCCTTTCATGTCCCCGGCAGGAGCTGGAGCAAAGGGTGGGAGCTCACCCCATCCATTGGCAACACTCGGGTCTCGAACGCGAGTTTGCTAACCTGAAGCCAGCATCCTAACCACTGTGCAGCTTCGGTTAAAAACTTCCTTTTTGTCTCTTTTTCTTAACCCTCCAGGAATTTGAGAAGAGGAAAATGCTATGAGAAAAGTATGGTCGGGATGTCTCTGCAAAAAAATAAATAAATCACACACTCTTCACTTCCCTCCACGCCCTGTATTCTCCGCGTACTCCTGTTTATTTGTCGGAATACAGCAGCGCTCTGTCTTACAAAAGTCAAATTTTAACACCACCAGGGTTGATTTTGGTGGGTTCATGATTTCACATGTGATTGTACATCGATAGTCAATAAATCAATCTACTACTACTGAATTCGATTCTTTGAAACATGGATGCTTGATACCGTTTTCCTTACATTGCTAGCACCGGGGGATTTAGAAAAAAAATCCGGTACCTAAACTGTTTAGACGTTTTACCATCTGCTAAAATTTATACTCTAATGTTGCTTTTCTGTTTACGTTTGGGGTTTTTTATGCCTTGTGTTTGGTGGCCGTTGTGCCTGATGCAGAAACAGCTATGCTTCCTGTTGTTTGATTCACCTATTAGTCCTCAAAACAATTTTTTTTTTTATATACATTTTTCTCAGCTAATTTTTTCTGCCCAAAGTTGGTATTAAAATTCCAGGCCAGTGTGAAGATTGTGGACTCCATTGTACTAAGAGGTGAAACTGCAGTTGCCCGGGGTTGCAATTCATATTTTGTACCGATGCGTTATGGTCACAATCCAAATTTTTGCAAAAGCGTCTTTTTTTTTTATTTAATCCAGATACAGCAATGCTTAATCTTACAAAATAAACTTTTTAACGCCAGCAGAGTTGATTTGGGTGATTCTTAGGTAGGTAGGTAGGTAAAATTCTTCCTCGTGAAGTTTTCCTAAATGAATGAGGGGAAAAGAAATATAAAAAGACTTATTTTTTTATATTCGTGGACTAGGCATCTTGAAAAAGTTTTAAATAAAGGAAATCTGATCCTTCAGTTCCGTGCTCTGTTGAGCCAAACCATAATACTTCTGTGGGATGTTACATGTCCTTAAATATTATGTAACAGTTTGTTAATTCAGATTCTGCATGTAGAATCCCAGTGTTGGGATTTCAGGATGCAGACTTAATCTCCAAGTACTGTACATGTGTCATTCTTCTACTTATAACATCTTCCATAATAAACATTTTCCCATAAACTTCTCTGAATTCCAACTTCCTGCTTTGTTTCTACGTTAGAATCTCTGCCGATAGCAGGGCCAAAACTGAAACAACTTTACATCGCATTCAGTGTTAAAATGTGTTGTGACCTAGGCTTCCTGAGTCATTAAAACACACGAGTAGTCCCAAAAACCTCTTTTATTGCAGCAGCTGTGAATTACGTTCATTCACAGCTGAGTCCCAATTAGTTGCAAAAAGTCCTTCGGGATAATCACCTTTATCTCCCTTGACACTCTGCCAAAGATCTACTTGGCAAAGCCACACGGATTCCAGAATCAAACAGAGATGCCGACTGGGAACAGAATTAACAATGTTGCTTTCCTGCAAAGTGCCAACCTGCCTTTGCTCCTCTTTTAAGCCTTATGGGAGGGGCCAATCATCTCCAGGCCTTACTCCTGAGTTGTCTCTTTTGGTTTAACTGTTTAACTGTTTGTACCTTCTGGCAGCTCTGCGCATGAGCGCACTAGGTACAGGCTCCTCCTGTTCCTCTGCCCCTCTGCTGTCCAACTCTGGAGGCTCTGGAGTCCGCGCATCACTCCCAGATGGCCCTGGCCCCATGTCTGCCTCTGACGCAGAACCCTCATCAGAGCCTTCCCCAGACTCCAGGACTGGCCCATGTTCCTCCCCAGCCTCCTCACTGTCTGACTCTGCTACTAGCTCCGCAGGCTGCTGGCAGATCACAACAAAATGATAGACCTACAGTACCACTTAACCTTTGCCAAATGCTCTACAGCGGGGGTGTCAAACTCAATTTCATTGAGGGCCGCATCAGGGCTGTGGTTGATCTCGGGGGGGCTGGGGGGGCATGGTCGACTGGGTTGGTGAGGCCAACTGGGTGGGTGTGGCCAGCTTGACACCACTCCCCAAGCTGCTGGCATGTTTCCTCTTCGCATTGGGTAGACCGGGCCGGAGTGACGGGGGCCGGTCCCTCTAGGATGGCCCCATGGGCCGGATCTGACCACACTGTGGGCCAGGTTCAACCCGTGGGCCTAGTGTTTGATACACCTGCTCTACAGGTCCTCACGTTACGACCGTAATGGAGTCTTCCCATTGCGATCGTTAAGTCTTGACAGTCACAAAGCCTCTAAAAGGATTCTACAATCTCTGGTAATTTTTAAGCAAATACCACAGTCATAAAGCAAATCCCTGGTTTGCCGTGGGTCGGTTTTTCCTGACACCTGGAAGTAAATGCCAGTTTTTGGCAAAACCATCATAATATATGATCATGGGACACTAGACAGTGGAAAATATGTGCAGTCGTGACTGTCCGAATTGTAAGAATCATAAGAGGCGTGGTGGCGCAGTGGTTAGAATGCAATATTGCAGGCTAATTCTGCTTAGGGTTTTTCTTCCCACGTAGCTCAAGATGTTTGTATAGTTGGGTGATAACCACTTTCAGGCTTTATCAGACATTTTCTGTTGTCTGCTGTGAGACTTAAGGGAGACTGGGATAGTACTATTTCTGCCTTGTGAGGCTTCTTCAGCCAGCCACACCCTTAAAAACCCTAACTAGAAAAGTATTATACATATAAACCTACGAATAAAAAGAGGTTTTTTCTGAGGTTTTCGCGGGTATTTGTATGTAGGTCTTTGGTTATTCGGGTTTTCTCCCGTGTAAAATTGGAAGTGTCTTGGTGACGTTTGGACGAAGTCTCATTCGTCATCTTCAGGCTGGTGTTGTCGGCTTCGTGTTTCTAGGAGCAATGTGAGATTGCAGCTGTTTCTTCCTTTTAACTGTGCTACTAAAACTGTGCTATTAAAAGGAAGAAACAGCTGTGATCTCACATTGCTCCTAGAAGCACGAAGCCGAAAACACCAGCCTGAAGATGACGAATGAGACTTCGTCGAAACGTCGCCAAGACACTTCCAATTTTACGCGGCAGAAAACCCGAATAACCAAAGACCTACAGATATATATATGTCTTTTAATGACCCTGTAATCCCTTACATCAGGGTGGAGTCTGGGCAACTGAATGGAGCTAGTAGAGTGGTTGTTTTGTTTTGTTTTTAACAGCCAGATGCCCTTCCTGTTGCCAATGCAGAGTTTTGTTCAGCAGATATATTCTCATTGTGCCCAGAGAGAGAAAATACCTGCCTCTACCTAGGATCGAACTCACCGCCTCCTGATCGTGAGGCGAGAGCTCCACCTCTAGGCCACTGCACCACTCACTTCAGAAATCTCCATAACCTCCTAAAATACAGATCGTTCATTTTCTTCAAGGCTTAATAAAAAAAAAATCCTTGTGTGTCCGATCACACTTGGCCGATAAAGAATTCTATTCTTTCTTTTTTTTTTTAATAAATACTTTATTGATTTTTTCCAAAATATAAAAATAGTATACAATCTCTTTCTTGATTAGAGGTACAGTGTTTATACAATTTGGTACATTGTACGTTGAATAAGTTCATCTTTAACTATACAGTGTTCTATACGATTAAATCCAATTCAAATGTATACCAAGTCATATCCTATGCTCATACTTTTATTTTATTCTTCAACCAGTTATACCAATTTCCCCATACTAAATAATATTTAGCATTCTCCTCATTTTTTAACTCACTCGTCAATTTTGCCATTTCTGCGCACTCTAGAATTTTGTTTATTAATATTTCTTCTGAGGGCGTAGATTTATTTTTCCAGAATTTCGCAAAGGCTAATCTAGCCGCTGTTGTAATCTGAATTATGAGTTGCGTTTTGTTATTATTGAGGCCATCTTCAGTCATACCCAAGAGGAAAGATTCTGGGGATAGGGCTATCTCCTGTCCCGTTATTTCCGAGAGCCAGAGTCAGATCTTTGACCAGAACTTTTTGGTCTCAGGGCAGGTCCACCATAGATGATAGAAGGTGCCGACCGTTTTTCCACATTTCCAACATGTGTCTGGGAGATTTGGGAATATTTTTAGAATAGAATAGAATTCTTTCCACAAAAACGGTCGGAAATGTGGAAAGAATTCTATTCTAAAAATAGGAGACATAACGTCAGATTGGCACCATTATCTCTGATGAGGCTTTGGCTCAGTCTGTGGCAGAATCCCTTAAAAGTTGGGAGGTTACCTTCTCATGATCTAAGCAGAAAAGGGGAAGTTGTGTTGAAAAAGTTGCTGTGTCAAATCTGATTCAAAGTCTCTGTGAGCATATACTGATGGGGCATTGTGTTATTCTAAAACCGTCTTGTTTTTGCAATCAGAATCAAACACCAAGTGCTTTCTGACTTTCGCTTCTTCACACATAGCTTGAATTGCATAATAATAATAAAAAAAAAATTAAGGAATGCGGTGGCTTAGTGGCTAAGACTCTGAGATTGTCGATCGAAAGGTCGGCAGTTCAGCGGTTCGAATCCCTAGTGCCGCGTCACGGGGTGATCTCCAATATAACTTTTCCAATCACGATGTGATTTACAGTTTGACATTGGATCCTGCAGTCACACTGAAGGATGATCAGGCGATCACCCTGCTAGGGATCCCGATTTTTTAAAAATACGATCTGATCTTTTTTTGGTAATAAAACGGCTGCCGTGAGCTTTTGCCAGCACTAGAGGGCAGCATATACTATGGGGAAAAAAAAGGGGGAAGGTACTTTTCAATTAAAGTACTTAATATTTGGGATCAAGAAAGAGCAACCTTTTGTGGCAGAAAGGGGCAAATGTAACATCCTGGAGAATATGAGGACCAAGTAAGCAAGGGATCAATCCAGGGGGTGAAATCCAGCAGGTTCTGACAGGTTCGGGAGAACCGGTAGCGGAAATTTTGAGCAGTTCAGAGAACTAGCAAATACCACTTCTGGCTGGCCCCAGAGTGGGGAGGGAATGGAGATTTTGCAATAGCCTTCCTCTGCCATGCCCACTACGCCACACCATGCCCACCAAGCCACACCCACAGAACCGGTAGTAAAAACATCTGGATTTCACCACTGGATCAATCCATTTTTCTGTTTTCTCCAGATACTCTGAGCCACTGGGGAAATTCAAATTTTTTTTTACTACTGATTCTGTGGGTGTGGTGTGGCTTGGTGGGCATGGCAGGAGAAGGATACTGCAAACTCTCCATTCCCACCCCACTCCTGGGGGAAGGATATTGCAAACTCGCCATTCCCACCCCACTCTGGGGCCAGCCAGGGGTGGTATTTGCCGGTTCTCCAAACTACTCAAAATTTCCGCTACCGGTTCTCCGGAACATGTCAGAACATGCTGGATTTCACCCCTGCTCTGAGCGTGCTGGTAGATAATGTATGCAATGTACAGAACTTCCTTTTTTTTTCCCATTCAGTTTTGTGGGAAACCCGCTCCCCCCATTCAAGAGAATGAAATATTTTGGGGAATATTAAGAGGCAGAATGAATGGTGCGGTGGCCTAGAGGTGGAACTCTCGCCTCACAATCAGGAGGCTGTGAGTTCGATCCTAGGTAGAAGCAGATATTTCTCTCTCTCGGGCACGATGAGAATATATCTGCCGAACAAAACTCCGCACTGGCGACTGGAAGGGCATCCGGCCAGGAAACGTTCAGCTCCATTCCGTTGCCCAGACTCCACCCCGCAAGGGATTATGGGGTTGTTAAAAGATGATGATGATTAAGAGGCAGAATATTATATTTTCCCAAAGGAGAAATGGACAAACATGCTCTTAAAGGCAGAAAGCAGCCCCAGTTTCCTGCGTAGTAAAACAGCTTCCAGCAGATGCCTGAAGTCTTTACAGATGGATATTTTGTGCCTATTAAGAAATACAGGCCAATCTATTCACAAACAAAACACCTTCAGCTTCCAGGTGAGGGGATTAAGATGGATAGGAGGTGACCTATCCATCTTTTAGGACATAATAGGATTAACCCACTACTATTGAAATAGCAAAAAGACACAAAAGCCCCTTCATTGCACAATCCCCAAGAACAGTTCAAACTTCAAAGTCACAGAAACCTATAAAGATCCATCGACTCATTCAACCAATTTGTCAGCTGTCCCAGAACCGCATGCTGTTGTTGGTTCTGCTTCATCCGTAAACAGAATCCTTTCCAATCAGCCTCCATTTTATTTCCAGGTTTTTCCTTTCTCCCGGATTGGAACCGGTCCGGATTTTTTCCCCCCAACAGTTTCATGAAAGGCTTACCGTCAACATTTCATTCAAGGGAGAGGAGAATGCAGTGCACACTCGAGGAGGCCCAGGTCTGCGCGAGAATGTGTGTTTTGTTCTTTTGATAGTATAATTATCTCTCCAAGGCAGCCATTCTCAACCTTTTTTACCCAGAAGGAAGTCTTGAAAATAAGGCTCAGCTCTTCAGGAAAATGCAAAATCCTCTCCACGGAATTCTATTTGAACCTGCACAAATGTTTAACAGCCTTTATAACAATCACAAACTCTCAACCACCCACTGAGTTTGGATTTCTAGGAATTCCCTGTGAAGGCTAGCATTGCATAGGGCACGAAGCAGTGGTGGAATTCAGCCGGTTCTATCTAGCGGCGATTGTGGGATGCTCCGTCCACGTGCCCGGATGTCATCACGTCCCGTTTTTTACCCTCTGAGCATGCGTGAAAGGCTCTTAGCATATGCACGGAGGTGGTGCGTGTGAGTGAAGCGAGCGCATGTGTGCGCACGCTCACATTTGCAAACCAGTAGCGATGCGGTGGCTCAAGTGGCTAAGAGGCTGAGCTTGTCGATCGAAAGGTCGGCAGTTCAGTGGTTCGAGTCCCTAGTGCCGCGTAACGGGGTGAGCTCCCGTTACTTGTCCCAGCTTCTGCCAACCTAGCAGTTCGAAAGCAGGTAAAAAATGCAAGTAGAAAAATAGGGACCACCTTTGGTGGGAAGGAAACAGCGTTTTCCGTGCGCCTTTGGCGTTGAGTCATGCCGGCCACATGACCATAGAGACGTCTTCGGACAGCGCTGGCTCTTCGGCTTTGAAACGGAGATGAGCACCACCCCCTAGAGTCGGGAACGACTAGCACATACGTGCAAGAGGAACCTTTACCTTTTAACTTTAACGAAAGTAAGTGAATACCACCCCTGGCACCATGTTTTTTTTAAAAATGTTTACAGGTAGTAAACCTCGACTTATGACCACAATGGGAGGGGTCCGGGCTGCTCTCTGAGTTTGCTTGTTTTCTTGCAGGCGTTTTGTTATCCAAACTAGGTAACACCTTCAGGTGACATCAAAATTGACCACAATCGAACCCAAAATTTCTCTTACTCGGAGAGATGTTTGCTAAGTGAGTTCTGCCTCGTTTTAACGAATTCCCTTGCCACCGTTGTTAAGTGAATCACTTCCGTCGTTAAGTTAGTAACATGGTTGTTAAGTGAATCTGGCTTTCCCATGGACTTTTGCTTGTCAGAAGGTCGCAAAAACGGATCACACGACCCTGGGACGCTGCACCCGTCGTAAATATGAGTCAGTTGCCCACCATCTGAATTTTGATCACGTGACCATGGGGATGCCGCAAAACGTAACATGGGGCAAAACTCACTTAACCAATGTCTCACTTAACAACAGAACGTTCCAGCTCCACGGTGGTTGTAACTCGAGGACTGGTTTTGAAATCCCACTCCAGTGAATGTTTGGGATGGAACAGCCCGACTTTTTAAAAATGCGTAGAAAAAAAAAACCTTCATTGGCTATGAGAAGGCAAGGATTTCTGAAAATAACTCCCACAACGCCACTTTAAACAAAGCAAGGACTTGACACATGTGTGGGCTTTAGCAAAAATGGGGAATAAAATTATATATGCCGGCAGTCACCAGCACCAACATGTGTAACAGATGTTTAAAAATCAGAAATGGGGAAAAAAAATGTGGTTTAAAATGAGAATCTAGAATGAGGTGAGATATGTACCAGGGGTGAAATCCAGCAGGTTCTCACAGGTTCTGGAGAACCCGTAGCGGAAATTTTGAGCAGTTCGGAGAACCGGTAGCGGAAATTTTGAGCAGTTCGGAGAACCGGTAGCGGAAATTTTGAGCAGTGGCTGGCTCCAGAGTGGGGTGGAAATGGGGATTTGGCGGTATCCTTCCCCTAGAGTGGGGTGGGAATGGAGATTTTGCAGTATCCTTCCTCTGCCATGCCCACCAAGCCATGCCCACAGAACCGGTAGTAAAAAAAAATTTGGATTTCACCACTGGTATGTACCCCAGTGTTTTTGAACCGTGGCAACTTTTAAGATGGGTGGACTTCAACTCCCAGAATTCCCCAGCCAGCAGAAGAAACGACGGTAAGTAAAAACAGCAATTGGGACAACTTGCAAATGAGGATGTTTTGAGCAGAGGTCCCAGCTGGCACTTAACGGGGATGAAAATACCAGGTTCCAATTCAAACCAGAAGAACATCTCCCACCAGGAAATGTAGAAGATGCTCTTATGGTGAGCAAGATGCTGATGGGGACGGCATATCTGTGAAGTTAGCCGGAAACAGAAGTACAGGTAGTCTTTGACTTATGGCCACAATTGGGGCCAGAATTTCCATTGCTAAGCAAGACAGTTGTT
Organism: Pituophis catenifer annectens; assembly: GCF_029215685.1. Taxonomy (NCBI): domain Eukaryota; kingdom Metazoa; phylum Chordata; class Lepidosauria; order Squamata; family Colubridae; genus Pituophis; species Pituophis catenifer. The sequence goes on from NW_027256888.1 coordinate 77,694,448, forward strand.
CAGTGACTGATGCTCAATTCTATGATCTTTTTGGCATGGTTTGTGAACTGAACCATTGCAAGTGTTTTTTGCTCTCCCCAGGCTCCAGAGCCTCTCTAGGAGCCTGGGGAGGGTGAAAACGGCCTTCCCCACCTCCCACGGAGGCCCTCTGGAGGCCAAAAACAGCCCATTTGCTGACTTCCAGTCTCACCCACAGGCCCTCCGGAGGCAGGAAACAGCCTGTTTCCCTACTTCCGGGTGGCACAGAAGGCCCGAAAATCAGCTGGCCGGCGCACACATGCCCGCCGGAGCTGAGCTCGCGTGCCCACCGATATGGCTCCGCATGCCACCTGTGGCACGCGTGCCATAGGTTCGCCATCACGGGTATAGAGCATCAAGAAATGGCTGAGCATGTAGTTGGATAGAAGACTCCAAAGCCCCTTCCAATCTTAACCCTAACCCTGGCATGCCAATTGCCAAGCACCTGAAGTTTGATTGTCTGATCGTGGGGATGCTGTGACTGTCATTAAACCTAGGAAAGATCATAAGTCACTTTTTCTCTGCTGCTGTAACTTTGGACACTCACTGTTAAGGATATTGGTGTTGTGTTACCAACCAGCAGAGTAAATGCACAAGGAAACGTTGCTGAGAGCAATGAATAAGAGATATGCAAACTGGTTTATCAAAAGCTTACTTTATAGTAGAAAAACAGTCTCATAGTCTTTAAACAAATTCTAAGTCTTTGCCAGTTAAATCAGTCCAGTAGTTACAGAATCTTCTTACCCAACAAACAGTAGTTGGTTAGAATAACAAACTCACTCTGGTTCACAAACCACGATGGTTGCAGATCCATCCAACGATGATTATCAGATAACAACTCCTCTCAATGGTAGTTTATCATAGCAGCTTCATCATCTCATCATCTTCATACACAATGGCAGCATAGCATAGCAGCTTCATCATCAAACTGAATAGTTACAGTACCTTGCTTAAATACTCTCACAACCTGTCATTACCTAATTACAGCATGACTCAGCATTAAAGTCACATAATACATTTACAGATTAAAGTTACAGTACACATATATTGCCTGGACAACTAGTTAGGCTCAAACCATATCCTAACACTCACTAAATGAACGGGTTGCACGTCGAAGACTATCTTCTCTGTGGGAGCCCCTGCCCTTTGGAATGAGCTGCCCCCAGAAATTCGTAAAATCTCTGATCTCCGTGTATTTCGCTGTGCCCTCAAAACCTTGTTGTTCCGCCAGGCTGGGCTATCAAGGTCAAGATTTTAATTGGGTTTTTAAAAATGGGATTTTAAATTTGGGGTTTTAAATTGAGCCTATCATTTAATAATCTTAATTATTTTTAAATTTTGTCTGTCTTTGTGCTTTTAATCAGGCTGTACACCGCCCTGAGTCCTTCGGGAGAAGGGCGGTATAGAAATAAAAATAATAATAAAAAATAATAATAATACCTGTATAAAATCATTTGTGGAGTTGTACGGTATTCCCAAAGGTGCTTTTTCAAAAGCCAACTGGAGTTTTGTTTTTTCCTGAAGACATTTCGCTTCTCATCCAAGAAGCTTCTTCAGTTCTGAACTGAAGGGCTTCAGAACCAAAGGAGCTTCTTGGATGAGAAGCAAAATGTCTTCAAAGAAAAAACAACAACAACAAAGAAGTCCAGTTGCCTTTAGAAAAAGCTTCTTTGGGACAACCATGATCTGGATCAGGGGTGAAATGCTCCTGGTTTGGACCGGATCGCCCAATCTGGTAGCGATGGAGGCGGGTGGTTCGGAGAACCGGTAGCAAAAATCCCTCCCCACCCCCATGCCCAGCTGAGCTGCGCAATCATCAGAGGCTTTTTTTCAGAGCATTTTTTCTACAACCTCTTCATCCGAAAAATGCTTTTAAAAGTAAAAACAAAGCCTCTGCCGATCAAGCAAGTCAGCTGGCATCGTCAGAGGCTTTTTAAAAAAAGAGAAGCCTCTGCCGATCGGGCAAGTCAGCTGGCATCGTCAGAGGCTTTTAAAAAAAAGAGAAGCCTCTGCCGATCAGGCAAGTCAGCTGGGATCGTCAGAGGCTTTTAAAAGCATTTTTTTACAGCCTCTTCAGCCGAAGAGGTTGTAGAAAAAATAGTTTTAAAAGTTTTTTTTTTAAAAGAAAGTTGGCCACGCCCACAGAACTGGTAGTAACAAATTTTACATTTCACCACTGATCTGGATGACTAAGAACCTCCATAGACGTTGGTATGGTATTCCTGCTTTTTTTCCAGCCTGTGGATAGCTCAGGGCTGCTTAAACCTGTCAATTTTTTACTCCATTTGCCTAGAATCTTGCAAGCGTCATTATTCAGCGTGAGTTTCTCGGTAAGATGTGATTTGGCAAAACGACTCAAAGCATCCAGGGATATATTTTTTTATGGAAATCTGGGGTCAGCTAAGGTAAGAAATGCTGGAACCAGATATGTACCTTAGGGCGGAAAATTCTCAAGGTAAATATATACATATAAGTGAAATCAGACGTTTTCCTTCAAAGTTCGATCGATAAACGGATTGAAAGAAAATATGGGAGTTTTGTGTCTTCTTCTTGTTGTTGTGCTATATCCGTCATCGGACGTTGGCAATCATGTCGGCGATCCTATTTTTATCAGCAGCCGCACGAAAAAGTGCTGCTGAGTTTTGTCCAAACCGGTTCCTTAGATTTTGAAGCCATGATCTTCTTCTTCTGCCTGGACCTTGTTTGCCTTCAATCTTTCCCTGGAGGATTAAGTGAAGGACGCCGTATTTTTCTGGGTGTCGCATCACCTGTCCAAAATATTCTAATTTATACTCCTTCCTTCTTCCTGTCTGCAAGGAGTATAGCTCCTTCCCTTCCCCACCGTCCAGTCAGAGCTGAAGAAGCTTCTTGGATGAGAACAGTGGGGAAATGTAAAATTTGTTACTACCGGTTCTGTGGGCGTGGCTTGGTGGGGGGCGGGTAATATGACTGAGTGGGCATGGCCAACTTTTTTTTAAAAAAAATTTTTTAAACCATTTTTTCTACAACCTCTTGGACTGAAGAGGTTGTAAAAAAAATGCTTTTAAAGCCTCTGATGATCCCAGCTGACTTGCCTGATTGGCAGAGGCTTTCTTTTCTTTTTTTTAAAGCCTCTGACGATCCCTGCTGACTTGCCTGATTGGCAGAGGTTTTCTTTTTTTTAAAAAAAAGCCTCTTATGATGCCAGCTGAGCCGCGCGATCATCAGAAGCTTTTTTTTTTAACTTTTAAAAGCATTTTTTCGGCCGAAGAGGTTGTAGAAAAAATGATTTTAAAAATAAAAAAAAAGCCTCAGATGATTGTGCGGCTCAGCTGGTCATGGGGCGGGTGGGGGGGGCAGGGATTTTTGCTACCGGTTCTCCGAACCACCCACCTCCATCGCTACTGAATCGGGCGATCCGGTCCGAACCGGGAGCATTTCACCCCTGGATGAGAAGCAAAATGTCTTCAAAGAAAACCCAGAAAATCCAATTGCTTCTTGAATAAAAAAAAGCACCTTTGCGATATACACGTGTCGTTGCTGTTTGGTTAGGTACGTAGCAAACGGTCTGCTCTCACATTTCTTTCCAGTTAAATCACAGAGTAAAAGGATGTCAGGAAGTGACCCAGGAGTCTCCGGCTTTGTAGAGTTCTTAGCGGTAAATACTCGCTGGAGTGCCTGTATTTAAAAGAGCTATGGAAACTAATTCCTCCATTGGTTTCTGGTTTTGATCTTTGTCTTAGAGGCTCTGCAAACGTTGATCCATTTTAATCTCAGCGCTTTGATGTTCTTGAGCCATAGGATGGGGCTCCGAAGTGGTGTTGCAATCTTTATTTTAGAGCTGGCTTCGGCAATTATGGTGATTTATAGCCTAGCTTGCCTGACCCAGCCAAGGAGGTGTTGACACGCCAGGGATTAAAGACGGTTTAGCTTAATTTTTCTGGTGGTCCCAAGCGTGAGACCCTTTTCTCTTTCTTTAGATCTATCATCTTCATCATTTAACAACCCCATAATACAGAGATCCTCCAACTTTTTAAACAGGGGGCCAATTCACGGTCCCTCCGACTTTTGGGGGCGGGGTTGGACCAACTGGGTGGGCGTGGCTAGGTGGGTATGTGACTGGGTGGGCATGGCCAGGTGGGTGTGGCTAGGTGGTCATATGACTGGGTGGGAGTGGCCAATTTAGCAGTCCATTAGAGCCTTGGTAGTACAGTGGTTTAATGCACCCTGTTATTAACACAGCTGCCTGCAATTACTGCAGGGTTCGAATCTCGCCAAGGCTCAAGGTTGACTCAGCCTTCCATCCTTTCTAAGGTAGGTTAAATGAGGACCCAGTTTGTGGGGGCAATAAGCTGACTTTGTATGTATAAATATACAAAAGTATGAAGGCTATTGCTTAGCACATTGTAAGCCGCCCTGAGTCTCCGGAGAAGGGCGGCATATAAATAAAAATAAAAATAAAAATAAAAATAAATTTTGCCTTTGTCCTTCCTAAGCTGTACTTTCTGCATCAAGGGTGCTGTTCAGCAGATTCTGACAGGTTCTGGAGAACTGGTAGCGGAAATTTTGAGTTGTTCAGAGAACCGGCATATACCACCTCTGGCTGGCCCCAAAGTGGGGGTGGGAATGGGGATTTGGCAGTATCCTTCCTCTGGAGTGGTGGAGGAATGGGGATTTTGTAGGATCCTTCCCCTGGAGTGGGGTGGGAATGGAGATTTTGCAGTATCCTTCCCCTGCCACACCCACCAAGCCATGCCCACCAAGCCATGCCCACCACGCCCACGGAACTGGTAGTAAAAAAATTTGAATTCCACCACTGTGCTGAACCCAAGGCATCTATTTATTTACTAAGACTCCCCCCCCAAGGGAAAAAGAGCACACAGTTTCTTGCCACTTGCCTAACTTCAGTACAACAGCAGCTTCAGGCTCCTTAAAATAGGCCATTAAATAATCCCTCGCGGGGCGGAGTCTGGGCATCTGAATGGAGCAAGCAGAGTGTTTTAATGACCGGTTGCCCTTCCTGTTGCAAATGCGGAGTTTTGTTTAGATGGATGAAGGCAATTAAATCTTCTATTAAGGCTTCTTTGGGGGGAAAAAGTGACTTATGACTGTTTTTCACACTTATGACTATCGCAGCATCCCCATGGTTACGAGATCAAAATCTGGACACATGGCAAGTGGTTCACATTTATGACGGTTAAAGCATCCTGGGGTCATGTGATCCCCTTTTGTGACCGTCCGACAAGCAAAAGTCAATGGGGAAGCCAGATTCACTTAATAAGCATGTTACTAGCTTAACAATTGCAGTGATTCACTTAACAACGGTGGCATGAAAGATTGTAAAATGGGACAAAATTCACGGTTCCCTGGGTTGTAAAATGGGACAAAATTCACTGACAGCTGTCACGAACAACTGTCTCACTCAACAATGGAAATTTTGGCCTCCATTGTAGTCGTAAGTCGAGGACTACCTGTATTGTATTCTTTTTAAAAAAGGACAGATTAGGTATGCACACTTTTGAAAAAGTTCTATTTTCTTATGTAGCCCAGAGTATGTGAATAGATGAAAGTTGGTGTCAGGGTTCTGACGGATGCCCTAATTAAATCATGAGCCTCGAGCCAAGCTTCAAAAGAAATCCAGTTATTTATTAGGAGCTTCATGTCAGGTGAAGCCAACTCTGACCCCATGTAATTTACACCCCAATCATGACCCTGTTTCCCCCCTCCCCCCCAGGGTGTGTCATCAATCACATTCGCCAACGGAGCAATTTTGCGGACTGTAGAGATCACTCCTCTCCGGTCGCTGTGGGTAACCCTGGGAGACAGCCTTGAGAGAGATATGTCTGGAATGTACTTCTGTTTTTGGCTGCCATGCTGCTTCGTTGGTTTCCCATCCCCTTTGCCTATGGCAATGTCAAGTATTTGCAAGCCATTGGCACATATATCATACAGACACTAGTGGAGGCAGGAAGTGCCCCCACCCCTATGTGGAGAGGAGGGGCTTACACTGAGTATAAAACCCCCTCTAACCTTTCCACCATGCTCTCTTTTACGTTTGTTCTCCATGAGACATGATCTTTGATAGGGGTAGTCACACACGCTGTGTGCCCCCTATCCTAATGGATATTAAGACAGCCTTTGTATATAGTTAATATGTTTTGTTATATGAATAAATACATTTATCACATTTATTCATGCATCTGCCTTTGGACTCTTCTATGCTCCTGGGTGTTTTCTACGATCCCAATTTTCCACAGAATGGTAGCAGAGGGAATGGTAGCAGAACTCCACTCCAGGAGCTGTTGAAAAGGCAAGATGCCCTCCAAAATAACCTGTGAGAGAAGCTCCCCTGTTGTGACCAGAGGCCTTCAACGGAGGAGAACTTCACAGCAGCCCCAGACTGAATCAACGATGGAAAACATTGAAGGGGGTTTCCATCCTGCTACACCCTGGCAGCCAGAGGCCACCCAGATGCAGCAAGAGATCCCAGGGGCCGAGCCAAGCGATGCTGGAGAAGGCTTCTTCAGCACTGACGAAGAGGGGGCAGAAGGACCAGATGAAAGCCTGGACAGGCAAGTGGCTGAGATGTCAGAAGAGGAGTGCAGAGCAGCGCTCGCCTGCCTCCTGAAGACAAGGGCAGCAGCCAGAGAGAGGCCTGAGGAGGCAGCACCAGAGATGCCTGCCATCCCGGTAAGGACTCCCCTGCCTGATCTCTCCAAGATGGCGCCTGCCGCCAGAGAGACTGCCCCCCCACCCAGTTTCCCGCCAAACAAAATGGCCGCCAGGCCACTTCTGGAGGCAACTTCCTCCAAGATGGCTGCTCCCCTGGGCACTTTGCCAGAACCACGAGCCAGGCCCTCCCCAGCTCCCCAGCCCAGGCCTACAACGCCAGCCAGTCAGTTCAGCCTTCCAGGGGCCCAGAGGACCACTCCGAGCCCACAAGGCCCTTGCCAGGCCCCGCCTGCCATGGCAAACATCAAAGAGGCCATAGAGGCCCTGGTCGCTGCCCTGCAACTTATGGAGCAACCACCCACTGCCCCCCCCGAGGCCCCAGACCCAGCTGCCCACTTAAGGAGGGCCCCAAATCCAACCTCCCACCCCCGGAGGAACCCAGATGGACCTGCAGCCTCCCACCCCCCACTGCAGAGGCGCTCACCATTCACTGAATGCTCCAGGGAGGCCCAGGCTGAGGCCTCCGCACCTTTCCGGCCCTGCTGGGATGACCCGGAGCTGCAATCCTGCTCCTCTGATGGAGAAGAGGAGATCCAGAGACATTTCCAGGCCTACCCAGCCCATGGACCTCATCTGATGGGCCTCCAGTCTCCAGAAAGATCTCCAGGCCTTCTTCCCACTCCTCCAAGGCTTCCCCACCACATCGCTGATGTCCCGGCCTATTCTGAGGCTCCAGCCAGACCTGACTTCAGAGCTCAGAGAGGGAGATCGGAGCTCCAACAAGAAAAGGCTTTGGAGCATGCTCCATTTCCTGCACGTGCCCAGTTGCTTCAAACTACAGAAGGACTACAAAAAGGAGCCAGACCTAAGCAATCGATCCCAGGCTTAGGGATCCCAATGCCATTCACATCAGGATCTTTTCAGCCATTTGAACAACTCCCCATGCAGTTTAATGGCAATAATTTTGTAACTTTGCCAAATAATTTTGAAAAATTACATTTAAGTGGTCAGAATTTTAAAAAATGGTGTAAAGAGATTCAGATAATTCTCTTAAGAGAAAATACTCTGGACATGATCAAAAGACCACCCCCTTTACCTTGGAGCCCTGAAATTGAGTTCCTGCATAAAAGAGCTTACACAACCCTGTTAAGTTCTATAGACACAGCTCTGTATGCCAGTCTTTCAGATGGCCTCACAGCTCAGGAAGTTTGGACTGCCCTATATAATTTGTTCCATAGTGACAATATGGCTGCAACCAGCAGATTGTCAAGAATGTTCCACAACTACAAACTCAGACCTGGTGTCAAAATGGGGGAACATTTGGCAACGCTTAAAGCCATGAGGGATGAGCTTATACAGAGGGGGGAGCCTGTTTCTGAATCCACTTTAATTAGTGTGATGTTGAACTCCCTAGACAAATCCTGGAGTCCCTTTATTATTTCTCTAGAAGGGGTTTCTAGGGAACAAAGAAATATAGAATACTTTTCTGGCCGCTTTATTGAGGAAGATTTAAGGCGCAGAGATGAGGAACAACAAGAAATGAAGGAGGCATATCACAGGCCTAGGCCTCAGAGGAGGCGCCAGGACACAAGTGAAAGGATTAATACCCTTCCCACCTGCTTTGACTGTGGCATACAAGGTCACTTTAAAAGGGAGTGCCCTCGCTCTAGGACCAACACGGCTGGACTTAAGCACAATAAAAATAAAAGAGGCCGTGGAAGAGGGGGAGGTGGTCATAAAGGATACCAATTCTGTAGTGTCACTAGTGACAATCACACCTCCCAGGTAAAGGATGCTGAGGGGCTGTGGCTTCTTGATTCAGGTGCATCAACGCATATAGCCAACACGAAGCAACGATTTAAGGTTTTACACCCACTCAAGTCCTCAGTAAAAGTTGCCACTGGGGACAAGGCAGAGGTAACTGGGGAAGGCGTGATCAATGTGCCTGGTATAGGAGATGTCACAGAGGCACTGTATGTTCCCTCAATCAAGAACAACCTTTTAAGCATCTTAAAATTGACTGAGGATAAAAATGTAAAACTGGTTTTTGAGAAGGGTGGAGGTTATGTTTCCGAAAATGGGAGTGTTGTTGGCGATATTGTAAAAATCAACAATTTGCCTTATTTTTCCCCAAAAGCACAGGTCAAAAGGCACAAGAAACCTAACAAGAGGGCTCAGGGAGCTAACGCCCAGATAGAGCAGAAAGCTTCTGTGCCAGCCCCCAGGTTGTCGAAACTCAAGGACCCTGGACCTAAAACCAATGAAGCTTTTAAACCAGCTCCTAGGACATCCAAAGCCATTAAGGCTGAGCCCATTAAGGTCACAACTCCTCAGCCAACCCTGAGGAACTCTAAGGTGACCTTTAATCCAGTGCCTACTCTCATTACTGAACAGACCAAAGCTTGTAATGGTAAGATACATAAGGTTGACAAAGTATGTATGGGTAAACCTTTACATTTGGATTGTGCTCATATATTACACCGCAGGCTAGGCCATGCCAGCTTCCCGGTTATTAAGAAAATGCAAGATTTTTCTGATGGGCTTAAGATAAAGAATTGTAATACCTATTTGGAATGTGCCATCTGTAAGGCAGCAAAATCTAAAACTGCTGCTATACCTAAGGTCTCTTCCCGTCGTGCAAGGTACCCTTATCAGCTGGTACACATGGATTTGGTTGGTCCTTTTAGACCCTCCCTTGGTAGGGGGCGTTATTTTTTAACGGTAGTAGATGATTACTCTCGTTATGGCCATGTATTTATTTTAAAGGACAAAACTGAAGTCTTTACCAACTTCAAATATCTTTACAACCAGATCCAAACGCAACACAAGGTGTGCATCGCTCAGGTGCAGAGTGATAGGGGGACTGAGTTTACATCCAAGATTTTTGAAAAGTGGATGAAGGAGAGAGGTATCCTCCATTTTAAATCATCCCCTCGAACTCCGTCCGAGAATGGTATTTCAGAAAGGAGAAATGGAGTGCTGCAGAATGTCATGAACTGCCTACTTGCAGATGCTGACATGAGCCAAGTTTTTTGGGCAGAAGCGGTCAAAATGGCTAATTATCTAGTCAACAGGACGTGGAGTAGTGCCATTAACCAAACCCCATACTTCCTGGTCCATGGAAGGAAACCTAGTCTCTCACACTTGAGAATTTTTGGTTCCTATGCCTGGGTCCATATTCCCAAGCACCTCAGAAGAAAGGGGGGCAAGGCATCAAGGAGGCTCAGATTTATAGGTTATGCAACCGGCAGCAAGGCCTCTAGGTTTGTAGACAAAAATAACCTTGTCATTGTCTCTAGATCAGCTTCCTTTGAGGAGGGGTCAAATTGGTCAAAAATTCATTCCAATGAACCCGGTTATTCCCCTATTAGAAGCGACACTGAACAAGCAGCACCACCTGAAGAGGATGAACCAACAAACTCCAAGCAACTGACCAGCGAAGATCCAGATGGTGATGAATCCCTACCTGACTCTGACGATTCAGACAAGGAATCCCTGGGTGACTTCACACCTCCTGCCTCACCTAAACGACCATATCTTCGCAGCGCCTGGGACAGAGGCCCGCCCCATTTTGATTGAAAAGATACTTCCGGCAGCTCCAATTCTGACACCGATGCTCCGGATGACAATGATGATGGTGAGTGGCAATTTCCCAGACGGTCAAAACGCTCCAATAAAGGGGTGCCACCCAAAAGGTTGGACATTGGCTGTGTTGCCTCGGTCAACAGCGTTACCATGGCCCCTAAAACGTACTCAGATGTCCTTCAGCTTCCCGAGGAAGAACAGCGCAGGTGGAGGGTGGCAATGGAGCGGGAAATGGACAGTCTCAAAAAATTGAAAGTCTTCATCCCCATGGAAGTCCCCAAAAAGAGGAAAGCAATTGGCACCCGTTGGGTCTACAAGGTCAAGCCAATGCCCAACAACAAACTCCTCTATAAGGCCCGGCTGGTAGCACAAGGCTACGCACAGCGCTACTTGCAGGACTTTGATGAAACATACTCCCCCACCGTGAGAGCGGAAAGTGTGAGGGCTGCTTTGGTCACCGCAGCAGCACATGGGGAACACATTTTTCAATTTGATGTGCAAACTGCTTATTTACACGCACATCTAAAACAAGAAATTTACGTCAGAGGTGCCCCCGGATTTCAACGGCAGGAAGGCCACACCTGGCTTCTGAAGAAAAGTTTGTACGGCCTCAAACAATCAGGCAGACTGTGGTACAAATGCCTGACTAAAACTCTCAAATCACTGGGTTTCCATCCATCTCCAGCTGATAAATGTACCTTCACAAGGGATACCAAAGGGGGGCTGGAGAAAGTCCTAGTATATGTCGATGATCTTTTATATATAGGGCCTGACAAGGGGGGAAGTATTATATTTGCCAGGACCCTACAAAAAAAGTTCACTCTAAAGTCTTTAGGATATGTGGACAAGTACCTAGGCGTACAAATCATCACTACACCAAAAGGCTTTGCTCTCTCACAAAAGGAAAAGATAGAGGAACTCTTGGTGAAATGTAAAATGGAAGATAGCAAGCCAACGGCTATCCCAATGCAGACCGACTATTATGGATTGGCACACAAGGATAGCCCAGAGTTCCAAAATAATACTCTATTTAGGTCAGTGATTGGCTCATTACTATATATAAGTAACTGGAGCCGTCCAGATATTGCCCTGGCCGTAAACCTGCTATCTAGACAAGTGGAACATCCTACCCAGTTCCACTGGTTAGCCATTAAAAAGCTATTAAGGTATCTCAAGACCACAGCAGATTACGTGCTTCGCTTGGAACCTGAGAATAGAGACAAGGCCCAATTAAAATGCTTCGCAGATGCGGACTGGGCCGGAGATACCAAGACACGTAGGAGTACTTCGGGCTTCTTGGTACTATTAAATGAGGCACCCATCCATTGGCATGTGGGGCAACAGAAATTTGTTTCGTGCTCCACCGCTGAGGCCGAATATGCATGCTTATCAGAGGCAGGGAACGATCTGATATGGTTTGATGCCTTAATTTCTAGCATCTGGACACCACCGACTTTGCCCATCCAAATTATAGAAGACAACACCGGGGCCATAGGCATTGCCAAAGCCTATGCGGTGGGAAAAAGGTCCAGACATATTGATATCCGCTATCAAAATGTTAGGCAACTAGTAGAGATGGGGTTTATATCTTTATCACATTGTCAGACCAAATATCAAACAGCTGATATTTTCACAAAACCTCTACCAGCAGATAGGCACAAAGATCTGTGTAAAAAGTTATGTCTCACAGGGTAAAATCTGTTGTGCATTGCATTTGTATGTTTGCATGCCATTGGCTCGCAAGGAGGGGAACTGTCAAGTATTTGCAAGCCATTGGCACATATATCATACAGACACTAGTGGAGGCAGGAAGTGCCCCCACCCCTATGTGGAGAGGAGGGGCTTACACTGAGTATAAAACCCCCTCTAACCTTTCCACCATGCTCTCTTTTACGTTTGTTCTCCATGAGACATGATCTTTGATAGGGGTAGTCACACACGCTGTGTGCCCCCTATCCTAATGGATATTAAGACAGCCTTTGTATATAGTTAATATGTTTTGTTATATGAATAAATACATTTATCACATTTATTCATGCATCTGCCTTTGGACTCTTCTATGCTCCTGGGTGTTTTCTACGATCCCAATTTTCCACAGGCAACTCGAGAGCAGGCCAGGGATGGTTTGTGAGTTTTCAGTTGGTGCCTTTGTTATGCAGCTTCCCAGCTATTCATCTTCCCTGATATTTCTAAAAAAAAAAAAAAGCAATAATTTAAAATAAAACATCTAATGAGAGATGTTTGGTAAACCTTAAGAAAAATGTCATTTGTAAGTCTGGTGGCTACAGACCCCAAGTTGGGCTCCCCGAAATTAGCATCTGCAATTCACCTTCACGTAATTAAAAGTGTGCAGATGTATTTGAACATTTTTTTTTTCAAATTGTGTGGGTGTAGATATTGATGTGTTTGTCTCTTAGAGCGATAATGCGGTATTTTGACACTAAAGTTAAGCACAAGATCAGAAGACGATGTTTGTCTGGTATATTTTTAGCTGAAAGGACACGAGATGCTCCGTTTTGCTTTTCATTGACAAGGAAAGGAATAAACTGGTGTCTTCTCATTTATCAAGATACCTGAAGTTCTGTTACCTCCCCATCTCTCCCAGGTGTTCCTCAATGTGTCTATCTTATAATAACTAGAGGCAGGTACACCATGACATTATTGCTTAAATATTTCTGAGATGGTTTTTAAGGGAGGTATTATGAATTTAACACGCCTGGTTAAGAAGCCAATGAGGCATTTAATTTACATGGATCTGTTTACAGGATTTATTTAATTCATCCAAGAAGGTTCCAGAATGATCAATAAGCATCAAAAGAAGAAAAAGAATAGAACAGAACAGAACAGAACAAAATATAAAATATAGAATAGAATAGAATAGAATAGAATAGAATAGAATAGAATAGAATAGAATAGAATAGAATAGAAAATATGGAATGGAACGAACGAAACAGAACAGAACTGAACTGAACAGTACAGAACAGAACAGAAAAGAAAATATGGAATGGAATGGAATGGAATAGAATAGAATAGAAAATATGGAATGGAATGGAACAGAATTCTATTCTATTCTATTCTATTCTATTCTATTCTATTCTATTCTATTCTATTCTATTCTACTCTACTCTACTCTACTCTACTCTACTCTACTCTACTCTACTCTACTCTACTCTACTCTACTCTACTCTACTACTCTACTGTACTCTATTCTACTCTCTATTCCATCCTATCCTATCCTATCCTATCCTATCCTATCCTATCCTATCCTATCCTATCCTATCCTATCCTATCCTATCCTATCCTATCCTACCCTACCCTACCCTACCCTACCCTACCCTACCCTTTCCTATCCTATCCTATCCTATCCTATCCTATCCTATCCTATCCTATCCTATCCTATCCTATCCTATCCTATCCTATCCTATCCTATCCTATCCTATCCTATCCTACAACCGATAAGAATCACAAGCTAACAAAAAAGGAGCTGGGACGTTTTTCAAAGGATGAAGATGCTACAGGTCCATTCTTTGAAGGTAAGGTAGAAGCTTTGATGTCGGAGAAATGCCAAGTCTCTAATTGTTATTCTAACAAGCTGACTCGGTACTTTGCTGTGGACAGAGATAAGAGCGTAACACTGGGTAACCTTGAATCTGCTGTTTTGCTAAAGGCATAAATTCTAAAAAGCATTTCGGTCACCGAACCGTTCGATAGCACAAGATGATGCAACCGCTAAATTTCCCCAGGTGAACGTGCCTGAAGGTTGAATCTCGACAACTGGACCCAAACTTTGCTAATCTGAGATATTTCATTGCTCATCCAAGCAACTTCATCAGTCAGAACGAAATTAGTTAGGCAGAGAATCAGAGAGTCGTTGGAGTGTACCAATTCTTGCCAAACCGACTTCAGGGGTTTCTCCCCAACATGGCTTGCAATCAAAGATTCAGCCGGTTCGAGCTGAACCGGTAGTGGTGACCTGCAGGTGGGGGCACAATCCTGTCCTATATCACTGTGGATTTGATGCCGCATGGATGTGCGGCCGGCGCGTGTGAGTGAATTGCCATGTTGTTTAACGTCGCACACATGCGTGGATGGTGAGCACGAGTGAATTGCCGTGTTTTGTGACACCACATGCATGCGTGGATGGCACATGTGTGAGCGAAGCAAGCGCTCAGATTTCCAGTGATGAGCAAACCGGTTGCTACAGTACGTGACTCCTACTTCTCCTTGCAATATGCCAATGAAAACTCAGTCTTCCAGGTTCAATTATGGCAACCGGATGAAACTTTGTTAATCTGAGACGTTTTGTTGTTCACTTTAATTCTGAAATTAAACTGATGAAGTTGCTGGGTTGGGCAAGGAAACGCCCACGATTAACAAAGTTTGGCCCAGTTGCCATGACTGAACCTTTAGATGCTTTTGGCCTGGATGATAGAGTTTTCACGGACATACAGGGAGTCCTCCTTTAGGGACTGTTCAAAGTTACGACTGAAAAAAAAAGGAAACTTATGACCGTTTTTCACAGTTACGACTCAATGATCGCGTGATCAAAATTCAGAGGCTTGGCCACTGGTTCATACTTATGACCGTTGCTGTGTCCCAAGGTTGTGTGATCCGCTTTGGCGACCTTCAGACAACAAAGTCCATGGGGGGAGCCAGATTCACTTTGCAACCGGGTTGCTAACTTATTAGCTGCCAAGGTTCACTTTACAACTGTGGCAAGGAAGGTCGTAAAATGGGGCAAAACTCACTTAACAAATGGCTCCCTTAACAACAGAAATGTGGAGATCCATTGTGGCCGTAAGCTGAGGATTTTGTTGGAAGAAATTTCCCTGGTTCGTTCCCCAGCTGGGAAGCAATCACAGACGCTGAGAAGAAATAGATTCAGAAGCAAGCTGCCAGAAAGCAGGATCCTTTAATTCAGGAAAGCAAGAAAAGTAGTGACACAGCTCGAGCGTTCCTGGCTTGCAAGCAGATTGGGGGAGGCAAATCCATGCCTTCTTATACTTGATTTTTCTTTGAAGCTCCTACAGTTTGATGGAGTTATTTGTGTGCCTCTAGTTAAAGTGATTGCCTTGGATCCTGTCTTCCTGTCTTAATGCATTAATCCTGTCCCAGGACCTTTGTCTTTCCTATCCTGTGGGTTAATCCTGTCAAGGGGCAGGAAAAAGGGAGTCCTGGCTTTGCCTTGGTGAGTTATTTTTAGCCTGATTATCCTTATCTTAATGGCTCTACTTACCATATTTTTCAGAGTATAAGATACACTTTTTCACCCCCTAAAAGAGGGTGAAAATTTGGGTGTGTCTTATACACCGAATGTAGCCAAAAACGTGAGGCATGGAGGTGGTGATGGTCTGTGGCAATCCCTGCAGCCTGGAACAGCTGATTGGGGGTATTCCGGGAGGCCGATCCACCCGCCAATCAGCTGCTCATGCTGAATCAGGTTGTAATAATATGCTGAAGCTGACCAGACTGTTTGCTATTTGCTGCAAGGACTCGGAGTTTGCAGCAGCAATCACATCCAGAAAGCACACACAAGTAACAGATTCAGCAGGATTCAATAATTTCTCTTTATATATAATATAACACATGAAGTAAAATATACAATACCAAAAGCAGGTTTTCCAAGCAAAACACAAGCAGAGGAGAGGAGTTTCAGTTTCAGTTTTGAGCAGCAGACTAGCTTGCAGCTTTAGCACAAACTCAGAGCAGCAGAGCTAAGCCATACCCAGGCTCCTTGCTGTCTCCTTCCTTGTTGCTCACACAGCAAATACTGTTTCCGTTTCCAAACAGCCCTCAGCTCTCTCATACACTGACAAGACGCTAGCCAGATGAATACCGACGGATGCTGGTAGGCAGAGGCCGATTTTTTTTTTCTTATTTTTCTCCCCAAAAACTAAGGTGCGTCTTATACTCCGGAGCATCTTATACTCCGAAAAAATACGGTAAGTGTTTCTATTGTCAACTCTGTTAGCAGGGGCTGCTCTGCGTTTTCCTTTCAGCTGTGCTTCTTGATTTTCTTAATGGGGGAAGGCCTGGCTTGAATCTCTTGGCACTGTTTTCTGAGGTTTCCGGTGCTGTCCTTTTGGGGTGTACTTTCTACAGTTCATTGTATTGCCCACGTAAAGGAGTGTTGTGGCCCCGCCCTCTGAGCCTATCTCATCGGAGGAAGAAGGCTCTGAACATGAGGGAGAGGAGTCAGCCAGGCCTCCCTCTCCAGGCCCCTCCCCTCTGGCACTGTCTCAGGTGCCGGCCAAGGGAGAGGAGATTAGCCAGGAGCCAGGTGTCTCGGATGAGAGTGAGGAAGGAGAGCCGTCGTTCCTGGATGCACGCCAACGAAGGCGTGATAAACGGTTGCAGCAGTTAAGGAGGCGTGCTAGGGATTAGAACTGAGTCACTGGACCACACCCCAGAGACTATATAAGAGAGGGTGGTGGCTGGTAAAACTCCGTGACGAACAAAAACTAACTCTGGCTAGTCACTTGAACAACGTCTGAAGCTGCCGAAGGGATATTGTTTTGCTGGACTATTTGCAATGCGTATGTAATTTTATGTTATCTGTTGCAGTAAAAGCTCTTGGCAGACGGTGCTTATATTGTTGCCAAGTTTGAGATAACGACCTGTGTGCGTGCCAAGTACTTTCTTAACCCTTGGCTGGCTGTGTTTGTGTGTGTGTGTAGACGGGGACAGATCAAGGAGCATCGGTGGGAAGGTAGGCCGAAAGGAATGACAGAAAGGCATAATCAAAGCTTACGAAACGCTTACTTCAATCCTCTACACCCCCACATTGTTACGTGTGCTACCCTGTCCCCAAAACATCACCCACCCCTACTTTTAAAGCGTTCTTCAAACTCCCATTTCTTTCTCGCAAAAGTGTAACGAATCTAACCAGGATATAATAAGAGGAAAAAGAACATTTTTTGTGTGACTCTCCCTTAAAAGGGCACAAATGGTTTATAATGGCTCTTCAGACAGTGTCTCTTTTTTTCCCCCTTTTCTTTTACCTCCAAAGCTCAAGGACAGAGTCTTTCTTTTTTACAATTATATGTGGAATGTATTTTAATTCCTGTTTATTGCCCTTTAAGGCATTAGCCGAGGAGGGATTCGATCAGCGGGGTTTATTTTATGGGATCCAGGTCCCAATTTTCCTTTGTTCATAAAGTTTTGATTTTAGAAGCTTGCTGGGAGAATGAGACCCCCCCCCCAAAAAAAAAATGGTGAAGGAAGCTTAACAGTTTTGTTTAAATATCATTAGATTCTATTTTTCATCACAGCCAGAAATGGAATAGACGAGAGGGTTAGGATTATTATTATTATTTTCCCCCCTCTTCTCTCGCTGCCTTCATTTTTTCTCTCCTGTTTTTTTTTTTTTTTGGAGAAGTCTATGATGAATGCTAAGAAACAGCCATAATTTGCTCCTATAGAAATCCACTTTAATGGGGGATTATTAGAGATATAGGAAATATGAGATTTCCTATACAAAACTCCCTTTAATGAGAGCGATTTAATGAAAGGGGAGTGGAGGACGGGATAATATTTGCCGATAGGAATGAAAGAAGGGAAAGTCTGTGTTAATTGTATTTTGGCAGTTTGGTGCTACTGTTTGTGCAGAGATAAAAGTTTTAGATGGATTCCAAGTTTGCCTGCCGGCATTTAAAAGCGACTTTTGTTCCGATCTCAAGGAAGAAAGCGGAAGGCTTCCGTTCTTTTAGAGGTCAGAAACTTCACTTATTTTGTTCGGCAAGTGGATGATCTGAGAAAGGTTTTGTCGCACAACCGGCTGGCTGCCTCCTCATGTCAGACTGTGGTAGGGGTCCTTGGTGGTCTCTGAGGTTGGTAGCTTCCTGGCAGACATTTTGTTATCAAACTAGGTAACGTCATCAGTGCTGGAAGGGAGTGGGATTTTCTCTCTGCTTTTCTACAAGTGGCTTGCCCGGCAGAGAGTAAACCTCTAGCACTGATGATGCTGTCTGCAAATCCTTCTCCCTTCTAGCACTGATAATGTTACCTAGTGGGGTCATGAAGCATCTGCAAGAAAACAAGTAAATTCAGAGAGTGCCAAGGACCCCACAGTCCTCCTCCTCCCCCCTCCTCTTCCTCCTCCTCTTCCTCCTCCTCCTCCTCCTCCTCCTCCTCCTCTTCCTCCTCCTCCTCCCTCCTCCTCCTCTTCCTCTTCCTCCTCCTCCTCCCCTTCCTCCTCCTGCTCTTCCTCCTCCTCTTCCTCCTCCTCCTCCCTCCTCCTCCTCTTCCTCCTCCTCCTCCTCCCTCCCCCTCCTCTTCCTCCCCCTCCTCTTCCTCCCCCTCCTCTTCCTCCTCCTCCTCTTCCTCCTCTTCCTCCTCTTCCTCCTCTTCCTCCTCCTCCTCCCCCCTCCTCCTCCTCTTCCTCCTCCTCTTCCTCCTCCTCCTCTTCCTCCTCCTCCCCCCCCTCCTCCTCCTCCTCCTCCTCTCCGCAAATCCTTCTCCCTTCTAGCACTCATGATGTTACCTAGTGGGGTCGTGAAGCATGAAAACAACCAGGTTCAGAGAGTACCAAGGACCCCACAGTGCTCCTCTTCTTCCTCCTCTTCTCCATTCTGCAAACCCCACTCCCCAGAATACTCCCACCAACACTGATAGGGCAATCCAGGGGTTGGATTCAACCGGTTCAGACTGGTTTGGGCGAACCAGTAGTTGTGACCTGCGGGTGGCGCCTACCCACCCATCCACCCACCCCTATGCCGCCCTATTTAGCTGCATTTTTAAAGCCGCATGCATGCGTGCAAGGACGTGCGAGCAAAGTGCACGCACAGAAGGCCGGGAGAAGTGAGCATGCATGTCCGCTCACATTTTCAGTGCAGGGGCGAACCGGTTGTTAATTCACGTGCCGCCCGCTTCTGGGGCAATCCACTAGTATATAAAAACAGCACCTCCCTTCTAGCCGTGATGACGTTATCTAGTTCGGTAATGCAACGTCTGCAAGAAAACCTCCAAGATCGGAGAGCACGAGGATAATCTGCTCCCTCTTTCCTTTGAAAACTCTTCTTTCATGTTCAAAATGTTTGCAGGAATCATCTGCCGCTTGCAGAGAAAGAGAAAGTCGTGGAAACCAGTCCGAGACAACCAGGGATGGGTTCTACTTACCTTTACTACTGGTTCACAATGGGAGCGCTCATGCATGCTCCCTTCGCTCGTGCGTGTGCGCTTCTGTGCCTGCGCAGAAGCTTCTGCGCATGCACAATCAATTATGACGTCCGGGTGGGTGGGCAGGAGGGTGTGTGGAGCCTCCTGCCGCTTTTACTACCAGTTTTAAAGAACCAGACAGAACTGGGAGCAACCTACCACTTGTTCTGCCCCAGTTATGTACCCCAAAGAACGCAGCACACACAAAGCCCGTTCAAACCTTAGTTTACTAAACTAAATCAGTCTTTTACAACAACGGCTGTTAATTAACTGCATTAACAGCCGCCAAGAATTCAAAGAATAATAACTGAAAGCTTACTGTGGTTGGCAGAATGCCCAGAAGCAATTTGCAGGAAGTTGATGATAAGATAAGCAAGACAAGACACGAAGGTATGTGAATGAGGTTGTTCCCTGCAAATTGCTTCAGTCGGCGTTCCTCCTTAAATAGGCTAAGGGAATGGCCAATTAGCTCCAAGCCTTACTCTCGAGGAGACCTCCTCCTGAGGAGCCACTCCTGCCTTTTGGCAGCTCTGCCCGCCCGTGCATCGAGAAGAGGCTCCTCCTCTTCATCCTCTTCACTTATGGAAGCTTCTGGAGGTTCTGAAGGCCCTGGCTGAATCCCTGCCTCTGGCACCACATCTTCTCCAGCCTCCTCATTGTCCGACTCGAGCGCCAGCTGCATAGGCTGCTGGCGCAGCACCACACCAGCCTCCTCGCTGTCGGAATCAGCTACTAGCTGCACAGGCTGCGTACGGGTCACATCACCACTAAACATCTAAAATGCCCGTTGTCTGAAGGAAACATATCATAAAACAGAGAAACAGAGAAAACAGAGAATGGAAGGAACATCTCAAAGATGTATCTCCCGAATCCTCAGCCATCGTCTTCTCTGGGACAGCCTTTGTGCTCCTTATTAGATGGGTCAGTTTTCCTCGGGTTGATTGCGTGATAGAAGAAAAAAAAAACAATCCCACTGCCAACGTAGAAGTTGTAGTTTTGCCTCCTGGCTCACCTGAATGCCATCTGTGGAGCAAAGATCACTGTTTTTCTTCGGGCAACTCAAAATACTTTTCTGCATTGAAATCCGGAATCTGGAGAAGGATTCCAGGGCGATCTGTCTAGGTTCATTATCGCATGATTGAAATCCAGGTCCCCCAAAGCTTTATATTTCTCATTAACGGAAAGGCTGTTGGAAGAAGCCTGCTCCTTTGACTCGCAACAATTACTAAGAATTAGCTCAGTGAAGTATGACTATATCCGCGCTGGAAATTCAACTAGATAGAAAGATAGCATAGCAATAAACGAAGCTGCGCTTTGTTGTAAAACCTACTGGGAAAGGATGTTACCAATAGCCTATGGAAACAGACAGGCCAACTGCTTACGGCTACAACTGGAAAACATCCATCATGTTTAAGAGCCCTGGTGGCGCAGCAGACTAAAGCACTGTTTTTAACATCAGCTGCCTGCAATTACTGCAAGTTCGAATCTCCCCAGGCTCAAGGTCGACTCAGCCTTCCATCCTTTCTAAGGTAGGTAAAATGAGGACCCGGATTGTGGGGGCAATAAGCTGACTTTGTATAAATATACAAAAGTATGAAGGCTATTGCTTAACGCACTGTAAGCCGCCCTGAGTCTCCGGAGAAGGGCGGCATATTATTATTATTATTATTATTATTATTATTATTATTATTATTATTAATAATAATAATAATAATAATAATAATAATAATAAGAAAGATGAGACAGTCGACCACCTGATCAGTGGGTGCAGCAAAATTTCACAAACTGACTACCTACAACGCCATGACCGTGTTGCTAAGATCATTCACTGGAACTTGTGCCAGAAGTTTGGATTTGAGTACAGCAAAAACCACTGGGAACATCAGGTTGAGAAAGTTTTAGAGAGTGAGAAACTCAAGATCTTGTGGGACTTTAGGATTCAGACTGACAGGCACTTGGTCCACAACACACCTGACATAACAATAGTTGAAAAGAAAAAAGTATGGTTCATTGACATTGCAATACCTGGTGATGCACGGATTGGAGATAAACAGCAAGAAAAAATCACAAAGTACCGGGATTTGCAAATTGAAGTTGAGCGACTGTGGAAAAAGAAATCGTGTGTTGTCCCGATTGTAATTGGAGCCCTCGGAGCAATACCCAAAGGGCTACCCTGCTATGTAGAAATTCTAAATTTGCCGGACTTGAACATTTTGACTCTACAAAAAACCACCTTACTCGGAACAGCTTACATCCTCCGACGATACCTTAACAGTTCCTAAGTCCTTGGTTAGGACTCGAGCTGCTGAGCTATTAACCAGCCTCAAAGGCTGTGAATCTCACTAAAGATTAACCAATAAATAATAATAATTGTTATGGACATCAAACCGTTGCATTTGTTCTCTTCTCACGCAAGCTTTACTTTTTAACTGTGGGGTCCTCGGTGCTCTCTGAGTTTGGTTGTTTTCTTGCAAATGTTTCATCACCCAGCTAGTTAACCTCTTCAGTGTTTCATACACAAGTGCCTTCCTCTGTCAGTATTGGTGTCAGCTGCCTCTTAGCTTGCTTGTGGGCACCGTGGGAAGAAATATTCGTCTGGTTCAGTTCCAAGCGGGGAGACAGTCACTGGAAACATGGAGGCTGATTGGAAAGATGGTTTATTGAGGGACAGGACCACATGGGTTTGAGGTCCTGGGCAGCTGATCACATGGAGGGGAGAGTGAGGGTTATTTACAGTGGTGAAATCCAATTTTTTTTTACTACCGGTTCTGTGGCGTGGCTTGGTGGGCGGGGGCATGGCTTGTGGGTGTGGCAGGGGAAGGATACTACAAAATCTCCATTCCCACCCCACTCCAGATGAAGGATACTGCAAAATCTCCATTCCCACCCCACTCCAGGGGAAGGATACTGCAAAATCCCCATTCCCACCCCGCTCCAGGGGAAGGAGACTGCAAAATCCCCATTCCCTCCCCACTCCTGGGGGAAGGATATTGCAAAATCTCCATTCCCACCCCACTCTGGGACCAGCCAGAGGTGATATTTGCCGGTTCTCCGAACTGCTCAAAATTTCCGCTACCGGTTCTCCAGAACCTGTCAGAACCTGCTGGATTTCACCCCTGGTTATTTACAGTCACATAAAAAAGAGGGCAGAGCTGCTTGATTTAAGAAATGGCAGAGAAATCATGAATCATTCAATTCTCTATTACTTAATTCCCTTAAGTCTAGGAATGCCTAATTTAGTGAAAAGAAGAACTAGGGGTGATATGATAGCAGTCTTCCAATATTTGAGAGGCTGCCACAGAGAAGAGGGAGGTCAGTCTATTGCCCAAAACACTAGAAAGCAAGAGAAAAAACATTGGATGGAAACTCATCAAGGAGAGAAGCAACCTAGAACTAAGAAGAAATTTCCTGACAGTTAGAACAATTAATCAGTGGAACAACTTGCCTCCAGAAGTTGTGGATGCTCCATCACTGGAGGTTTTCAAGAAGAGATTGGACAACCATTTGTCAGAAATGATATCTCCTACTTGAGCAAGGAGTTGGATTAGAAGACCTCCAAGGTCCCTTCCCATTCTGTTATTCCATGTTCTAAGAACATATTCTGAGGCTGGGGATCGCATGAAAGGAAGGACAGGTCAGCTTGATTTAAGAAATGCCAGAGAAATCATGAATTTCTTAATTCTCTGTGCAACTACCATGTTTCCGCAAAAATAAGACCCAACTGGAAAATAAGTCCTAGCATGATTTTTCAGGATGCTCATAATATAAGCCCTTCCCCAAAAATAAGCCCCAGTTAAGATTATCAGCCAGACAGTTGCATTTAGTACTGTAAACATAAAGGTTCCCCTTGCACATATGTGCTAGTCGTTCCTGACTCTAGGGGGCGGTGCTCATCTCCATTTCAAAGCCGAAGAGCCAGCACTGTCCGAAGACGTCTCCGTGGTCATGTGGTCAGCATGATTCAATGCCAAAGGCGCACGGAACTCCGTTCCCTTCCCACCAAAGGTGGTCCCTATTTTTCTACTTGCATTTTTTTAATGTGCTTTCGAACTGCTAGGTTGGCAGAAGCTGGGACAAGTAACGGGAGCTCACCCCGTTATGCGGCACTAGGGATTCGAACCGCTGAACTGCCGACCTTTTGTTCGACAAGCTCAGCATCTTTTTTTTTTTTTTAATTTATATGCCGCCCTTCTACGGAGACTCAGGGCGGCTTACAATGCGTTAAGCAATAGCCTTCATACTTTTGTATATTTATACAAAGTCAGCTTATTGCCCCCACAATCCAGGTCCTCATTTTACCTACCTTAGAAAGGATGGAAGGCTGAGTCAACCTTGAGGCTGGTGAGAATTGAACTCTTAGTAATTGCAGGCAGCTGGAAGCTAAATACTACCTTTAATAGTAGCATTAGTCTGCTGCGCCACTCATCTTAGCCACTTGAGCCACCGTGTCCCATTAATTTAGTATTGTATTTTCCCCAAAATAAGCCCTAACCGGAAAATAAACCCTAATGCATATATTGAAGCAAAAATTAATATAAGTGCCAGTCTTATTTTCAGAGAAAACATGGTAGGAGACTGTAATCTGTTCACCTCTATTAAAGTCCAGAACTGCCTGGATTAGATTCAAAGAGAAAGAAAGTGGAATGGCGAAAGGAAGGAAAAGATGAGAAGCCCAAGGAGCCAGGTTATATAGAGACAAGCAAAGTAATTTTTCTGGACAAGGAAAGAAGATAACAGACTTTCTGTTAATGATTTCTACATTGATTGCCTCTGGGGAATTGTTGAGGTTGGAAAAGTAGATGCATGCAAAGTAGAATTCTGCCACATTATACATGCGTTGATGTCACAGCAACACCTAAGCAATCAAAGCTGTTTAGATGAATGCCATTCAGCCGAAGAGAATTCGCTCTCTGATCTCGTCATGATGCCGTTCCGGAAGGAGATCCCTCCCGTGAAAAAGCTGTGATAGAGACCACCACTATCAACACACCTATTGTTGTGGCTCCATTACCTGAGCCTGTGTCATCGGCAGGAGAGGACTCCGAGAGTGAAGGAGAGGAGTTGGCAAGGCCTCCCTCTCCAGGACCCTCCTCTCTGGCAATGCCTTCGGTGTCTGCCGAAGAGCAAGAGATAGGGCCGGGGCCAAGCACGTCCATGCAGCCACAGATGGACAGTGATGAGGGTAATGAGTCTTGGCTGGATCCACGCCAGCATCGCAGAGATAAGTGCGTGCAACAGAAGAAAAGGCGTGCCCGAGATTAGGCTGAGTCACTGGACCACACCCCACAGGATATAAAAGGGAGCATGGTGGCCAATCAAACCTTGTGACGAACAAAGCTGAAAGCTTCCACGCCATACTGCATTGCTGGACTTTTGCTATAGACTGGATTATCTCTGGACTTGATTGTAATTATTGAGCTGCTTTCCTTTGATGTATCGGAAGTGGGGAGAAGTTATCTCTCCTCTATGTAAATAATAAACTCTTGGCAGGCAGCCACTAGGTTGTTGCCAAGTTCCGTTATCATAAGGAAAAGGATTTTGCCGGCTGGTTTGGTCTTTAACTCTTGAACGTCTGTTGGTGTGTGTGCGTGTGGTTGGGGACAGAACACCTATCAGCAATAGCACGTAGACTTATGTACCGCTTGACAGTGCTTTTGTCAGGCTTGGAAGCCATCTTTTACCTTTGAGCCTTCAGGCCTGCCACAAATTCTACTGTGGGAAAATGGGAGGGGGGATTGTATGGAGCGAAGATGATACGTAGTCAAAATAACATTCTTTCCAGAAAGTCAAGGTCATTGTGCCCTGCAGCTGTGTTAAGAAGACCCTCTGTTCCAGAGGGTCCCTGATTGGTTCATGTGATGGACATGTGGATGATGGGCAAGGACTTGAACTTACTTTTGGGTGAGGAAAACCCAGAAGCTCTCAGATTTGGGTTTTTTCCAGATGTGCCAATATGACGTCTCTAATAAAAATTAGCTTTGAGGAAATTCAAGCCTTGGAGTTTGGTTTTGTTGAGGGTGTTACTTGGAACCCTGACAGCTTTACAACCAGTGGTGGGTTTCCAATATTCTTACTACAGGTTCACCGTGCGTGCGCACCTTCTGTGCATGTACCCATCCTGCACCTGTGCTTTGCTCGCTCGCGTACCTTCCTCACATGCTCCCGGCCTCGAAAATGTGCCTAAATAGGACGGCATAGAGCTGGGGCGGGCCCACCTGCGATCTCCGCTACCGGTTCGCCTGAACCCTACGAATTGGCTGAATACTACCTCTGTTTACAACCCTCTCTAAGCGGTTTACAAAATCAGGATTTGGCCACCAACAATCTGGGTCCTCATTTTACCCACCTCGGAACAATGGAAGCTGAGTCAATCTTGAGCTCTGCTGAGGATCGAACGCCTGGCAGTGGGTAGAGCCAGCCTGCAATACTGCATTCTAACCACTGCGCCACCCGGCTCCTAGCAATAGCATTTCAACTTATATAGAACTCCACAGTGCTTTACATCCACAATTTCCGCTAACGGTTCGGGTGAACCGATACGAACCGGCTGAATACTGCCTCTGATGTCTATTATGGAGGAACCCAGGTGCAAATGAATAAATTTTTGTAACTATCCGATGCCTGAAGGTAAGAGACTAAGAAGAAAACTTCAATATCAGCAAGTAGCCGCTGCCCTCCAGACTCTTTTACAATTAATTGGGGAGAAAGTGAGATTTGGGAAGAGTAGTGCAAATCTGCAACAACAAATCAATGTCCCAAATCAAAATAAACAGTGTAATGGGAGATGTGGACAAAGATCACCCATAGATTATAGAACTGCAGCAGCCAAGATAATTAAAACTGGGGAGCCCCTTTCTTCAATTTCAGCTTGTAGATGGAAGCAGAATCATCTATTTACCTCTATTTCTATTTTTTTTTTAAAGAAAAAGAAGTCAAATTTATACTAAAAATTTACTGCTCGTCGGCTGATCATTGCTATAGCAAGATATTCGTCTCCAGAGATTTATTAGCTTTAATAGCACTCTAGTTATATAAGGCCATCAATTACCTGCATCGTTTTAAAAGCCCACTAAAGCAGTTCTGAAGGCCGAGGGAAAGGAATGGGACGATAATTAAATGAGTCAGTGAAGACTTTTCTAGAATAACTGCAAATAACGGAAGCATGAAGTGCAAAGGATTGGGACCATGCACAAAAGAATCTAAGCAACTAAAGTTCAGTTTAACTAAAGTTCATTCAACTTCCTTCCTTCCTTCCTTCCTTCCTTCCTTCCTTCCTTCCTTCCTTCCTTCCTTCTTTTCTTCCCTCCCTCTGTCCCTCCTTCCTTCCTCCTCCATTTCCTCCTTCCTTCCTTCTTTCCTTCTTTCCTTCCTCCTCTTTTCCTCTTCCTTCCTTCCCTCCTCCTGCTCCTGTTTCTCCTCCCTTTCCCCCTTCCTTCCTCCCTTCCCTCCTCCTTTCCCTCCCTCCTTCTCCCTTTCCCTTTCCCCTTCCTTCCTTCCTTCCTCCTTCTTCCTTTCCCCTTCCTTCCTTCCCTCCTCCTGCTCCTGTTTCTCCTTCCTTTCCCCCTTCCTTCCTCCCTTCCCTCCTCTCCCTCCCTCCTTCTCCCTTTCCCTTTCCCCTTCCTTCCTTCCTTCCTTCCTTCCTCCTTCTCCCTTTCCCCTTCCTTCCTTCCCTCCTCCTGCTCCTCCTCCCTTTCCCCCTTCCTTCCTCCCTCCCTTCCCTCCTCCTGCTCCTCCTCCTCTCCCTCCCTCCTTCTCCCTTTCCCCTTCCTTCCTTCCTTCCTTCCTTCCTTCCTTCCTTCCTTCCTCCTTCCCTCCCTCCCTCCTCCTGCTCCTCCTCTTCATCCCTCCCTCCCTCCCCCATCCTCCCTCCCTCCCTTCCCTTCTCCTCCTGCTCCTCCTCCTCTTCCTCCCTCCCTCCCACCCCTCCTCCTGCTCCTCCTCCTCTTCCTTCCTCCCTCCCCTCCTCCTGCTCCTGCTCCTCTTCCTCCCTCCCTCTCTCTCTCTCTCATCTAATCTCCCCCCCCCTCTCTCTCTTTCTCAAACCTGTTCATAAAGCAAGATGATTAAAACCCAGGGAGAACCGACGGGTTGTAAAGATATTGTTTCAAGCCAGGTTTAAATGCTTAGGAGGATCGAGGGAGATCATCTGTACCTGAAAATTGGCTTTTATTGATCGGAGTTAAAAGAAGCTGGAGTTAAAAGGGCTGGGATGAGCTTCGTGAATTGGTTTTTCTGAGCCTTTGCCCAGATATCCCTTTGAATTGAAGTGGTACCCAGATGGTTTAATTCTAAAAGTCTAAAACTGAAAATCTGAAATAATGAGTCGGGATCTCCAGAGATCTGTGCCATAGTTTATTTAATATAGTTTGACGGTGCAATCTTTCCTAGGAAAAGAGGCGTTTATACACACGGAGAATCCTTCCCAACTTAGTCTGTAGACGCTCTTTATCGAGAACGAGTCCTTATTCTTTTTTAGTAAAATAATAATCATACTAGGGCAAAAGATTCTAAGTTTTGCAATGAAGAGTAGTGGGGTGGGGTCAAGCAAATACTGCATGCTCTGAAGAATGGGTGCAAGCACTAGTGGCTTGTCCTGTCAGTGTTGGTAGGATGTTCTTGGTGGTTCCCTGATTATACTATTTAAATAGATGATAGATAGATAGATAGATAGATAGATAGATAGATAGATAGATAGATAGATAGATGTTAAAGATGGATGAATGGGCAGACAGACAGACAGATAGATAGAGAGATAGATGATAGAGATGCATAGATGATAGAAATGATATAGGTAGATATGATAGCTAGATTTATAGAGAGATAGATGATAGAGATAGATCAGTGGTGGGTTGTCCCCGGTTCGGTCCAATTCTGTAGAACCGGTAGTAAAACTGGTGGGAGGCTCCGCCCACCAGCCACAACATCAACACGGGTGATCTGTTCATGCGCAGAAGCGTGCATGCATGCGCCCGTTGTGAACTGGTAGAAAAAGGTAAGTAGAACCCAGCCCTGAGATAGATGATAAAGATAGATGATAGATAGATAGATAGATGATAGATAGATAGATAGATAGATAGATAGATAGATAGATAGATAGATAGATGATAGATATAGATAGATGATAGAAATGATATAGATAGATATGATAGCTAGATATATATAGAGATAGATGATAGAGAGAGATGATAAAGATATATGATAGAGAGATAGATAGAGATAGATGATAGATATAGATGATAGAAATGATATAGATAGATATGATAGCTAGATATATATAGAGAATGATAGAGATAGATGATAAAGATAGATGATAGATAGATAGATAGATAGATATGATAGAGAGATAGAGATAGATGATAGAGAGAGATGATAAAGATATATGATAGATAGATAGATAGATAGATAGATAGATGATAGAGAGAGATGATAAAGATATATGATAGAGAGATAGATAGAGATAGATGATAGATATAGATGATAGAAATGATATAGATAGATATGATAGCTAGATATATATAGAGAGAGATGATAGAGAGAGATGATAAAGATAGATGATAGATAGATGATAGATAGATAGATAGATAGATAGATGATAGATATATAGATGATAGAAATGATATAGATAGATATGATAGCTAGATATATATAGAGATAGATGATAGAGAGAGATGATAAAGATATATGATAGATAGATAGATAGAGAGATAGATAGAGATAGATGATAGATATAGATGATAGAAATGATATAGATAGATATGATAGCTAGATATATATATATAGAGAGATGATAGAGATAGATGATAAAGATAGATGATAGATGATAGATAGATAGATAGATAGATAGATAGATAGATAGAGATGATAGAGAGTAGGTAGATAGACAGACAGATAGCCAGATAGATAGAGATGGATAATAGATAGACAGGCAGACAGTTTTGGGGTCATTGGTGCCCTCTGACCTTAGGTGTTTCATTGCAGATATTTCATGACCCAATTTAGTAACATCATCAGGGATTGGGGTTTGCTCTCTGTTTATATATTAGTGGCTTGCTCCGTCAGTGTTGGAGGAAGCATTCCTGGTGCTTCCTTGAGTAGGCCATTTTTGTTTGCTTGTTTGTCTGCGTTGGTAGCATCTGAGTTGGGATGTTGGAAGTAGGAACTAGAACAAGGAACTACCAACTCAGATAAGCAAACAAAGAGTAAGCAGCAATCTCAACAAATAACCACCAAGAACGTTCCCACCAACACCAAATGGAGCAAACCTCCCTCCCTTCCATTATGGATAGCGTTACTAATGAAACGTCTCCAAGAAAAGACGTCTACCAAGCTCAAGAGAGCACCAAGGACCCCACAGCTCAACCCTGAGTTAGAAATATTCTCTTCTAATGGAATTATTTTTTTTCAGCTTTGAATTATTACTCTTAGTATTCCAGGTTGGCGTGTTTTGGAGGTCGCAGCAGGGGTGGGGCTGCTG
This sequence comes from Pituophis catenifer annectens, assembly GCF_029215685.1. Taxonomy (NCBI): domain Eukaryota; kingdom Metazoa; phylum Chordata; class Lepidosauria; order Squamata; family Colubridae; genus Pituophis; species Pituophis catenifer. The sequence continues at coordinate 77,724,332 of NW_027256888.1, forward strand.
GGGGCTCGCAGGAGTTCGGGAGAACCTCTAGCTAAGATTCTGTGCAGTTCGGAGAATCCCCAAATCCCACTCCTGGCTGGCCTCACCCACCCCACTCTGCCCCTCCTAGGAGTCCTCATGCGGCCCGTTTTGGATGCAGGTAAGTGCAGGGCGCACGCGGAGGCTCAGGGAGAGCGAAAAATGGGCCTACCGGAAGTTCGGGAAGGCTGGAAATGAGCCTGTTTCCGGCCTCCAGAGGGCCTCTGGAGCCTGGGGAAGCTGTTTTCACCCTCCCGAAGGCTCGAGAAAAACCTCCAGAGCCCAGGGAGGGCAAAAACGCCCTCCACACACCGTGGTGCAGGAGGCTGTCTAGGCCACGCCCACCATGGCCACGCCCACCCAGCAACCGGGCAGAGAACCCCTTGCTAAAAATTTTAAAGCCCACCCCTGTCACAGGCACAGGATTTATTTACGCCAGCCAGCTTGATGAAATAGGAAAGTTTTGAGGGCACGGCAAAAAGCACGGAGATCTGGTATCCAATGTATCTCCGGGGGCAGGTCGTTCCAGAGGGCAGGAGCTGCCACAGAGAAGGCCCTCCCCCTGGGGGTCGCCAGCCGACATTGCCTGGCTGATGGCACCCTGAGGAGTCCCTCTCTGTTTGAGCGAACTGGCTGGTGGGAGGCTATCGGCGGCAGAAAGCGGTCCCGTAAGTACCCAGGCCCTATGCCATGGAGCGCTTTAAAGGTGGCAACCAATACCTTGAAGCACACCCGGAAGACCACCGGGAGCCAATGCAGTTCGCGCAGGAGGGGTGTCACATGGGAGCGCCCCATCGCTCCCATAATCCCCTGCGCGGCTGCATTCTGCACCAGTTGGAGCCTCCGGGTGCTCCTCAAGGAGAGCCCCATGTAGAGAGCATTGCAGTAGTCCAGGCGGGAAGTAACGAGTGCCTGAGTGACTGTGCGTAAGGAGTCCCTATCCAGAAAGGGACGCAACTGGCGAAGGATTGGTGGAAACGGTCCACGAGACCGCCGTCATCTCAAACCACGTCCTTTCCCGAGAAAATGAATTGAAAAGAAGCAGAATTATCTTTCTCCTCAGATCTGTTCTGTACAAATGGATGGGCTTAAGGGGAGAAGGGGAAATTATTTTAAAAATCGTTTCTTTAGGGAGGAGAAGAAAAAAAAACAAAAAAACAAGTTCCACGCACGTTCCAATGTTGAATTGGCAAGCAGATCAAATCTGAAAAAAAACAAACAAAAAAAAAAAACACCACCCCGATATGGCTCTTGGCATTTTCTAACTTGCATCATTCCGGTAAAATGACATTTCCCCCCTCCCTCCCCCCCCCCTCCTCCTCCTCCTCCTCCTCCTCCTCCTCCTCCTCCTCCTCCTTCTTTTAAAAAAGAAAACTTTTCTGCTTTTTTGCCTTAATATCTCTTGACAGTCTGCCACTGTGCCTTTCATCTGAGGCAACACAAAGGATTATCCTAAAGGTGCCAGAAAGCCAGTCTTTCATAATAATTCACCAAGCAATATCATCTCACACATTTTGAGTTGGCAAAATTCCTCAGGGAACGGAGGATTTTATTCCTCCCCCCTCACCCACATTATTCACAGATTGATCCATCCAAATGTGTTCTCCTTCTGCACCGTCCCTCTTCATTCTGTATTTATTTCCCTTTGTAATGAGCGTATTCATTATGTCAAGGCAAAAAAAAATAAAAAAATAAAATAGTCTCTGATGTACAAGATAATTGGAGCGGAATCAAAGTTTCCCATTAAAATGGAAGTTTTGAACGTCGAGGAGAAGCACCTACTGATATTAATCTCTCGGTATCTCCTTGATAAAATATTTGACGCTCATTAACATTACCGTAATTATTTATTAATTTCAAATGCGTCAGAATTAATTCATGAGGGTCAGCTGATAGCAGAAGTTCGCAGAAGAACCTACCGTAAAATAACACATTTAAAATATATATATATATTTGGCGGTAAAACAAAAAATCTCCCCATCAAATTAGCTGTTAAAAAGAGCTGAGTTTTAAAAGACCACAGAGGCTCGGTCGCAGTATTTAAAAAAATAACGGATGTTTTTAACAGTTCCTTTAATGGATTGTTCTTAATTTTGTAAGTTCGGTTTCCAGTTATAATCACTCCGAGTCGCCCCGAACGTCATTAAATCTGTAAATTATAACGCTGAAACGAGGCGTATGTTTTGCAAACGTTTGTACACCTGCCTCATTGTTAAAATAGGGGTAAAAATAAGGGTATAAAACTTCGAAGTATGGCTTTTTCTCCCTGCCCTCACTCTGAACTGGCTTGCCTTTATTTGCGTTATGGGCGATGTAATTCCTAATTTGTTGAGATTATTCATTCAGGAAGAAGAGAGGACTACAAGTGGGGAAAATTAACTTTAAAGAAAAAGTTGGGTGGCTACCTGTCCACACACACACACACACACACACACACACACACACACATACTGCATGAACTGTGGTGGCGCAGTGGTTAGAATGCAGTATTGCAGGCGGACTCTGCTCACTGCCAGGAGTTCGATCCTGATTGGCTCAAGGCTGACTCAGTCTTCCATCCTTCCGAGCAGTGGTGGGTTTCACATTTTGTTACTACTGGTTTGCCACGCACACGCACGCACGTTTTGTGCGGAAGTGCACCTTCCGTGCATGCTCCCGGCCTTTTCTGCATGCGCTTTGCTCACATGCGTGCCTTCTATGCATGCGCCCGGCCTCAAAAAGGTGCCTAATTAGGACAGCATAGAGGTGGGCGGGCCCACCCCTGATTTCCACTACTGGTTCGCCTGAACCAGTCCGAACCGGCTGAATACCACCTCTGCTTCTGAGGTGAGTAAAATGAGGACCCAGATTGTTGGGGGCAAGATGCTGACTCTGTAAACCACTTAGAAAGGGCTGTAAAAGCATTATGAAGTGCTGTTGCTATTGCTATAGGTAGGAGGAGTTTCAGCTAACAGTTTGAGCCTTTCTAGGCTTTGCAAATTCACTGGTTAGTCCCTTGGGAAAAAAAAACGTAGTAATTCTGAACTTATCTAGCTTTGAGATCCATGGAACCAGTGGTGAAATTCAAATTTTTTTACTATCGGTTCTGTGGGCATGGCTTGGTGGGCCTGATGTGGCTTGGTGGATGTGGCATAGTGGGCATGGCAGGGGAAGGATACTGCAAAATCTCCATTCTCACCCCACTCTGGGGCCAGCTGGAGGTGGCATTTGCCGGTTCTCCGAACTACTCAAAATTTCTGCTACCGGTTCTCCAGAACCTGTCAGAATCTGCTGGATTTCACCCCTGCATGGAACCAAATTAATCTTTTTAGAAGCCTGGGTGGCGCAGTAGTTAGAATGCAGTATTGTAGCCAAACTCTGCCCACAGCCAGGAATTCGATCCCAACCGGCTCAAGTTTGATTCAGTCTTCCTTCCTTCCAAAGTGGGTAAAATGAGGACCCAGATTGTTGGGGGTAATATGCCGACATTGTAAACTCACCCATAGAGTGCTGTAAAGCTGTGCGGTGGTATGTAAGTCTAGGTCAGGGGTGAAATCCAGCAGGTTCTAACAGGTTCTGGAGAACCGGTAGCGGACATTTTGAGTAGTTCAGAGAACCGGTAGCGGAAATTTTGAGTAGTTCAGAGAACCGGCAAATACCATCTCTGGCTGGCCCCAAAGTGGGTGAGAATGGAGATTTTGCAATATCCTTCCCCCAGGAGTGGGGAGGGAATGGGGATTTTTCAGTATCCTTCCTCTGGAGTGGGGTCGGAATGGAGATTTTGAGTATCCTTCCCCAAGCCACGCCCACCAAGCCACACCATGCCCATCAAGCCACGCCCACAGAACCAGTAGTAAAAAAATTTGGATTTCACCACTGGTCTAAGTGTTATTGCTATTTCTGAATCTTGCCAAGAAAACTGCACATAGAACAGAAAATCTCTTTTCTGGGGGGCTGAAAAAAATAGGGAAGAGGATGCACAACTGATTGCTACATCCACCTGGGTCACAAATCTATGCAAATGAAGTGCAAGTTTAGCAATCAAAGCTATTTTCTTCATCACCAAGTAACCAAGCATACTGCTACATTATGAAACAAGACATCTGAATCAAAAGTATGGATTCCCCATGGAGTCAAGAACTGTTTTATTGTTTTCTATTTGTTTGCTGGTTATTACAATGCACTGCTTTTTTCCAAGAAGAAAGAGAGAGAAAGGGAGGGAGGGAGGGAGGAAGGAAGGAAGGAAATGTAGCATGGGAGAAAGACAGAAAGGGGGAAAAGAGGAAGGAAGAAAGGAAGGAAGAAGAAAAAGAAAGAAAGAAAGAAAGAAAGAAAGAAAGAAAGAAAGAAAGAAAGAAAGAAAGAAAGAAAGAAAGAAAGAGTTGGAAGGGATTTTTTAGGTCTTTCTAAAAAAGAGGAAGGAAGGAGGGAGAAAAGAAAGCAAAAGAAAGGAAAAAAGAAAGAAAGAAAGAGTAACAGAGTTGGAAGGGATTTTTGAGGTCTTTCTAAAAAAGAGGAAGGAAGGAGGGAGAAAAGAAAGCGGAAGAAAGGAAAAAAGAAAGAAAGAAAGAAAAGAAAAGAAAAGAAAAGAAAAGAAAAGAAAAGAAAAGAAAAGAAAAGAAAAGAAAAGAAAAGAAAAGAAAGAATAACAGTAACAGAGTTGGAAGGGACTTTGGAGCTCTTTCTACGAAAGAGGACGGAAGAAGGGAGAAAGGAAAGAAGGAAGGAAGGAAATGTAGTGTGAGAGAAAGACAGAAAGAGAGAGGAGGGGGAAAAAGAAGGAAAGACAAAGAAAAGAAAGAAAAGAGAAAGAAAAAGAAAATACCAGTTGGAAGAGACTGGAGGTTTTTCTAAGAAAGAGGAAGGAGGGAGGGAGAAAAGAAAGTGGAAGAAAGAAAGAAAGAAAGAAAGAAAGAAAGAAAGAAGGAAGGAAGGAAGGAAGGAAGGAAGGAAGGAAGGAAGGAAGGAAGATAACAATAACAGAGTTGGAAGGGACTTTTGAGGTCTTTCTAAGAAAGAGGAAGGAAGGAGGGAGAAAAGAAAGCGGAAGGAAGGAAGGAAGGAAGGAAGGAAGGAAGGAAGGAAGGAAGGAAGGAAGAAAGAAAGAAAGAAAGAAAGAAAGAAAGAAAGAAAGAAAGAAAGAAAGAAAGAAAGAAAGAAAGAAAGAAAGATGTTTGCTTTCTTTAACTGGGTAAAGTCTAACAGATTTAAATTAGGGATTCTTACTGGGTGTGGTTTTTTTCCCCCCTTCTATCACCAACAACAGGCAAGTTTGCCCGAATTCTGAACATGCAACTCCTCCAATCAATTTATGTCTGATCACAGCTCACCTTAAGTTATGATCTATGACTGGCAGTCAGACCTCGCTAACAGATCTTTAGGACAGCTTAATGACTGAGGCAGCCAGGTGAGCAATGGGGATGGAGAGAAGAAATCCACATTTCAGGGCTGACTTCAAAAGAGGAGATACTCCATCAGTTATTTGAAGGGGGGGCGGAGAAGGGGGGGACGACAGCAAAGCCTGCCTTCACCTCATAGTAATGGCTGCCCCTGGCGTGCCGAATTTACTTCCGAGAGCAGCTTCGGTTCATCATTAGGAAAATGAAGCTTCCGAACCAGCTGCTAAGACTTGGATGATGGCTTGAAAGTGTCTCAGTTGGCCAAGAAAAAAAATGGTTTAAATCTCGCTTCTCGAGAGGCAGGCCAAAGAGACAAGTGGTCCTTAATTTACTACCACAATGGAGCCCAACATTTCTGTTGCCGAGCGAGACAGCTGTTAAGTCAGTTTTGCCCCATTTTATGACGTTCTGTTCTGACCAAGCCTTAGCGGAAGCAGGAAACAGACTCCTTGTCACGAAAAACCCCTCTTTATTTACCTCTGGTGAATTAATGGCTTTCAACCACCGAAAAGTCCAGGCATTAGTCCTTCAAGGAGTTAACAGCAGTAACAGACCTTATCAATTCCTTCGATAATTGCAAGGCCATGAGCTCCCAGACGAAAGGCTGCAAATTAAGTTCTGGCAAGCAGTCTTTGATGCACGAAAAACAATGAGCAAAATCTTCAGAAATACGAACGGTTGTCTTCTACGACCACCACTCCCCTTTCCTTCTGTTTATTCCCCAGCCAGGGAGGGGCCATTCAGCATCCACATGTGCTTTGCTTCCCGAGTCGACTCCTTGTCCTCCGTTGTTCACCTTTCCTAACTGCTCTGTGTATACATGCATCTGGAACAGGCCCCAGCTGTTCTTCCTCCTCACTCATCTCAGCTTCCAAAGGCAGCTGCCTCTCCGGTGGCTGGGAAATATCGGATGGCCCTAGCTCTATCTCTGCATCCGATGCAGAGCATCCATCAGAGCCTTCCCCAGACTCCAGAACTGGCCCAAGTTCCTTCCCAACCTCCTCATCATCCGAGTCTGCCTCCAGCTCCGCTGGCAGCTGGCGGGCCACAACAAGTTCTTTGCCACAGGTGTTAATTGAAGCACTGCATTCGTTAAGTTAATAACACGATAGTTAAGGAAATTTGGCTTCCCCATGGACTTTGCTCGTCAGAAAGTTGCAAAAGGGGATCATATCACCCCGAGATATTACAACCGTCATAAATACAAGTTGGTTGCCAAGCGTCTGAATTTTGATCCCATGACCGTGGGAATATTTCACATGATCATACATGTGAAAAACGGTCATAAGTCACCTTTTTTCAGTGCCGTTGTAACAGTCACTAAATGAATCGTCGTAAGTCGAGGACTCTCTGTATTATGTTGTGGAAAAGGTTTGCGTATCTGTCATTTGGGGGCAATGCTTTTAAAAAAAAAATACCGATCAGCCTCTCGCATTTCAAGGGATATTATGAGAGATTGGTAAACAAGGAACAAGTGGAATTAATATAATTTCACCCACCCTACATGGTCAAGAACATATCTCAAATCATCTGAAGGCCTCCGGGGGTGTCATGCTGAATGTTTGATGGGCTTGTGAGTGGAGAAGATAATGTATGAAGGATTTTGGAAAGGCTGGACACTGCATATAATTTCAGCGGGGATGAATTAACTCGTTCCAATGAGAGTTAAGCCGTGGTGGTAGAATGCACTATTGCAAATGTGGGATTCACTTACCTTCCCTACCGGTTCGCAAATGCTCCTCTGCACATGTGCACATCCTTCTTTGCATGCGCAATGCTCGCGCATTACATCTGGGTGGATGGGCGGAGTCTCCCGCAGTCTCCACTACTGGTTCGCCTGAACCGAACCGAATCGGCTGAATCCCACCTCTGCACTATAGCAGGCTAATTCTGCCAACTGCAAGCAGTTCAATCCTGACCGTCTGAACGTTGACTCAGCCTTCCATCCTTCTGAGCTGGGTAAAATGAGGACCCAGATTGTTGGAGACAAGAGGCTGACTCTGTAAACTGTTTAGAGAGGGCTGTAAAGCACTGTGAAGCAGTATATAAGTCTAAGTGCTATTGCCCTCCCTCCCTTCCTTCCTTCCTTCCTTCCTTCCTTCCTTCCTTCCTTCCTTCCTTCCTTCCTTCCTTCCTTCTTCCCTCCCTCCCTCCCTCTCTCCCTCTCTCTCTCTCTTAATTCACTTTCTCATTCTCCTTCCTGGTGGCGCAGTGGTTCGAATACGGTATTGCAGGCTAATTCTGCCCACTGCCAGCAGTTCAATCCTGACCAAGGTTTGACTCAGGCTTCCATCCTTCCAAGGTCCATAAAATGAGGATCCAGATTGTTGGGGGCAATAGGCTGACTCCGTAAACCGCTTAGAGAGGGCTGTAAAAGCACTATGAAGCAGTATTACAAGTCTAAGTGCCATTGTTATAGCTATTTAAGCAAGACTGGACACGCCTAATCGAAAACAGACCGTAGCTCAGCAATGGATGCTCAGTTTTGCATGCAGATCATCCCCGATTCAATTCTGATAACTTCATCTGGAATAGCAAAAGATCTTCCATAAAAGCTTAATGAACTGCTGTCATTCATTGTTAAGAATACTAGCAAGCGAGACCCAGTGATCTGACAGCTGTTTTTTTCCCCTCCATATTTCTGATATTGTGCGATTTTATTTGACTGATTCATCTCAGGACCGAAGCTCCAGTTATATAGCTGGCGCCTACAGCTATAACCTTCCTTTCTGTGTTTCCTTGGTGGCTGCATCTGGATTGTGTTACTGCAGAGAGTTAGAACAGAGTTGGAAGGGACCTTAGAGGTCTTCCAGTCCAACCCTCTGCTCAGGCAGGAAACCCTACACCACTTCAGACAAACGGTTGTCCAATCTCTTGTTAAAAACTTCCAGTGTTGGAGCATTCACAACGTCTGGAGGCAAGTTGTTCCACTGATGAATTGTTCTAACTGTCAGGAAATTTCTTAGTTCTAAGTTGGTTCTCTCCTTGATTAGATAAATAAATAAATAACTTTATTGTCATTGTACGTGTATGCACAGTATACCCATACAACGAAATTCACTTAACACCCAAAGACCAGTTCCAACACACATAACAATCCCCAAACACCCTCCCACCCACCACAAATTCCCCACCCCTAAACCACCCAAACATCCACACAACAGACCAAGTAATGCTGTCCAACAGCTCACTGATGGTGGCCCTTTAGTTCATTGTGGAGTGCAATTATAGCTCTGGGATAAAAACTATTCAGAAAATGTGAGGTCCGAGTTTTAATTGTTCTGTATCTTCTGCCAAGAAGGCAACAGTCCAAAAAGATTGCAAGCAGGATGGGAAGAGTCTCTGAGAATGTTATGCAACTTTCTCAAACAGCGAGATGCGAAGATGTCGTCCAAGGATGGTACCTGGAGTCCGATGATATTCTGGGCAGTTTTTATGATTCTCTATAGAGTTTTTTTGTCCTCTACAGAGCTGCTCCCATACCATGCAAGAATGCCGTATGTCAGGACACTCTCAATGGTGCTGCGATAGTAGGCAGAAGTAGATGCTGAGATAGATTTATCTTCCTGAGCATTCTCAGGAAGTACAGCCTCTTCTGTGCCTTCTTCACTGTGCCTTAGTTTCCATCCATCCTTTCTTTTCTTTTCTTTTTTTTTAATTTGATTTATATGCCGCCCTTCTCCGGAGACTCAGGGCGGCTTACAATGCGCTAAGCAATAGCCTTCATTCTTTTGTATATTTATACAAAGTCAGCTTATTGCCCCCACAAACTGGGTCCTCAATTTACCTACCTTAGAAAGGATGGAAGGCTGAGTCAACCTTGAGCCTGGTAAGATTCGAACCTGCAGTAATTGCAGGCATCTGGTCTTAATAACCAGCTTAATAACAGGGTGCCTTAGACCACTGTACTACCAAGGCTCTTGTCCTACCCTCAGGTGCTTTGGAGAATACAGTAGCTTGACTCCTTCTTCTTTGTGGCAGCCCCTGAGATACTGGAACACTACTATCATGTCACCCCTAGTCCTTCTTTTCATTTAACTAGTTCTACTTGGGATGACCATTCAAAAGCTGCATTTGATCCAGAACTCTTGAGTTTTCCTAATTAGTTAGGTGCGATCACGTTGGGCGTGAGGCCAGGTGTTTGTATGGTTAAATATGTTTCGATTCTGGCTTCTCCCTAGTGATAAAAATTGAAGCTCTTATAAGGACCATCCCAGAGCTAAGGAGGAATTTCCTGACAGCTAGAACAATTAATTTTAGAACAATTAATCAGCTTGCCTTCAGAAGTTCCATCACTGGAGGTTTTAAGAAGAAATTGGGCAACCATTTGTTCGGAGTGGTGTAGGGTTTCCTGCTTGAGCAGAGGGTGGGACTAGAAGACCTCCAAGGTCCCTTCCAACTCTGTTATTCTGTTACATCTAAAAGATCTCCTTGATCTTGTTCATTCACCTTATCCACTCTCTTCTCCTTTCAAGCCTAAGACTTTCTATTTTAGGAATTGGTGACATTTTTTCTTTGAATATGTTATCTGCAGGCACTGTTTGTTTCTTGCTTTGGGCTGATTTAATTGATATTCAGTGTCCTGTGATGCTTATATCCTAAAGGGTGGAAAACAGCTAATAAGAGGATAGGTAGTAGGAAAAAACAAAGCAGAGACATCACCTTGCTGACAAAGATCTGTATAAACAAAACTATAGTTTTCCCAGTAGCCCCACTATGGTTTTCCTTACTTTCCAACTCCAATGGCTGTGAGAGTTGGAGTGTAAGGAAAGCTGAGCGCGGAAGAATTGAGGCTTTCGAATTCTGGTGTTGGAGAAGATTCTTGAGAGTCCCTTAGACTGCAAGGAGATCCAATCAGTCGATCCTAAAGCAAATCAGCCCTGACTGATCTTTGCAAGGACAGATCCTGAAGCTGAAGCTCAAATATTTTGGCCACCTAATGAGAAGAGAGGATTCCTTGGACAAGACCCTGATGTTTGGGAAGACGGAAGGCGAAAGGAGAAGGGGACAACAGAGGATGAGATGGTTAGATAGGGTCATTGATGCAGTGAACATTAATTTGGGGAAACTCCTGGAGATAGTAGAGGATGGGGGAGGGGGCGGGCTGGCGTACTATGGTCTATGGGGACCATAGTTGTGCCCTATTCTATGAAGAGTAGAACACAACTTCGTGACTGAATGACAACAAAGATGATATAGATAGAAAGATAGATAGATAGATAGATAGATAGATAGATAGATAGATGATAGATAGATAGATAGATAGATAGATAGATAGATACCATAGATAGATAGATACCATAGGTAGATAGATAGATCAATAGATGATAGATCAATAGATCGAGATAGATGATAGATAGATAGATAGATTGATAGATAGATAGATAGATACCATAGATAGATAGATACCGTAAGTAGATAGATAGATCAATAGATGATAGATAGATGATAGATAAATAGATTGAGATAGATAATAGATAGATCAATAGATGATAGATAGATAGATAGATAGATACCATAGATAGATACCATAGGTAGATAGATAGATCAATAGATGATAGATAATGATAGATAAATAGATCGAGATAGATGATAGATAGATCAATAGATAATAGATTGATCAATAGATGATAGATAGATAGATAGATAGATAGAGAGATAGAGAGAGAGAGAGAGAGAGAGAGAGAGAGAGAGATAGATACCATAGATAGATAGATACTGTAGGTAGGTAGCTAGATAGCTCAATGGATGATAAATAGATAAAAAGATGAGAGATAGATATAGATAGATAGTAGAAAAAGATAAGAGATAGATATATAGATAGATGATATACAGATAGATATGAGAGAGAGATGATAGAGATTATAGATAATGATAGATAAATGATAAATGATAGATAGATAAAAAGATAGATGAGAGATAGATAAGATAGATAGATATCATAAATAGATAGATTAGATTTATATACCTCTCCACAGTGCTTTACAGCCCTCTCTAAGCGATTTACAGAATCAAAATATTGCTGCCAATAATCCTGGTCCTCATTTTACCGACCTCGGAAGGATGGAAGGCAGAGTCAACCCTGAGCTGGTCAGAATTGAACTGCTGGCCGTGGGCAGTGAATTTAACCTGCAGCACTGCATTCTTCTAACCACTGCATCACCACAGCTCAGTGGTTAGAGTGCCCCCCCCGCTGCATTGCACGAAAGGCGTGTAATATGTAGTTGGGTCTCCCCCTGGAGGTTTCTGCCAGCGTTTAGAAATGCACTGTACTCATTTTTAATTTATCAGGCCAGGATACCGAATCGCTGTCCCTCTGAGCGATCGTTTTGCAGGGAAGGCGATATAATAATTCATAGCCTTGACAAGAACAAAATGGCCACCAAGGAGCCACAATTTCAAACACAATTGTAACAAGGCAGCTGTGTTCCTATAAATCAGGTCCCCAAAGAGATGCTGTCAGGTGGTTCATTGGATGAGGTAGACAACCATCTCATTCTTCTTCAAGCAGGGGTAGATTTAGTGTCGCCAAACTTTACCGGGTTTTCGTTTCCATCCAGGAGAACCAAACAGCGCTTTCGGGTAGAAAAGAGGGCCACGGTTTGTGACTTGGTCCCACGAAGAATCTTTCCTGCTTCTTCCATCTGACAGAGGATAATCAAAGATAATGGAAAACGTTTACAGCGGAGGCATATAACATTTAACCTGAGGTATACAGGAGGAAATAGCCTTTTTCTTTCTCTCTTCATCTGATTTTTTTTTTCTGCTGCTTGAAAAGTAATACTGGAACTTCACTCACATTTGAAATGCAGAAATGCACCATTCCAACTCTCAAAATTGGGAGGAAGAGGAGGAGGAGGAAGAAGAAAGAAGAAGGAGGAGGAGAGAGGGGAGGGGAAGGGAAGGAGGAAGAGGAAGCAGAAGAGGAGGAGGAAAGAAAGAGAAGGAGATGGAGGAGGGGAGAGGGAGGAAGCAGAGGAAGGGGGAAGAAGGAGGAGGAGAATAAGAGGAAGAGGAAGAAGAGAAGGAGGAGGAAAAAGAAGCAGAGGGAAGAGGGAAGAGGAGGAGGAGAAGAGGAGGAGGAAGAGGAGGAAGAGGAGGAGGAGGAGGAGGAGGAGGAGGAGAAGAAGAAGAAGAAGAAGAAGAAGAAGAAGAAGAAGAAGAAGAAGAAGAAGAAGAAGAAGAAGAAGAAGAAGAAGAAGAAGAAGAAGACAACGACTCCAGGTGATGTCAAACAGTCACATGCCAGTTAAAACAACACGTGCACAAGCCTCAAATGATTTTTTTTAAAAAAAGAACTGAGTTCTGTGGTCACACCTACTATAATTTGAAACAAAACACCTCATATGTTTTTCTGTGACAGAGCATCAACTCAACTGGTTTAGCTTAAGCCACTCAATAGCTGGAGAATTGTAAGGCCAGAAAGAAGTTTATAGTGAAAGAGGAATATCTGTCATGGACAGACACAGACAGATGTGCACGCACGCACAGAAGGAATGAGGGAGGGAGAGGGAGAAGGAGAGAGAAGAAAGGGAGGGAGGGAGAGAGAGAAGGAAGGATGGAGGGAGAGAGAGAGAAGGAAGAAGGGAGGGAGAGGGAGAGAAAAAGAAGGAGGGAGGGAGAGGGAGAGAGAAGAAAGGGAGGGAGGGAGAGAGAGAGAAGGAAGGAGGGAAGGAGAGGGAGAGAGAAGGAAGGATGGAGAGGGCAAGGGAGAGGGAGAGAGAGGGAGGGGGAAGGAAGGAGGGAGAGAGGGAGGGAGGGGGAAAAGAGATGGAGTGGGGAGGAAGGAGAGGGAGAGGGGGAGGGAGAGAGAGAGGGAAGGAGGGAGAGAGAGGGAGAGAGAGGAAAGGAAGGAGGGAAAGAGAGGGAGAGAGAGAGGGAAGGAAGGAGGGAGAGAAAGGGGGAAAGAGGGTGTAGGAAGGAGAGGGAGAGGGAGACAGAGGGAGAGGGAAGGAAGGAGGGAGAGAGAGGGAAGGAAAGAGGAGAGAGAGGGAGAGAGAGAGAAAAAGGAGGGAGAGGGAGAGAGAGGGGAGGAAGAGAGAGAGGGAGGGAGAGAGGAAGGAGAGGGAGTGGAAAGGAAGGAGAGGGAGAGGGAGAGAGAGAGAGAGAAAAGGAAGGAGGGAGAGGAAGAGAGAGGGAGAGAGAGAGGGAAGGAAGGAGGAGAGAGAGGGAGAGAGAGAGAAAAAAAAGGAGGGAGAGGGAGAGAGAGGGGGGGAAGAGAGAGAGAGGGAGGGAGAGGGGAAGGAGAGGGAGTGGAAAGGAAGGAGAGGGAGAGGGAGAGGGAGAGAGAGAGAGAGAAAAGGAAGGAGGGAGAGGAAGAGAGAGAGGAGGGAGAGAGAGAGGGAGGGAGGGGGGAAGGAGAGGGAGTGGAAAGGAAGGAGAGGGAGAGCGAGAGGGAGAGAGAGAGAAAAGGAAGGAGGGAGAGGGAGAGAGTACAAAGAGGATGTTATAAAGATGTAAGATGTCTGGCTGCATGAAAAAAAGGCACAGAAGGTGATGGATTTGAGGGTAAAGGGAAAAGAAAGAAAAATGCGGGGTTCAGGTGGCTGCGTTGAGGTGGAACGATTTTGGCTGCAACGTCGAAGGCATTCTGCTGCCTCCCCTTAGGAACCTCTTTCTCTCCGACTTGCAGCTTTGCTCCAGGCTCCAGCCTTTCTCCTTAATTAAAGATTATACAGAAATAGGAGCTGTAATCATTTAACTCAAAAGGAGCAAAGAAATAATAAAGCTACTTGAGAGATTCTTTATAAGCCCTAATGCCACTTCTTAGCAAAAAAAAAGGGTCTTGTTGATTCCCATTAGAATTACTTCTTATATCCCAATAAAACAGCAGCCTTTTGACACGGTAGTTAAAGGAAGTAGGAACTCTAATGAAAATGGTGCCCAGTCTTTGGAACAGGGTTGAATCAAGGACAGAAAGACACTCTACCCTGTTTCCACAACCATAGAGAAATATTGTTTATGTAAAGAGTTTTCTTTTCTTTTTTTTTTATTCCTTTATTTGATCTGTTTGTATCCTGCCTTTATTAGGTTTACAAATAATTCAAAGAGGCAAATAGATCCGAAAAAGGCTTCCTCCTCCTACTCTCCCCACCACCTCCATAACAACCCTGTGAGGTGGATTGGACTGAGAGAGTCCAAAGTCACCAGCTGGCTTCTATGGCTAAGGCGGTGCTAGAACTCACCGTCTCCTGGTGATTGGCCCAAAGTCATCCAGCCGGCTTTCATAACTAAGGCAGGACTAGAACTCACTGTCTCCTGGTGATTGGACTATGATCATCCAGCTGGCTTTCATGAATAAGGCTGTGCTAGAATTCACTGTCTCCTGGTGATTGGCCCAAGGTCACCCAGCTGGCTTCTATAGCTAAGGCAGTGCTAGAACTCACTGTCTCCTGGTGATTGGCCCATTATAATCCAGCTGGCTTTCATGCCTAAGGCAGGACTAGAACTCACTGTCTCCTAGTGATTGGCCCAAGGTCACCCAGCCAGGTTTCATGGATAAAGCAGGGCTAGAATTCACAGTCTCCTGGTAATTGGCCCAAAGTCATCCAGCCAGCTCTCATAACTAAGGCAGGACTAGAACTCACTGTCTCCTGGTGATTGGCCCAAGGTCACCCAGCCAGGTTTCATGGATAAAGCAGGGCTAGAATTCACAGTCTCCTGGTAATTGGCCCAAAGTCATCCAGCCAGCTCTCATAACTAAGGCAGGACTAGAACTCACTGTCTTCTGGTGATTGGCCCAAGGTCACCTAGATGGCTTTCATAGCTAAGGCAGGACTATATTTTATCTTTATCTTTTATCTTTTATTTGATTTGTATACCGCCCTACTCCCGAAGGACTCAGGGCGGTGAACAGCCAACAATAAAATACATACATACAAAATTTAAAAAGCAGAAATAAAATCGAATTAAATAGTTTGGCCCAGACAGATTAAAACCCCAATCAATTTAAAACAAATTTAAACTTTGAGTATTAAAGATATTAAAAATATTAAAATATTAAAATTGTTTAAAAAGAGGGAGAAAGTTAGGCCAGGCCCGCCTGGTGAAATAAAAAGGTCTTTAGAGCACAGCAGAAGGTGCGTAGATCCGGGATCCTCCGTATCTCTGGGGGGAGCTCGTTCCAGATAGTAGGTGCCCCCACAGAGAAGGCTCTCCTCCTGGGGCCGCCAGTCGACATTGTTTGGCTGACGGCACCCGGAGGAGCCCCTCTGTATGGGATCGTACCGGCCGGTGGGAGGCTATTGGTGGTAGTAGGCGGTCCCGCAAGTACCCAGGTCCTGAGCCATGGAGCGCTTTAAAGGTGGTAACCAAAATCTTGAAGTGCACCCGGAAGACCACCGGGAGCCAGTGCAGCTTGCGCAGGAGGGGTGTTACATGGGAGCGCCATGTCGCTCCCATTACCACCCATGCGGCCGCACACTGTGCCAGTTGGAGCCTCCGGGTGCTCCTCAAGGGGAGCCCCATGTAGAGAGTGTTACAATAGTCCAGGCAGGAGGTGATGAGGGCATGAGTAACCGTGCGTAAGGAGTCCCGATCCAGAAAGGGGCACAACTGGCGAATCAGGCAAACCTGATGAAAAATCCTCCTGGTCACGGCCGTCAAGTGCTCTTCTAAAGACAGCCGTGAATCCAGGAGGACGCCCAAGTTGTGCACCCTCTCCGTGGGGGCCAATGATTCGCCCCCAATAGTCAGTGATGGCACCAACTGACTATATCGGGACGTCGGAAACCACAGCCACTCGGTCTTGGATGGGTTGAGCCTGAGCCTATTCCTCCCCATCCAGATCCGTACGGCCTCCAGACACCGGGACATCACTTCAAGGGCATCGTTGGGGTGGTCTGGGGTGGAGATGTACAGCTGGGTATCATCAACGTACTGGTGGTACTTCACCCGAACATGACAAAGAGCTTCAATGGAAAGCTAGTGAAAAGAGCATGCTTCTTCTCCAGCACAGAACATTTTCGATCAAGACCCATGAAATGGGGACGCTCTGATTTCCTGCCACATCCTATAAGTAGATCAGTCTGACTTTCTGAAAATTGCCCCCTGGACATGACGCCAATTGGTCAAATAAGCAGAGGAAATCAGAGGATGCTTCTTTGGAAGGAGACCTTTACCAAGATGAACACGATCGAATGCTCTTAAGAATAAGACAATGACAAGAGAGACTCTCTCTCTCTTCCCCCATTTAGTCAATATTCAATTTGTTTTGGCACTCAGCAAAACACTTGTAGTGAGGGAGGAGAGGGACATTCCTTCCTCCTCCTCCTCCTCCTCCTCCTCCTCCTCCTCCTCCTCCTCCTCCTCCTCCTCCTCCTCCTCCTCCTCCTCCTCCTCCTCCTCCTTTTCTTCTTCTTCTTCTTCTTCTTCTTCTTCTTCTTCTTCTTCTTCTTCTTCTTCTTCTTCTTCTTCTTCTTCTTCTTCTTCTTCTTCTTCTCCTTCTTCTCCTTCTCCTCCTCCTCCTCCTCCTCCTCCTCCTCCTCCTCCTCCTCCTCCTCCTCCTCCTCCTCCTCCCCTTTTTCAAAAAAACCTAATCAAGTCTAAGAGCATCCAAGTTAGAACTGGCTGCCATTAATATATACCTAGTATATGTGAATTTGCTAATGTTGCCAGGTGTCCACTATTTGAGTGGACAGTCTGCTTTTTTCACATTATGTTCACTATTTTTTTTCACAAAATAGTGGACATTTTTTTTATTCAAAAGCTTTGTGATTAAATTAAAATGTAATTTAATATTTTACATATTATTATAATATATTTGATGTTTTGAATTTTAAGTAAAGTTTTGAAGTGATTATTTTAATACGTGTTAAAATGTTTGTAAGAAAATATATAATTTAATTGTAAAACATTTTTTTTTATTTTTTTACTACTTAACCCCCTCCCACCCCCCAACCCCGCTTGTCCGCTATTTTTTGGAAGCAGACCTGGCAACCCTAGAATTTGCTGGGTCTTGATTAACTGAGCTGGATGGATACTCTCTAGGAAGCTTTCTATTTTCCCCCAGTCAATAAAAAAACCCTGTATTATTACTAAGAATAATCAGTATAATATACTATGTGATGTGTATTTCCCTTCATTGTTTAAGCACTCTTGTTATTTTTTTGTGGGGGGGAAAAGGAAATATTTTTTTATGATTTCTTCTTAATCCTCAATTGTGATGTTTTGTTACCTACTGTAACTATCCTCCCTTGGAACATTTTCTTTTCCGTTATACAATATATTACAGATTTGGCCTTTCTAACTCCACTCTTAAGTGAACCACAACAGCTTTTGAAAAGCCTAGGAGTGAAGAGAAGGTATTCTTGTATCCCGATTTCTTAACGCTTTCTCTTTTTCTTAGTCAATTGCCACGGAAGACATGTTGACTAAGGAAATCTTGTCACTGGATGGCAGTAGAACTATAATAGAAATTTATTGAGGCACAGATACGGCACAGATGGATGTAGAGGAAAAGGGTCGCATTTATCTTCACTTGGATAAGTTTGAAGAAGTCCAGAAAAGACCAGATTTCCAGAAGGGATCAATGCTGAATATATATTTACCTAGGTGCTACAGCTAAAGGACAACAAACTCTAAAGATGTCTTGTACATTTTTCTTACATGTGGTTGAACACTTAGCAATCTCTTTTTGCTGTCCATTTTAAAACGTATTTTTCAGGGAAAAATAATAATGTTGGGGTTGGGTGGGATAGATGTACTCTTAGAATATCAAACCCTTTGTCAACGTGCAAAGCTTTCAAGTTGCCATGAGCAGGAGGGAGGGAGAACTGATAGAGCTGATTGATTTCCCTAACTGAAGTGCATTCCATACATTCTTCCTGACCGCAATCAGAAGGAGGGTGTTGGATTTCACAGCCAGACAAAGGGGTTAATTGGAGAATGTGATTTATGACATAGCCAGAGAGGAGGGGAGAGACAGGGTTATAGGGGAATGTAAATCTACGTGGGATTAGTTCTAACTGCATCCGAATATTGCCGAAATGGTTCTCCTAATAAATGACTGTATTTCTTTTGAAGTTCGGCTCATGGCTCATGAATTAATTAGGGCATATTTCGGAAACTTCACACCCTTGCTATTTTGAGGGGCCCTTGGTGCTCTCTGAGCTTGCTTCTTTTCCTGAAGACGTTTCATTACCCTAATATCTTGCACCTTTTTAACTGTCTGATTTGGCTCTGCAACCCAACAAGACAGACACAGACTTCAAAGGATAGTTAGAACTGCGGAAAAAACAAGGGCTACCAACCTGCCTTCCACTGAGGACCTGTATACTGCACGAGTCAAAAAGAGGGCTGTGAAAATATCTACAGACCCCTTGCATCCTGGACATAAACTCTTTCAACTCCTACCCTCAAAACGACGCTATAGAGCACTGCACACCAGAACAACTAGACACAAGAACAGTTTTTTTCCCCGAATGCCATCACTCTGATAAACAAATAATTAACAGAATAACAGAGTTGGAAGGGACCTTGGAGGTCTTCTAGTCCAGCTCCCTGCTCAAGCAGGAGAACCTATACCAGGAGTCAGCAACCTGAGGCTCTGGAGCCGCATGTGGCTCTTTCACCCCTCTGCTGCGGCTCCCTGTCACTCAAAATATGTGTCACAACCGCCAATGTGCGACACCCGCCGGCACATGATTTATTTATTTATTTATTTTATTGAAAAAGTTTTCAAATACAAATTTTTCCCCCATTTTTCTCTCCCCCTCATCCCTAACCCCCCCTCACCACCCATCCCCCCCTGTGACTTCTTCACAACAAAAACCTAATTCATAACAGATTATATAATATTTTACCATCCCCTTACTCCCTCCTCTAAATACTGACCCTTACTTGCTAATAATATTATTAATATTATTACTTCCCCCTTTTACCATACATTTCAAAAAAACATTCTACTATAACATTGTATGATAACTTCTAATTTAGCATAATATTATTATAACTCCCAATTTAGCAATAATCTGCCCTTTTTCTCCTCCCCCATACTTATATCTGTATATTATTACAACGCCGGCACATGATTTATTGAGCTTTTCAACCCCCAGTAGGCCAACCATGGATAAACCCAAGAAAAGAAAAGTTTCAGAAGAAAACAGAAGGTTTAATTCAACTACATATGCTAGTTTTGTGGCCGCTCAAGAAATAGTCAGGCACGGGAAGGGTTTTGTGGCTCCCGGTGTTTTCTTTTCTGTGGGAAACGGGTCCAAATGGCTCTCTGAGTGTTTAAGGTTGCAGACCCCTGATCTATACCATCTCAGCCACTTGTCTGAGATGGTTAAGTCTCTTCTTAAAAACCTCCACTGATGGAGCACCCACACCTTCTGGAGGCCAGCTGTTCCACTGGTTAATTGTCCTCACCGTTAGGAAGTTTCTCCTTAATTCCAGATTGCTTCTTTCTTTGATTAGTTTCCAACTGTTGTTTCTTGTCCTGCCTTCTGGTGCTTTGGAGAATAAGTTGACCCCCTCCTCTTTGTGGCAGCCCCTCAAATACTGGAAGACTGTTATCATGTCATCCCTAGTCCTTCTTTTCTCTAGACTAGCCAAACCCAAATCCTGTAACCATTCTTCATATATTTTCGTCTCCAGGCCTTTAATCTTTCTGGTTGCTCTTCTCTGCACTTTCTAAGTCATTATTGTTCTGTCCCCAACCACACGCACACACACCAACAGACGTTCAAGAGTTAAAGACCAAACCAGCCGGCAGAATCCTTTTCCTTATGATAACGGAACTTGGCAACAACCTAGTGGCTGCCTGCCAAGAGTTTATTATTTACGAAGAGGAGAGATAACTTCTCCCCACTTCTGATACATCAAAAGAAACAGCTCAATAATTACGGAGTCAATCAAGTCCAGAGATAATCCAGTCTATAGCAAAAGTCTGGCAATGCAGAATGGCGTGGAAGCTTTCAGCTTTGTTCGTCACAAGGTTTGACTGGCCACCACGCTCCCTTTTATATGCTGTGGGGTGTGGTCCAGTGACTCAGCCTAATCTCGGGCAAGCCTTTTCTTCTGTTGCGCGCGCTTATCTCTGCGACGCTGGCGTGGATCCAGCCAAGATTCATTACCCTCATCACTGTCCATCTGTGGCTGCATGGACGTGCTTGGCCCCGGCCCTATCTCTTGCCCTTCGGCGGACACCGAAGGCATTGCCAGAGAGGAGGATCCTGGAGAGGGAGGCCTTGCCAACTCCTCTCCTTCACTCTCGGAGTCCTCTCCTGCCGATGACACAGGCTCAGGTAACGGAGCCACGACAATTATGATTCTAATTTATTATGTGACTGAGATTTAGAGGCAACCTATCTCCCAGTTCCAGTGGTTTGGGAAATAACAACCAGACTTGTTAGTATGCCAGAGGCGTATAGGGGACCGTTCCGATAGCCAGATGCAAGAAAACAATTAATACTAAAGGAATGTGGGTTAATTAAAACTTGTCCACTTTGGAGAATCGATTTTCAGTCTTGCGACATGCAACAGCCTTCAGATCTGGCTACCTAATTATCCGTCTTAGCAGTGTTGGAAGAAATTGTCCATCTGGGTTCAAGTTCCAAGTGAGGAGAAAGATACCGGAAACATGGAAGCTGTTTGGAAAGATGGTTTAATGGTGGACAGGACCACATGGGTTTGTGGTCCTGGACAAAAAGAAGCACATGGGTGAGAGAGAGAAAGATTTATACCCTCTCTTGGGCTTTGAACTTGCTTCCTGTTCCTGTGAAAGAAATGTATTCTGATTGGTTTGTAGGAAGTTAGCACCCACCCCTTTCCTGGAAGAGTGAAATATTTTAGGAAATATGAAAAAGGCAGAATATTATATTTCCCTGGATGAGAAATGGATAAGCATGTTTTGAAGCAGCTCCCATCTTCCTGCCCCCACCCTTTGTCAATGGGCCATTAAGGCTTGGGCCAGTCTATTCTACATAACAAAGATCTACCTCCTTCAGGCAGAGCCATAGTAGGAATTGCCAAAGATCCAACAAAGATAGGATTAGCCCTCTACACAATAGCAGCAGAAACTCACCACATGTGACCTGAGAAGCACATGTGACCATCAGCCAGCAAGGCTAGCTAAGACCCCCACCCCCTGAGAGTCTGACAACCAATCAGGATACTCTTTCGGGGGCCCAGGAAATGTAAAGCCAGAGAGAGCATAAAAACCCGTGGACTCGCTGTATTCCGCCCCTTTTCTGTTCAGGAGCTCAAGCCATGTGATCCTGTCCACCATTAAACCATATTTCCAAGCAGTCTCCATGTTTCCAGTGTCTGTTTCCCCACTTGGAGCAGAACCTAGAAGGAGATTTCTTCCAACAGGTTGTCAGACTCGGAGCTTGGGGAGGGCAAAAATGACCCCCTCACCATGGTGCAGGAGGCCGAGTAGGCCACGCCCACCATGGCCACGCCTACCGAGCAACCGGGCAGAGAACCGGTTGCTAAAATTTTTGAATCGCATCCCTTGCTCCAAGGTCTCTTCCAGACCTATAGTTCTAAGAGGCTGTGCCATTTTGGGTGTGTGTGTGTGAGAGAGAGAACGCTAGATCCAAATCACGTCTAATTGATGACATCCGGAGCAGTGCCTTTGACAGTTGCCATGTTGTGCTTTTCCCAAAGTTTTCCCTTTCTTTGCAGCCTTCCTAGATTGCCTCTTCGCCGGGGGATACAAGTAGGTAGATAAGTCGGTTTGGAGTTCCCAAACAGTTTAGCAGCTTGTCTGCTTCTCTCCAGGGCCAAGTTAACAGAGTTAATTACAAAGCACGAAAGATCAAAATATGATATCGCCATAGATCTTCCTTAATTACATGTTTACCCGGCTGCTTCTAAGCTTGTGTCATCTTGGGACCTCCTGAGAATTGAGGATATTGAACCAGAGTGTCGTTTATCAGTGCTATTAAGGCTTCATGTGGTTATCTCTTTTATACAGTCATGGCCAAAATTGTGGAAACCTTTTGGGGAAAGTGTATTTTTTTTTTTTAATTTGATTTATATGCCGCCCTTCTCCGGAGACTCAGGGCGGCTTACAATGCGTTAAGCAATAGCCTTCATCCTTTTGTATATTTATACAAAGTCAGTTTATTGCCCCCACAAACTGGGTCCTCAATTTACCTACCTTAGAAAGGATGGAAGGCTGAGTCAACCTTGAGCCTGGTGAGATTCGAACTTGCAGTAATTGCAGACAGCTGATGTTAATCACAAAGCTATCAGTCTGCTGAGCCACCAGGCTCATTTTTGAGGTTTGATGGCTAATAACATCACTTTTTTGGGGGGGAGTTTTTTTTTTAATTTTTTTTATTTATTTAAAACAATACATCAAAAAAAAAAAGAAATAGTCAAACAAATGATCGCGACAGGAACTTTACATGATATTTACACTTTCTACGGTATGGATTATGTAGGATTATGTTTAATATATGTTAAATCTGACTGAAGCCTACATACTTTTTTGGGGGGAGTTTCAAGATAATCCTATTCCACTGCTGGAATGGCCTGGGAATAGCCCAGACCTTAACCCAATTGAAAATCTATGGAGCCAACTAAAGAGATTTGTTAGTCAGAAGCGACCCAGCAATAAAACCCAGTTAATAGAAGCCATCATTCCATCCTGGTTTCACATGATAACAGCTGCAGAACTCAAAGACTTGGTTCACTCCATGGGAAGATGTCGTAAGGCCGTAATTCATGCTTTTTTTTCATTCTTGTAAGCCGCCCTGAGTCCTTCGGGAGAAGGGCAGCATATAAATTACATAAATAAAATAAATAAATAAATAAAGGTTACCCAACTAAGTATTAACTGACATGATAATTTCCAGTGGTGAAATCTAAAATTTGTTACTACCGGTTCTGTGGGCGTGGCTTGGTGGTGGTGGGGGTAATGTGACTGGGTGGGCGTGGCCAATTTTTTAAAAAAACTTTTAAAACCATTTTTTCTACAACCTCTTCAGCGAAGAGGTTGTAGAAAAAATGCTTTCAAAAGGCTCTGACGATCCCAGCTGAGTTGCCTGATCAGCAGAGGCTTTTTTTCTTTTAAATGCTTCTGACGATCAGGCAACTCAGCTTGGATCGTCAGAGGCTTTTAAAAGAAAAAAAAACCTCTGCCGATCAGGCAACTCAGCTTGGATTGTCACAGGCATTTAAAAGAAAAAAAGCCTCTGCCAATCAGGCCACTCAGCTGGGATCGTCAAAGGCTTTTAAAAACATTTTTTTCTACAACCTCTTTAGAAGTTGTAGAAAAAATGCTTTTAAAAGCCTCTGACGATCCCAGCTGAGCCACACGATCATCAGAGGCTTTTTTCTTTTTTTACTTTTAAAAGCATTTTTTCATCCAAAGAGGTTGTAGAAAAAATGCTTTTAAAAGTAAAAAAAAAAAAAGCCTCTGATGATTGTGCGGCTCAGCTGGGTTTGGAGGGGGGCAGGGATTTTTGCTACCGCTTCTCCGAACCACCCACCTCCATCGCTACCGGATCGGGTGATTTGGTCCAAACCGGGAGCATTTCACCCCTGATAATTTCTGTATACCTCGTTTTTTCTATGGTGATAATTTTCGTATATCTCGTTTTTTTTCTACGTGTTTCACTTTTCTTCTTTATACTGTAACTGCTCTTCTAATAGCAAATCCTTCATATTGCATTACATTCTTGATTAAATTATCTTTCCATTGATATATAATTTTATGGTACTACTCCAGTAGTGGGATTCAAATCCCGGCACTACCGGTTCGCTATCGGTAGCATTTTGCGAGAGCGTGGCGCTTTGGAGCATGCGCAGAGCATTTTTTAATTATGTTTTATTTTTTACACAAACGTTACATGAACTGTTGTAAATAGAGAACTATCTGTAGACTGGGCAACCATTTGACTGGGATGGCATAAATTCTCCTGCATTGAGCAAGGGGTTGGACTAGAAGACCTCTTAGGTCCCTTCAAGACTTGTTCAAAGAGACATTATCATTCATATATATATATGTGTGTGTGTGTGTGTGTGTGTGTGTGTGTATGTAGGTCTTTGGTTTGGTTATTCGGGTTTTCTCCCGCGTAAAATTGGAAGTGTCTTGGCGACGTTTCGACGAAGTCTCATTCGTCATCTTCAGGCTGGTGTTTTCGGCTTCGTGCTTCTAGGAGCAATGTGAGATTTCTAGAAGCACGAAGCTGAAAACACCAGCCTGAAGATGACGAATGAGACTTCGTCGAAACGTCGCTAAGACACTTCCAATTTTACGCGGGAGAAAACCCGAATAACCAAAGACCTACATACAAATACCTGCGAAAACCTCAGAAACAAATATATATATATATATATATATATATATATATATATATATATATATATGCAAAAAATTGTCATAAGAAGACATATATATATATATATATATATATATATATATATATATATATATATATATATGTAAGTTTTCACGGGTATGTATGTGTGTATAGTTAATATTTCGGGTTTCTTCCCGTGTAATTGTGGATATATCCCTAAAAGGGTAGAATATATATATATACATATATATATGTATGTGTGTGTGTGTGTGTGTGTGTATGTATGTGTGTATATATATATATATATATATATATGCATATTCTTTCTAGCCAGGTTTTACTTACGTAAGCTACGAAGTTATATATATATTTGTGGTGTGAAGATGCTGGAAGAAGGCAATCCTGTAGTTTTCCAGGTGCTCACTGAATCTATTACTCCCCATTTGTCCATGTTAGTCATCGCAGCTTGCCTGCTTTCTCCACATCCCTTTATTTTTGAAGTGCGCTATCTTTTGAACAACTAAAGAAAGAAAGCTGAATTGTAAAGGAACACACACAGACACACACACACACACAAAGGAACGATTTGCCCACCTGCTGTTTTCACAACAATTTGGTCAATTTGATGGGTGCGTATGGAGACAAACACAGACAAACCAAAGTATTTGCAACTGTTTGTTGGAAGGAATTCACGGGAATAAATGCCGGCAGAGAAACTGCTGGAGGCCATCATCACCTCCAAGTAGGACAGCAGCACAACTG
This sequence comes from Pituophis catenifer annectens, assembly GCF_029215685.1. NCBI lineage: Eukaryota > Metazoa > Chordata > Lepidosauria > Squamata > Colubridae > Pituophis > Pituophis catenifer. The sequence goes on from NW_027256888.1 coordinate 77,749,746, forward strand.
TAACACACACACACAGAGAGACACAGACATACATAGACACAGAGACAGACAGCAGAGGTGGGATTTGCAAAAATCAAATCCAGAAGCACACACAGATAACTGATTCAGCTGGATTCATTAACTTCTTTATACACATAATAACAGATGAAGTATTTACAATGCTTCAATGAGTTGATTCTTCTTCAACATAGTAGCAGTTGCAACACAAGGAAGGAGAGAACAGTTAGTTTCATTTTCAGCAGAGCAGACAGCATGCACAGACTGCTTTCAGTTTCTCTTTCTCAGCACAGAATCAGAAGCTGCAGACTAAGACACACGCCCTGTCTCCAGTCTGTCTCAGCTCCCAATTGGCTGACTTGGTTGCTATGCCTATTCATTGGCTGACCTTGTTATCATGTCCTCCCGGTCATAAATATTCTGACAGGATTGACATACTTATACCTACCGGTTTGTCCAGCACCAAAAATGTGAGTGTGGGTGCATGCACGCTCGCTTCACATGTGCACCTTCCATGCATGCGCACGGCCTTCTGTGCAGGCGCTTGCTCATGTGTGTGGCTTGCACGCATGCACACAGCTTTAAAAAGTGGCTAAATAGGATGGCATAGCGCCGGGTCATATGGATGGGTGGGTGGGTGCTTGGCAACTGACTCATTTTTGTGACGGTTGCAGTGTCTCCCTTCTGATCCTCTTTTGTGACCTTCTAACAAGCAAAGTCCAGGTGGGGTGGAGGTGCAGAGATTCTCTTAATGGCCATGTGACTAACTTAACACCTGCAGCAGTTCACTTAATGACAGTGGCAAGAAAGTAAAATGGGGTATAAAACCCACTGATAAGTATTTCGCTTAGAAAACAGAAATTTGGGGGTTATTTATTTATTTATTTATTTTATTTATTTATATTTGAATTTATATACCGCCCTTCTCCCCCTAGGGACTCATTATACATTATACCCGTGATGGTGAGCCTATGGCACACGTGACACACGGAGGCATATCTGTGGGCACGCGAGCGTTGCCCTAGCTCAGCTCCAGCGCACATTCACATGCAGGCCAGCTGATTTTCGGGCTTTCCGGGCCCACTGGAAGTCAAGAAATGGGCTGTTTTCAGCCTCCAGAGGGCCTCTGGTGGGGTTGGGGAAGGCTGTTTTTGCCCTCCCCAGGCTCCTAGAAAGGCTCTGGAGCCTGGGGAGGGCGAAAAATGGGCCTTCCAGTCCCACTGTGCCATCGCGTGCCAATAGCAGGGAGAGCGCGGGGGGTCGCACGCACATGCACGGTGGGGCAGGGTGCACTGAATTATGGGTGTGGGCACATGCATGTGTGGCACCTCTGCGCTCCCCCCCACTTTTGGCACGCGATGGCAAAAAGGTTAGACATCACTGCATTATACATTATACATTGAGGGCTTACCTGCCACAGAATTAGGAAATAGTTCGTAGGAAATTGTAGCACGGTGTAGAGGGAGGAAGAGAATATCTATGGAGATGCTCAGTCATCCAGGTCATGGTTGTCCCAAAGGTGCTTTTTCAGGAGACCACTGGACTTTCCTGTTTTTTCTTTGAAGACCTTTCGCTTCTCATCCAAGAAGCCTGACCAGGTGGCTCAGTGCCTAAGACATTGAGCTTGTCGATCAGAAAGGTTGGCAGTTCAGCAGTTTGAATTCCTAGTATTCAAATCTTCTGCCTGAGTAGGGCAGACGTGAAATCCAGAAAGTTCTGACAGGTTCTGGAGAACCAGTAGCGGAAATTTTGAGTAGTTCGGAGAACCGGCAAATACCACCTCTGGCTGGTCCCAGAGTGGGGTGGGAATGGGGATTTTGCAATATCCTTCCCCTGCCACGCTCAACAAGCCACACTATGCCCACCAAGCTACGCCCACAGAACCGGTAGCAAACAAATTTGAATTCCACCACTGGAGCACAGGGTTGGACTAGATGACCTCCAAGGTCCCTTCCAACCCTGTTACTGTTAAAAGCTTCTTCAGCTCTTCAGGAAGAGAAACGACGACTGTTGTTTCTCTCCAGGAGGTCGGTAAGAAAGAGAGAGAATATTTTCTCCGGAAGCTTCTGAAACCCAATTCACGTTAAAAATATGCCTATGGAACTGGTGTTAATAATAACAGAAGGTTCGCTGATGCACTGTAGACCGTCATGCTGAACTCGGGCCTTGAAGTGGGTTTTCGTTTTAGCCTCTCGTGTGACCTTCCCAGATGCTCCTGCCATAAAACAGAGGTCAAAGTAGAGCCTCTCATGCTTATCAAACATCTGCTAAATTGTTGCAGGTTAACGATCAAGTGGGGAGCGGTGAGTGTCAGGTGGCCATTTTAACATATGCCTGAGGATGGCTTTCGTTGCCCCCGATTGCCACTGTTAAGGATATTGTTGTGTTACCAACCAGCAGAGTAAGTGCACAGAGAAACGGTACTGAGAGCAATGCATACAATACATACAAACTGGTTTAACAAAGCTTTTACTTTGTAGTGAAAAACAATTGCCTAGTCTTTTAGTCAATCCAAGTCTTTAGCCATTCAAATCAATCCAAAGTTACAGATATCTTCTTACCAGACAAACAGCAATTCAACGCTGGTAACAAATCACGATGGTAGCATATCCATCCACGTCTTCACACACGACAGTAACAGTTCCAATGAACAAGTCAAGCAACGATGAGAACAGGTCCAACAATGACTATAGCTCAGCTTCCTTCTTATATACAGTTTACACTAGTAATTATCCACTTCAGATAAGTGAAGTCAGCAGTGCAATGACTCAACAGTACAATTATGATAATTGCAGTCAGCATTCAGTCAGCAGTCATTAGTCATTACAATGACTCAGCAGTACAATTACTCAGCATTACATTCAAAGTTACGGAATATATTTAAAGTGATAGAACACATATATTGCCTGGACAACTTGTTAGGCTTACACCATATCCTAACAGCCACGTGCAAGAGGTGAGATTAGTGGGCTGGGGCAGCTTGCGCCTTCGGTGGGACGTGGTTCCATTTTGCACAGAATATATATATATATTCTGAGGTTTTCATGGGTGTTTGTATGTAGGTCTTTGGTTATTCGGGTTTTCTCCCGAGTAAAATTGGAGGTTTCTTGGCAATGTTTCGACAAAGTCTCATTCGTCATCTTCAGGCTGGTGTTCTTGGCTTCGTGCTTCTAGGAGCAATGTGTGTGATCGCAGCTGTTTCTTTCTTTTAACTGCCAGTGGGGGTGTGAACTGATTGGGTGGGAGCTTGGCTGTGTTCTGATTGGGCGGAGGTGTGTTCTGATTGGTTGGGGGTTTGGCTGTGCTCTGATTGGATGGGGGGTTGGCTGTGCTCTGATTGGTTGGGTGTGTGTTCTGTTTAGGTGGGGGCTTGGTTGTGCTCGGGTTAGTCTGAGTAGCAGGGGGATTTGAGCTGGTGAGCTGTGTTGCTGTTGTTTGGCTTCGTGTTTGTGGCCGTGCCACCTCTTCATGGTGGGTGTCAGTCTGCTTCATGTATGGATTGGAGGGGTTTAAAGTGGCTAATGATGCAGCTGTGGTCTGGCTTCTGGTCTGGGGTCGTGCCTCATCATCAGTGTGGGTTTGAGTCTGCTTTCTGCGTGGATGTGTGGTGGTTACATCCTGTGTGGCTCTCGTGAGTGTGGGTCTGGTGTCATTCTTTGTGTTAGGGACTCGTTTGTCAATAATGGCGAGTTTCCAAATGGCTGATAGGCGGGCTGCTGTTGGAAGAAATGTCTTTTGGGTTCAGTTCCAAGTGGGAAAAAAGACACTGGAAACATGGTGGCTGTTTGGAAAGATGGTTTGTAATGGTGGACAGGATCACATGCCTTGAAGATCTTGGGTGAAGAAAAAAAATGGGGGTGGGGGTGGGAAGAGATGCTGAGAGTGCCTGAGTTTTATACCCTCTCTGGGCTTTTGAATTTGAGCTTCAGGGGTGAAATGCTCCCGGTTTGGACCAGATCATCCGATCCGGTAGCGATGGCGGCAGGTGGTTCGGAGCAAAAATCCCTGCCCCCCCATGCCCAGCTGAGCCGCGCGATAATCAGAGGCTGCGCATCGGCCAGCAAGTTTGGTTACTGCCATGCATGCGCCCACACAGATCATCTGGCCAGTGCACATGCTCACACCGGAAAATGGAAGAGCAACTCTTCCGGTTTCTGGCACTGCCACATGCACAAAGGTCAGCTGATCATCATGTGCGCATATGCACAAGAAACCCGGAAGAGGAACGGGTGATGCTGTGTGTGCCAGGCGACATGGCTCTGTGTGCCACTTCGGGCATATTTGCCATAGGTTCGCCATCACAGCTCTATCACAAGCATGACTCTGTCGGACAATCAAAACAGACCATAAAAAACACAGACAAAAGATTACCCCAAGCGGGCAAGAGACGATGGATAGATTATTTCTCTTTTCTGTAGTTGTTCTGATTTGCTTTTCCTTTTCTCGCTCTCTCTCTCTCTCTCTTCTTTTTTTTTAGAAGGTGACATGACTAGATAGGATAGAAAGAAATGTTTTTTTAGTAAAAGGTGACATGATTAAAAGTTAGAATAAGTGATAGAAGCAAGAGAAGGGGGAAGGTTATATCTTCATATAATAAAATAAAAAGTAACAATAAGAGAAAACATGGAATAATTGAATAATGACAGATTGGAACTTATTATAATTGTGTATTGTGACTAGAAGTATATAAGTTGGTTGAATGTAATAATTATGATTAATTTTACCAGTTTTATTTGTATTAGAATGTACGATACCCAGATGCCACACGATTCACGCATTGATTTGACACGTTTGTAAAAAATATAAAAAAATAAGAAACTTTAAAAAAAAAAAAGATTACCCCAAGTAAAAACATTTAAACCTTATTTGAAAAGTCCAGAAGCGGACATCTTTGATGTGGGTATTTTCTTATTGCAAAGCTTCGACTTGATTGATTGATTGACTGACTGATTGATTGATTGATGGTTCTTGAAGAGAACAAATCAACATGACCTCACTTGTGGAATCTGAGATGTTGAGTTTTTGTATGTTCTTCTTTAGGGAAGGAATCAGCGGTGACATCCAGCCGGATCTACCCGGCTCGCACGAACTGGTAGCACCGCCGGCGGGATGCTCCGCACCTACCGGGACATCATTATGTCCCATTTTTGACCCTCTGCGCATGTGCAGAAGAGGCACATGCACTCTCCCATTCCTGAACAGGTAGCGAAGGTAAGTGGATTTCACCGTTGGAAGGGATCTGTTTCTTGATTTAAAAATAGGAATGGGAGAGATAATTTTAAAGAAGGCCAGAGCACCTGTTCTTGATGTTTTAATATTCATGAAGAAGTGGGAAAAAAAACCCAGAATTAAACGTGCCCCCCCCTTTTTTTTGATGCCAAATTAAGGCATTCTGGTTTTGGAAAACTGGAGACAAGATCCTAAAATGAGATGGGAGGAGGGGGTGGGTGTCATAGGTTGCTAACCTCTGTTGTAGCTGTCTTATAATTGCCCTGGGCTTATTTTCCTGAATTCAGATTTTTAAAAATGTGCGTGTGCATTTATACTGGGTGATTAACCCCAAAAAATTAAAAAAAAAAAAATCGGGTACCTCTACTCATTAAAAGGCCTTCTTCAATTATTGGAACTGTTGTTGTGAAACAGATGTGCCGTAAACCGAATGCGAAGGCCATAATTAATAGTTAGCAAAAAGGAGGCTGCTTACTGCAGACTAAAATTCCATTTTGGGTAAAATACTGTACAAACAATAAAAATATAAACAGGCTTTTGCTTCAATGGGTTTATGATCCAAATCCGTGCTTCCCATCAGCACTTTCTCATCCTGAGAAAGGAAGGGTAGACTAGGAGACAGTTAGTTAGAAATCTCAAAGGGATTGTTTTTTTTTTTTTGAAAGGCAGCTGGACTTTCTTGGGGTTTCTTCTTTTTTTAAAAAAAGTTTTTTATTATTTTTTAAAACGTAAACATAAAATGTATCTTTTCCAAAACGAAGCATTGATCTGGTCACTGGTTGATACAAATCACTAACAAATCTTAATTTTCAATTAATACAACTTAATATTTTCCTCAGTTATTGTCAGCGTTGCAACGCTGGCATAGAGAGAGCAGAGGACATGCGAAAGATAAACTCTGAAACTTTTGCCTGCTAAATCCCTTTGAAGCCCGGTTGTCGTGGAGATGAGGGGTGGGGCACATTCCTGGGAAATGACGAAGAGAAGAAGTCTGAAGAATGACTTGGAAGACAGCCAATGAGAAGCAGAGATTTGGGGATCGGAAAGGGAGGGATTGGGGGGCAAAAGGTCAGTCTTGTCCGCGCGGAGTCATGATCTGGTGGCTGAGCTCAATTAAAGAAAGATTTCCTTAAAGATTGGCAGTTTGGAAATTCATTTAATTTTGAGATAGCACCGCAGTCTGACAGTTATTTCCCTCAATTCTATCTATTTAACTATGCCATTATCCCCAAAAACCCGTTACTTAAATCTTAAATCCTAACCAAATATCATTCCATTTTTCTCTTTCTTTTGCTTAGATGGATACATTTTCAAAATATAAATCATGACAGTTGTTATAAACATTCAAGAGATATTTAATTCCAACATAAACATTTTCTTTTTACTATAGAACTCAACCTTATCATCTTTGTTTCTATTGTTAAACCCAACTTATTCATTTCATTTTTACTGTTAATCTTAACATGCTCCTCCTTATTTTGGCTATCCTACCTCATTTTTCTTTATTGTTTGTTTTATTTGTTTTATTTGTTTTATTTGATTTGTATACCGCCCTACTCCCGAAGGACTCAGGGCGGTGAACAGCCACAAGATAAACACACATTAGTACAAAATTTAAAACAGAATAAAACCGAATTAAATAATTTGGCTGAAGACCGATTTAAAACACCCCAATAAATTACCCCAATAAATTAAAACCAATTTAAAATTTGTATTTTAAAAGAAAAAAAGGGAAAAAAATTAGGCCAGGCCATTGTTAAACCAATCATTTTTATTTCTTGGCTGTTAAACACAGCATAACTATTTTTATTTTTGGCTGTTAAACACAGCATAACTATTTTTATTTCTTGGCTGTTAAACACAGCATAACTATTTTTATTTTTGGCTGTTAAACACAGCATAACTATTTTTATTTTTGGCTGTTAAACACAGCATAACTATTTTTATTTTTGGCTGTTAAACACAGCATAGTCATTTTTATTTTCGGGGTTTTTCTTCTTGAAGACGTTTTTCTTCTCATCAAAGAAGGTTCTTCAGTTCTCAGGAGCAAAAGGTCTTCGAATTAAAAACAAGAAAGCCCAGTTGCCTTTGGTAAAAAAGCACCTTTGGGACAACCATGACCTGGATGACTGAGAATTTCCATGGACAGTTGCTTAGGAACCTTGTTCAATCTCTGCAGGGAGGTTGAACTTTCCATGGTCTAATGGACAGTTCTTAACCCTATCTAGCTGTCAGGCACAAACAATCGCAGCCAAGGGTGGGATTCAGCTGGTTCTGTCCAGTTCAGGCGAACTGGTAGCGCCGACTGCGGTAGACCCCGCCCATCCGCCCAGACGTAATGCTGTCCTATTTAGCCACGTTTTGGAGGCTGTGCGCATACGTGGGAGGCATGCGCGAGAGCAAAGAGTATGTGTGAAAGGCCAAGCATGCTTGGAAGGCAGTGTGTGTGAGCTAAGTGAGCGGGCGCACTCACATTTGCGAACCAGTAGGGAAGGTAAGTAAATCCCACCTCTGATCACAACCACTTGTGAAAAAGCCCAAATATATATTCTATTGTTGATCACCTCTATTACAAGAATCTCACCAGACCGTCTGGTTTTCCCTTGGGAAATGGCAGATATAGACCTAAGGTTTTGACCTCAGATTCTTTCCTCCATTGAATTGACTTCAAACTGGAACCCTTTCCCCTTCAGCCGGTGGCCCCACTTCACTAGCTGATGCTGGTGATGGCTATGAAGGTAGGAATGACTGGGAGAAAAATCCTGATTAGTCCAGCGTTCTAGCTTATATGGCATTCAGCATCGCTTGAATAACAACGGCATTGACAAAATCACCATCAGTCAATTGCATAAGGCAGCTTTACTATTGGGCTTAGGGATAAAGTCAGCTCATGAGACCAAAAATCTGTGGTAGATCAGTGAGGAGAAACTTGTGGCTGTTTTGAGGATCAAAGGTTCCTAATTTTCTTTTTGATAATGATGATGGGGAGTTGGATGGACAGGAAGAAGGAGGAGGAGGAGGAGAGAAGGAGACAGAGGGAGGAGGAAGAGGAGATGACGGGGATGGAGATGCAGATGGAGAAAGAGATGGAGGAGATGGAGATGGAAAAAGAGGAGGAGGTGGAGAAGATGATAGAGATGGAAAAATAGAAGGAGATAGAAGGAGGAGATGGAGAAAGAGGAGGAGATGGTGGCAATGGAGATGGAAAAAGAGGAGGAGGAGATGGTGATGGTGGTGGAGATGGAAAAAGAGGAGGAAGAGGTAAAAGGAGGAAATGGAGATACAAGGAGGAGATGGAGAAGGTGGAGATGAAGAAAGGAGAAGAAGGAAGAGGAAGAGATGATGGTGATAGACATGGAAAAAGAGGTGGAGACAGGAGGAGGTAGAGGAGATGGAAAAGAGAAGAAAGAGAAGGAGGAGATGATGCAGAAGGAAGAGGAAGAGGAGATGATGGTGATGGAGAAAGAGATGGAGAAAGAGATGGAGGAAATAGAGGAGAAGATGGAAAAGGAGGAGGAGGTGGAGGAGATGATGGCGACAGAGATGTAAAAAGGGGAGAAAGAGAGAAGGAGGAGATACAAAGAGGAGATAGAGAAGGAGGAGATGGAGATGGAGAAAGAGGAGAAGGAGAAGGAAGAGGAGGAAGAAATGATGGTGATGGACATGGAAAAAGAGGTGGAGACAGGAGGAGGTAGAGGAGATGGAAAAGAGAAGAAAGAAAAGGAGGAGATGATGCAGAAGGAAGAGGAGGAGGAGATGATGGTGATGGGGAAAGAGATGGAGGAAGAGATGGAGGAAATAGAGGAGAAGATGGAAAAGGAGGAGGAGGTGGAGGAGATGATGGCGACAGAGATGGAAAAAGGGGAGAAAGAGAGAAGGAGGAGATTCAAAGAGGAGATAGAGAAGAAGGAGATGGAGATGGAGAAAGAGGAGAAGGAGGAGGAGAAAGAGATGATGGTAATGGCAATGGCAAAAGGAGGAGGAGGAGGAGATGGAAGAGATGATGGTGATGGACATGGAAAAAGAGGAGGAGATACAAGGAGGAGGTCGAGAAAGAGGAGGAAGAGGAGGAGAAGGAAAAGGGATAAAGGAGAAAGAGAGCCAAGTATTTCCGTGACCAAACAAATGGTGGAAAAGAATGATGAGGAAAGTAAGGGCCGAGGCTATGCGAAGAACACAATTTCCCACATTACTTCCAAGTGACCAGTGGGATTATGAACAAATGAACATAATTGGACAGGACAGCCCTTGTGAATTCTCTAGCCTTTTATATGCAGGCAGATCCTGCTCAGTTTCTCTCCACAGGGCGTGTGAATGTGTCTCGGGGATTGCAGGAGAGGAAAAGAAATATCGGGGCTTCTCTGTCCTAAACAGTTATTTCTGAATTTGCCAGGGGGAAAGGACTGTCCGTTATCTTTATAACCTGGGGTGCTGCTGCGTCTGTTTGCTTTAGAGGGGATTTGAGTCATACTTAATTGGCAAACAGCCGCACTGTGCTGAGGCTAAAGCAGCTGGCAGATCCCAACACAAGAGGGACTCAGAGATGATAACATTGAATCAGAATAGAGCTGGAAGGGACCTTGGAGGTCTTCTAGTCCAGCCCCCTGCTCTGTTCTGCCCCAGCTACGGACCCCAAAGAATGCAGCACACACAAAGTCTGTACAAACCTTAGTTTACTAAATTAAATCAGTCTTTTTCAAACAAAGGCTGTTAATAAACTTTCTTAACAGCCTACAAGAATCCAAAGAATAAATAATCGTAATCTTACTATGGTTGGCAGAAAGCCCAGAAGCAATTTGCAGAGAACTAAGATCAGGACGCGAAGGAGAGTGAACGAAGTTGTTCACTGCAAATTGCCTCAGTCGTCGTCCTTCCTTAAATAGGCTAAGGGAGTGGCCAATTAGCCCCAAGCCTTACTCTCGAGGAGACCTCCTCCTGAGGAGCCACTCCTGCCTTTTGGCAGCTCTGCGCATCCATGCATCGAGAAGAGGCTCCTCCTCTTCCTCTTCACTTATGGAAGCTTCTGGAGGTTTTGAAGGCCTCTGGCACCACATCTTCTCCAGCCTCCTCATTGTCCGACTCGAGTGCCAGCTGCACAGGCTGCTGGTGCAACACCACACCAGCCTCCTCGCTGTCGGAATCAGCTACTAGCTGCACAGGCCACTGATGGGCCACGACATGCTCAAGCAGGAGACCCTATCCCATTTCAGACAAGGGACTGTCCAGTCTCTTCTTAAAAACCTCCAGTGATGAAGCACCCACAACTTCTGAAGGCAAAGCCATTCAACTGGTTAGTTGTCCTCACCGTTAGGAAGTTTCTCCTCAATTCCAGGTTGCTTCTCTCCTTGATTGGTTTCCATCCATTGTTTCTTGTCTTGCCTTCTGGCACTTTGGAAAATAAATCGACCCCCTTTTCTTTGTGTCGGCCCCTCAAATACTGGAATTTTGCTATCATGTCTGGAATTCTTCCAGTTTAAAAGAACAGCTAGGGGAAAAAAAAAATGAAGGGACATGGTGGCTCAGTGGCTAAGACACTGAGCTTGTTGATCAAAACGTCAGCAGTTCGGCGGTTTGAATCCCTAGTGCCGCGTAATGGGGTGAGCTCCCGTTACTTGTCCCAGCTTCTGCTAACCTAGCAGTCAATGGAGGTTTCCTTCCAGATAGAATATACACCAGAATTGTTTCTTCTAGGAATAATGAAAAAGAAATATGAAAAAAACAACAACATATATTATTCGACATATCACAACAAGATTGGCATTTGCGCAATGTTGGAGAAGTTGAAACATACCCTCTGAAGATCTAATAATTAGAAAGATAATAGATTGTGGCGAGATGGATAAAATGACATTGGAACTGAAAGGACTGATGGTTTCGGACTTTTACGTAATATGGGAGAAATGGTATAATTGGATTGAAGATAGAAAAAAAAAAGGGAAATAACAGAGAGTAGATTTTGTAAAATTCTATAGAGCATAGGAGAACATTAGTGTGATGATATGTAAATGGTTACAGTCATGCACAAGAGTTGAATAAGAATTGTTTAATGGTTAAAACCCAATAAAACTCAAATAAAAATTAAAAAATAATAATAATGGAGGTTTCCCTTTTACTTACAGTTTGCCCTTAGATCAGGGGTGTCAAACTCAAGGCGCGCGGGCTGGATGCGGCTCACAGGGTGCTTAGATCTGGCCTATGGGGCCGCCATAGAAACAGTGAAGGACCAGCCCACGGTGCTTCCGCCAGCAAAAATGGAGCTCGGGAGGGCCATGCACAGCCCCCCCCAGCTCCATTTTCGCTGGCAGAGGGCTGCAGGAGGCCATCGCAGTCAAAAATGCACCCTCCGAGCTTGGTTTTCGCTGGCAGAGGGCTACAGGAGGACGTCGCAGCTGAAAACGGAGCTCTGGGCCCTGTTTTCGCTGGCAGAGCACTCGAGCCAACAAAGGCGCTCCCCGACACAAGTGACGTCAATCTGGCCACGCCCACCCTAGTCCCTGAGGTAAAAGAAACAACCCTGATGCAGCCCTCAATGAAATCGAGTTTGACACCCCTGCTTTAGAGGATTGTCCTACCCATGTTAATGTCAGATCTATTTAAGTTTGATGGGATCTTGGGAATTGTAGTTTTCTGAGTGTTCGGACAATTTTAGTCGACTAGTGTCTTGTTCTTGGCCATCTTTTTTATTGAAAACTGCTTCCAGGTTGATTAACCAGAAGCGATAAACAAAAGTTTTAAGCTACAGACTGATAAATCCCATTCTTCTTACCGAGGAAGGAATTGCTGTTAAAATTGTCAGTTTGATGGACACATGGATAAGGATGGAGTGATGTCTGTCTATTAATTGCTTGCGTTTCCATGGAGACTTTTTATTTATTAGATGCCATCCGGGGCCTGAAGACCATCTGGCTGCATTCTGTTGACACATTTTTTAAATGTTACTTTGCTTGGCCCCAATTCTGAATAATCCGGGGTTGCATTATCTTATCACCAAGCACACCAAGAATGTTCCAGGGTTTAACAGTTTATTTTGAAGAAATATCTTTGCCTAGCTGTGCTTTTCAGCTTTCTAACGTGGATTTTTTTTGGTCTTTTAATGGACCGTTTTGCTCGATCAGTGGCTAAGATGCTGAGCTTGTCGATCGAAAGGTCGGCAGTTCGGCGGTTCGAATCCCTAGTGCCATGTAAGGGGGTGAGTTCCCGTTACTTGTCCCAGCTTCTGCCAATCTAGCAGTTCGAAAGCAGGTAAAAAATGCAAGTAGAAAAATAGGGACCATCTTTGGTGGGAAGGTAATAGCATTCTGTGCACCTTTGGCGTTGAGTCATGCCGGCCACATGACCACGGAGACGTCTTCGGACAGCGCTGGCTCTTCAGCTTTGAAACGGAGATGAGCACCGACCCCTAGAGTTGGAAACGACTAGCACATGTGTGTGAGGGGAACCTTTACCTTTACCTTTGCTAAATCCTTCCTGAGGATTCTGAGGGCCGTGCGTATCTTAATTTCTTCTGGCCTTTCAAGTTCAGGGAACGTCGATAAAGGAGAAATTTTGTACCTCAGGGTTGAAATGAGGGGTCCTTGGTGCTCTCTGAGCTTGGTTGTTTTCTTGCAGACATTTCATGACCCAAACTAGGTAACATCATCAGTGATTGTAGCACTTATGATGTTAATTAGAATAAGAAAATAAAAGAATTACAGAGTCGGAAGGGTCCTTGGAGGTCTTCTAGTCCACCCCCCTGCACAAGCAGGAGATCCTATACCCGTGATGGCGAACCTATGGCACGGGTGCCACAGGTGGCACACGGAGCCATATTAGTGGGCACGCAAGTGTTGCCCTAGCTCAGCTCCAGCGCGCATGCGCACACCAGCCAATTGATTTCAGGCCTTCCAGTGCCACTGGAAGTCGGGAAACTGGCTGTTTCTGGCCTCCAGAAGGCCTCCGGGGGGATGGGGAAGGCTGTTTTTGCCCTCCCCAGGCTCCTAGAAAGCCTCTGGAGCCTGGGGAGGGGAAAAAAAACGGGCCTACCAGGCCCACTGGGCCATCGCGTGCCAAAAGCAGGGAGAAGTATGGGGGGGGCACGTGCACATGCGCGGGAGGGCGGGGCGCATTGAATTATGGATGTGGGCACATGCACCCGCGACCCCCCCGTGACCCCTGCTTTTGGCATGCGACGGCAAAAAGGTTAGCCATCACTGTCCTGTACCATTTCATACAGATGGTTGTCCAATCTCTTCTTAAAAGAGCCTTGATAGTACAGGGGTTTAGTGCACCCTGTTATTAACACAGCTGCCTGCAATTTCTGCTGGTTCGAATCTCTCCAAGGCTCAAGGTTGACTCAGCCTTCCATCCTTTCTAAGGTAGGTGAAATGAGGACCCAGTTTGTGGGGGCAATAAGCTGACTTTGTATAAAATATACAAAAGAATGAAGGCTATTGCTTAATGTATTGTAAGCCGCCCTGAGTCTCTGGAGAAGGGCGGCATATAAATCAAATTAAAATAAAAAAAATAAATAAATAAAATAAAAAACCTCCAGTGTTGGCATACCCACAACTTCTGTAGGGAAACTCTACCACTGATTAATTGTTGTCAATGACGAGAAATTTCTTCTTAATTTCAGATTGCTTCTCTCCTTGATTAGTTTCCACCCATTGCTTCTTGTCCTACCCTCAGGTGCTTGGAGAAGAGTTTGACTCCCTCTTCTTTGTGGCAGCCCCTGAGATATTGGAACACTGCTATCATGTCTCCCCTAGTCCTTCCTTTCATTAAACTAGACATACCCAGTTCTTGCAACCGTTCTTCATACGTATTAGCCTCCAGTCCCCTAATCATCTCTTCTCTGTACTCTTTCTAGAGTCTCCACATCTTTTTATGTACCACCACATGCAATTATACTTACTCCTGATACAATTCTGTACACAGAAACCATGAATCCTAAACTTATTTCCTCAAATACACTTTGGTAAAAATAATAATAATAATAATTTACAGTATAGTGTGTAGAAATCTCTCAGAGGAGAGGATTTTCCAAGAGAAATAACTCCTTGCATGTTGATGTTCCCCAAAGAAGGCTATGCACTTGGAATATATTTTTTTTTAAAAGTCACAGAGGTTAAAGCACTGAGGCATGAAGTTATCACAGGTTATTAGGTTGTTCGGCATCCCTTTTGTGTTTCGCTTTTGGCTGCTGTTGGGAGAGCAAAACTATATTAACTTGTGCAGCCAAATTATGGTGTGGTGCTACACTTGTAATAACAATAATAATTGCTCAATGATCCAGATCTTGTTTTCTTTTCACACTGTCCCAGCATCTACAGATAATAGTGGCCATCATCTAGGAAAGAAGAGAGAGACAATCTAAAGGGCACTTCATTGCTTACAATCAGACCCAGAATACCACATATGCAGTTACTTCTAAGCAGTTTCTTTATTGTTCTTCTCCTATGGACAGAATCTTGCCAGACTAAAGCAATTACATATACGTAGTTCTTGATTTACAACCAGTGATGGGATTCAGCCAGTTCGCGCCTATTCGGGAGAACCAGTTGTTAACTTTCTAAGCAGTTCGGAGAACCGGTTGTTGGAAGAAATCTTATTTTGTTTTTTCCTCACTTTACAGGGCTAATCCTGTAAGGAAGGCAGGAAGGAAACATTCTGGTGGTGTTTCTAGCCTAATCTTTATTGCCCTGCTTACAGAAACTGCCTCTCTGGTTAACCCTTATTACATTGTAACAGCTAAGGCGAAGCGCCCATCGACGTGAGTGACGTTGAGTTGGCTACGCCCACACGGTCACATGACCACCGAGCCACGCCTACCCAGTTGGTCATTAGGGCAGAGAACTGGTTGTTAAATTATTTGAATCCCACCAGTGTTTACAACTATTGGTTTAGTCACGGGTCAAAGTTACAAACAGCATTGGAAAAAGAGACCTACTGTATATCTCGGGGGCTGTCACAAAGAAGAAGAGGAGGGGGGTCAACCTATTTGCCAAAGCAATAGAAGGCAGGACAAGAAGCAATGGATGGAAACTAATCAAGGAGAAATAAGAGAGATTTTCCTGGCAATGAGAACAATTCATCAGTGGAATGGCTTGTCTCCAGAAATTGTGGGTGCTCCATCACTGGAGGCCTTCAAAAGGAGATTGGACATCCATTTGTCTGAAACGGTGTAGGATCTCATGCTTAAGCAGGGGGTTGGACTAGAAGACCTCTGAGGTCCCTTCCAACTATATTATTCTATGTTCTATGGGTCTCAAAAGTTTTTTAAGGTAAAGGTTCCCCTCGCATATATGTGCTAGTTGTTCCCGACTCTAGGGGGCGGTGCTCATCTCCGTTTCAAATCTGAAGAGCCAGCGGTGTCCGAAGACGTCTCCATGGTCATGTGACTGGCATGATTCAATGCCAAAGGTGCACGGAATGCTGTTACCTTCCCACCAAAGGTGGTCCCTATTTTTCTACTTGCATTTTTTAACGGGCTTTCAAACTGCTAGGTTAGCAGAAGCTGGGACAAGTAACGGGAGCTCACCCCGTTATGCAGCACTAGGGATTCGAACCGCTGAACTGCCAACCTTTCCACCGACAAACTCAGCGTCTTAGCCACTGAGCCACCGCGTCCCTCTGAAAGTTTTTTTTTTAGCAATGTTTAAATGAAGAGTAAGGGACACATTCTTTCTCCTGCCCATTTTGAACTTTCTCTCCCTGGATTAGATCACCTGCAACATTTATGACTGTAGTTCTTTTACTATTTCAATTTGTTAGACACCTGATGAAGCAGGTTTTCTAGGTGCTATACGATATGAACCTCACATTAAAAGTAATGCCATATAAATTCGGGGTATAAAACTTTACAAGAGAATGATAAGCTCCAGCACATAAACACAATTGCCAGCATTATAGTGTTGAGCTAATTATTTTCCCAAACTTAGTTATGAGAATTAAAACCACTGAAGCAAGCTGCCAATCACAATAGGGACTAAAAGTTAAACCTTTATTGCCATAAATAACCACCAGCAGAATTGATATTCAAGAGAGGGTAAAGATATAGTGATCATCATCATCATATTTAACAAGAAAAATAGTTAGAACATGGAAGGGACCTCGGAGATCTTTTAGTCTAACCCCCTACTCAAGGAAGGAGCTTTACTCCATTCCTAGTCAAACGATTGTCTAGTCTATTTTTGAAAACCTCCAGTAATGAAGCATCCATAATTCTGCGAGCACCCACAAAATAAGCCACGCCCACAGAACCGGTAGTAAAAAAATTTAGAACCCACCCCTGATTGCATGTGATGTGACGTATTTGTATTTGACATGACGATTTGTCAAAGCTCGATACAGTGCAGCAAGATGCAATTATGAGACGCATGTGCTCCGCACAGGAGAATTGTTTTGAGAAAGTGTGCCGTGTGCAAGAGTGCGCCGCGCGCAAATGGCTTTGTTTACTTCTTACCAAAACACGACATGGCACACATGCACACATTAGACTCACTTCTTTCTCATGACCTAGTGCTCTTCAGTCATCTCTTCCAGTAATACCTTCCCCGTTCTACAAATAGATAATCCAGGAAATCTGGGGGAGGGAGATTATCATATGACTTGCGAACGAAGAGGAAGAGGCATAAAACATTAGCATACCATCTAGGGACAGATGGAGGAAGAGAGAGAAGAAAAGACTCTGTGGAGAATTTTTGTCTCCTGTTATTTATAACAGAACGTCAGAGTTGGAAGGGACCTTGGAGGTCTACTAGTCCAACCCCCTGCACAAGCTATTTCAGTCCTGTGCCATCATTCCCTAGGAAGGAATACTGGGAAGGTTCCATTGAGAGTGGTGTGGCTGGTGAAAATTGGCATATAAAGCATTATTTATGCACCCTCCATAAAGTAATCGTCATGTGCACATTTGTCTGGTTGTTTGATATATGGGAAATTACAGGTGGTCCTTGAATTATGATAGTAATTGAGCCTGGAATTATGGTTGTAAATCATGCCAGATGTCAAGTGGGTCCTCGTGTGACTGACGTGATTTTATGACACGTTTTTTGTGGCAGTCATTATGTGAATTGCCACCATTTTTAAAAGAATCTGCAGTCGTTAAGTGAACCTATTGTCCGGAAATGCCAAAGATGTCAAACTGAATTTACTATCTAATTCACTTATTTATTAATTTCACACAGACATGTCAAATATGTGGCTCACGGGCTGGATCCAGCCCACAATAGGCCCAGAGTTGTCCTGTGGGGCCATCCCGGAGATGGCAAGGGCAAACAAAGTCCCGATACGGCCTGCAATGGGATCATGTTTGACACCCCTGATTTAGCATTGTTCTGACCTAGGCTTCCCAAGAGCATGAAGCAGACTCCTTGTCCTGACAAAAATCCCTTTTTATTAAGTTACTGTGAATTCCTCTCATTTACACCCAGCAAAGACTTTCAAGGGGGAATTTACAGTCACAGACCTTATCTGGCTTGGAGAGCTGCCAGGCCGATATCTTCAAAACTTGGCAAGGAGTCTTGGAGAGTCATGAACCAATTAAGCGAACTAATTGTCTCCTGCAAACTCCACTCCCCTTTCGCTCCTCTTTTATTCCCTCTGGGAGGGGCCATTCATCGCCCAAGTCGACCCTTGTTGTTTAGCTGTTCCCTTCGTCTGGCAACTCTGAGCATGCGCACACTGGGAACAGGCTCCAGCTGTTCCTCTGCCTCACTGATGTCTGACTGCGAAGGCAGCTGATAACTGGCATACGGCCCTGGCCCCCTCTCTGCCTCCGACGCAGAGCCCTCCTCAGAGCCCTCCCCAGACTCCAGCACTGGCCCATGTTTCTCTCCAACCTCCTCACTGTCTGAATCTTCTGCCAACGCCTCTGGCCACTGGTGGGCCACAACAAGCATGTGGCATACAAGGACAGGGAGGCAACAATGTTATGCACACAGTAGAAGTCCTGACAGCTACAATTACTAGTTCGTTTCTTGCACCGGTGCACCACAAGAGGGCAAACTAGCTTCACACCAACTGGCCTGCTAGGTTCTCAGAGGAAGTCAGCTCCTCTGGGGCTTTCCTCCTCCACTGCTCCTCTCCTGATCCCTTCTGAGGTGATGTTCTGTCCCCAACCCCACACACACACCGCAACAGACATTCAGGAGTTAAAGACCAAACCAGCCGGCAAAATCCTTTTCTTTATGATAACGGAACTTGGCAACAACCTAGTGGCTGCCTGCCAAGAGTTTATTATTTACAAAGAGGAGAGATAAGTTCTCCCCACTTCTGATACATCAAAGAAAAGCAGTTTGATAATTACGGAATTAAATCAAGTCCAGAGATACTTCCAGCAAAGTCTTAAAGCAAAAGTCCGGCAATGCAGAATGGTGTGGAAGCTTTCAGCTTTGTTCGTCACAAAGTTTGACTGGCCACCACGCTCCCTTTTATATCCTGTGGGGTGTGGTCCAGTGACTCAGCCTAATCTCGGGCACGCCCTTTCTTCTGTTGCGCGCACTTATCTCTGCGACGCCGGCGTGGGTCCAGCCAAGACTCATTACCCTCATCACTGTCCACCTGTGGCTGCATGGACGTGCTTGGCCCCGGCCCTATCTCTTGCCCTTCGGCGGACACCGAAGGCATTGTCAGAGAGGAGGGTCCTGGAGAGGGAGGCCTTGCCAACTCCTCCCCTTCACTCTCGGAGTCCTCTCTTGACGATGACACAGGCTCAGGTAACGGAGCCACAACAGATACCTACCTACCTACCTACCTACCTTGCAGACATTTCATTACCCAACGAGGTAACATCATCAGTGCACAGCCAAGATCACAGGGCACCAAGAATCCCGCTGTTCAACTCTGAGCTAGAAATATTCTCCTCTATTGGTTAGATACATTGGCGATCACTAGGAGTGAACACCAACTTGAAGGCACCCAATAAATCGACACCCAATAAATCAACATTTTGGAGGCGACCTCAGCCCATGAAGATCTGAATTATAGGAACAAATGAATCCTTGAAAAGATGCTTTGCATCCTTAGATCGTCAAGCAAAGGTTCCCGTTTGAATCAAGGAAATAAAATAGCACTCCGACTCTAACAAGGAGAGAACGAAGTGCCAAGAGCAGCACAGGCACAGACGGGATTGTTTAGGGAGAAGAATTGGCTGATTGAGGCGTGAAGACCCCGTTGGCTTCCCTCAGGCCTTTTGCCTTGCACAAGTGACATGAACCAATCCTTTGGTCCAGTAGGGGGTGCTCATGGACCATTTTTTTCCTTCCCATTCTCTGGGAAATGCAATAAAAATGTGAAATCTTAGTTGCGAACAGTAACAGTTTGGGGTAGTAGGAATAAAAGAAAAAAAAACATCTAGAGAAGATTTTGTCACAAGGCACGAAACGATAAAAAAAAAACCCACCTCAAGTTGGAAGAAACACCGTGTGTCATTCTTGGTTTGGGGCCTGACATCCTTCTTCTACCTGCATCTGCAATTTTACTCTGGGAACTATTAAGAAGGAACTGTCTTCACCCTCTTTCTCTCACACATAAGACCTGGACTGAGTTGCCTCTTACTCCTCTGGAATCCACCACCTGGGAATCTACCTCCTTCCTACATTGTTTTTTAAAAAATTATTTATTTATTTTATATGCTGCCTGTCTAACCCATCAAGCGACTCTAGGCGGCTTACAACAAGACAAAAATGATAGTAATAAAACATTAAAATGATAAACATTATCATTAAAATTAAAAATAGCTAAGGAAAGAACCAATAGAGCCAGTTTGGCCTAGTGGTTAAGGCACTAGGCTAACAAAGGGGGAGATTGTGAGTTCTAGTCCTGCCTTAGGCATGAAACCTGGCTGGGTGACTTTAAGCCAATCATGAGGAGATGGCGAGTTCCAATCCCACTTCAGCCATGAAATCTTATATTTTTATGTTCATTATTTAAGTATGTGTTGCTTGATTGGATTGTTGGACATTGCCTAGAATCACTTTTTGTGAGATGGGCAGCTATGCAAATAAGAAAGAAAGATGATAGGGATGGA
Source organism: Pituophis catenifer annectens (assembly GCF_029215685.1). NCBI lineage: Eukaryota > Metazoa > Chordata > Lepidosauria > Squamata > Colubridae > Pituophis > Pituophis catenifer. Next base: position 77,769,982 of record NW_027256888.1, read on the forward strand.
TAGATGGATGGATCGATGGAGAGATAGAGATAGATAATGAGAGAGAGAGAGAGAAAGAGAGAGAGAGAGAGAGGGAGAGAGAGGTAAAGAGAAATTGAGAGATTGAGATGGACATAAATAGATATAGCTAATATAGATATAGATAAAGAAAAAAAGATATAGATGCTATAGATGATAGATAAATAGATATAGATGCTATAGATATAGATAGATATAGATGCTATATGATAGATAAATAAATAGATATAGATGCTATAGATGATAGATAGACAGACAGATAGATAAATAGATAGATAGATACATAGATATAGATGCGATAGATAGATAGATAGATAGATAGATAGATAGATAGATAGATAGAAAGATAGAGAGAGAGAGAGAGAGGTAAAGAGAAATTGAAAGATTGAGATGGACATAAATAGATATAGCTAATATAGATATAGATAAAGAAAAAAGATAGATATAGATGCTAAGATGGATAGATAGATATAGATGCTATAGATCAGTGGTCCCCAACCTTTTTATCGCCGCGGACCAATCAGCCTTTGATAATTTTACCGTGGCCCACCCAGGAGCTTTTGCGCACGGCCCAGGAGCCTTTGCGCTGCAGCGTTCATGTCCCCCGGCCGCTGCGCGGCCCGGTGCCAGGTACTCCACGGCCCGGCACCGGTCTGTGGACCGGGGGTTGGGGACCACTGCTATAGATGATAGATAGATAGATATAGATGCTATATGATAGATAAATAAATAAATAGATATAGATGCTATAGATGATAGATAGACAGATAAATAGATAGATAGATACATAGATATAGATGCGATAGATAGATACATAGATAGATAGATAGATAGATAATAGATGCTAGTGATGCTAGAGAGAGAGAGAGAAGTGACAAATATATAGATAAGATAGAGAGATAGATATGGATAGGAGGGAGGGAGGGAGGGAGGGGGAGAGAGAGAGAGAGAGAGAGAGAGAGAGAGGGAGGGAGGGAGGGAGGGAGGGAGGGAGGGAGGGAGAGAACAAACCAGCAGCTTTTTAAGTTTTATGTCTTCCAGGAAAAAAGAGATTCTCCTGTTTTGAATTCCCTCTCATAATTTCCTCACTCCCATTTGTCTCTCCCTTCCTTTGGTCTCCGGCTGCAAGAGATCCTTATTTCTCCAGATTCTTTTGACACCAGCCTCAACCTTCTAACACCTTCTTACAGATCCCGATGCCTTTTGCAACATGGCTGAACTCTTTCAGAACTTCCTGGCCAATTCCTACCATTTTGATCATCAAATTGTTAACTCTAGAGTGCCCGGATAGTTGTTTCCCCCCACCCCCCACCCTCAAATGAAACAATTCAAAAACAACTCACATCCCAGTTCGACGTCACCCGAAATAGTAAAGGCCCACCTGAACCTCCCTGGAGCTCCGTTCAATTCATTTTCCTTCCATCTCTGAATGAATGTATGTGATTTCTTGGCAGTCTTTTCAGAAAGACTGATTGCACCAAACTATACTACGGTTTTGGTTTAGATCCAGCGTAAAAAAAAACAACGGTCAAGCTGTGTGAAATCAATTGTTATGGTTTTACCGCTGTGGGAAGAAAATATCCATCTGGTTCACTTCCAAGCCCTGAGAAAGACACTGGAAACATGGAAGTTGATTGGAAAGATGGTTTAACGATGAAGCAGAACCACTGGGCAGTTGACAAAATGGAGTTGAGAGCGGGTGGGTTTTCATACCTACTTTGGGCTTTGCACTTGAGCTTCCTGTTCCTGTGCAAGAACATGTGTTCTATTGGCTGTTGTCAGATTCCTATGGGGTCATGTAGGGGTCATAGCTGGCTCTATAGGCAAAAGAAGAAATGCAAATCCTAGGCGTTTGTCTGAGTTCCCAGGTTTGGTTGAAGTTTGGACTGCTCTGGGGGGTGATGCGATTCCTATTGTGGCTTAATGGCTTTCGTGCTGTTTTGGCTCTTGGGTGAGGGCATTTGCTTATGAATAGAGCTATCTAGATACTTGTCTTCTTCCAATAAGCTCTTTATGTCTTAAGTGCTGACATCTGCTGACGGCTATTAAGAAAAGGCTGCTTTCTGCCTCTAAAAAAACCATGTTTCTCCATTTCTCATTTAGGGAAATATAATATTCTGCCTTTTTAATATTTCCCAAAATATTTCATTCTTCTAGGAGAGGGGTGGGTGCTAACTTCCTACACCATCAAACATGGTATTAAAATACTACTTAACGCATTGTGCAACTCATCCAATCGTGGCCCTGAAAGTTACTTAAGACTATCCTCAGCTTATAGAAATGTGAGAAGGGAAATCAAAACAACAGAATTGGAAGGGACCTTGGAGGTCTTCTAGTCCAGCCCCCTGCATACGCAGGAGACCCTATTTCCATGATGGTGAACCTATGGCATGTGTGCCACAGGTGGCATGTGTAGCCATATCCGTGGGCATATAAAATCAGCTCTGGCATGCATCTCTGCACCGATCAGCTGATATTTGGGCCTTTTGGGCCCACCGGAAGTAGGGAAACAGTCTGTTTCCTGCCACTGGAGGGCCTCAGGGGTAGTGGTGTGGAAGGCACGTTTTTCTCTCTCCCCAGGCTCCAGAGTCTTTCTAGAAGCTTGGGGAGGGCGAAAACGGCCTTTCCCACCCTCCCTTAACCTTGCCCCACAGAAGCCTCCCCTACCCTACCCCCTTCTCTCCTTCAGCCTTGCCCCACAGAAGCCTCCCCTATCCTATCCCCTTCTCTCCCTCAGCCTTGCCCCACAGACGCCTCCCCTATCCTATCCCCTTCTCTCCCTCAGCCTTGCCCCACAGATGCCTCCCCTATCCTATCCCCTTCTCTCCCTCAGCCTTGCCCCACAGACGCCTCCCCTATCCTATCCCCTTCTCTCCCTCAGCCTTGTCCCACAGACGCCTCCCCTATCCTATCCCCTTCTCTCCCTCAGCCTTGCCCCACAGACGCCTCCCCTATCCTATCCCCTTCTCTCCCTCAGCCTTGCCCCACAGACGCCTCCCCTATCCTATCCCCTTCTCTCCCTCAGCCTTGTCCCACAGAAGCCTCCCCATCCTATCCCCTTCTCTCCCTCAGCTTTGCCCCACAGACGCCTCCCCTATCCTATCCCCTTCTCTCCCTCAGCCTTGCCCCACAGACGCCTCCCCTATCCTATCCCCTTCTCTCCCTCAGCCTTGCCCCACAGACGCCTCCCCTATCCTCTCCTCTGCTTGTGTTTTGCATTTGGAACAGATTTCTTTTCAGGTGAGTAGAACTCCTTAGCATCAGAGCATGCTAATCATAATATAGGAAATACTAAAGCTCTGATGATCATTTCGAAAAATCCTTTCTTAGTGAGCACCTAGAAGCCAAGAGGAACATATGTGGTAAATTTCAAGTTTGTAGGCTTTACGGTTCCGGAGATTTTGTGATTACACCGTGAGTGGTTTTTGTGTTTATTTAGTTCATATTTTGCGCTAACTCTCCAGGTTTTCTTTTATTTACAAAAAGGCAATGAAAATGCATTTTTAAAAGCAAGATATAAACCACCCAAAATGTGCAAATTGTTCATAAAAACGTAAGAGCTCTCACTATGTAATCACATTGCTCCTTGAGCCTTTCAAAAGTACCTTCTCTTGCTCTGAGGTAAATTGTAGTGATTACAGTGGTTTCAGAATTTGATATGAATCTTAATCATGCAGATTAAGAGAGTCACTCTCTTCCAGCACCCTGCTAAATTCAGGAAGATATTTTATTCCTATCACACCCTGATATTGCTTGCTATGGAGACAACCGTTCCTTACGTCAACTGTAATTTCATTTGTACCATTTTTGATTCTGCCAGTCATGCCTCCGTTACACAGGTAGTCCTTGACTAATGACCAAAAATTGAGCCCCAAATTTCTGTTGCTAAGCCAGACATTAGTTCAATGAATTTTGCTCCATTTCTTGCCAAAATTGTTAAGGGAATCACTGCAATTGTTGAGTTAGTCACAGTGAATTTGGCTTCCCCATTGACATTGCTCACAAAAAGTGATCAAATGTGTCAGTTTGTTGCAAAAAACAAATCCAGAAGCACACACAGATAAACTGATGCAGATAAGATATATAACTTCTTTATATATCTATATCTATATCTATATCTATATCTATATCTATATCTATATCTATATCTATATCTATATCTATATCTATATCTATATCTATATCTATATCTATATCTATATCTATATCATCTATATCTATATATCTATATCTATATCTATATCTATATCTATATCTATACACACACACACACACACACACACACACACAAAATATCAACAGCAGAGAACAGTTTTATTTCAGCTCAGTTCAGCAGACAAGTTCACAGACATTGGTTTCAGTTTCGTTTCTCTGCACAGAATCAGAAGCTGCAGACTAAGACATGCCCTGGTTCCAGTCTGTCTCAGCTCCTAATTGGCTGACTTAGTTGCTATGCCTATTCATTGGCTGACTTTGTTACCATGTCTTTCCAGTCATGAATATTCTAACAACATGACCCCAGGACACTGCAACTGTCATAAATGTGAGTCAGTTGCCAAGCATCTTGATTTTGATCAAGTGACTACAGCGATGCTGCAAGAGTCATAAGTGAGAAAACCGGTCATAGGTCACTTTTTTTCAGTGCCGTTGTAACTTTGAATGGTCATTAAATGAACTGTTGTAAGTTGAGGACTTCTGTACATTACAATCAGGTGCAGCCTTTGCTGTCTAGTATCCTGTAGAGGTGTTGAGACCACAACAACCAAGAAAAATGGTTGGAGAGACAGCTTGGTCTAGTGGTTAAGATGCTGGCCTAGAAACCAGGAGACTGTGAGTTCTACTCCTGCCTTAGCCATGAAAGGTAACTAGATGAATTTGGGCCAATCACCAGGAGACTGTGGTTCTGGTCCTGCCTTAGGCATGAAAGCCCATTGGAGGACTTTGAGCCAATCACCCAAGATTCAGAGTTGAAGTCTGCTTCAGAAAGGAAGGAGGTGTAGAGAGTGGTGAGGACAGCAAAAAAGATCATTGGTAGTTCACTTCCTTCTATCCAGGACATGGCCTATAAGGGATGCTGGAGCAGGCTCCGCAGGATTGTCTGGGATGCTACCAGTGGTGAAATCCAAATTTTTTTACTACCGGTTCTGTGGGCGTGGCTTGGTGGGCGTGTTGTGGCTTGGTAGGCATGGCTTGGTAGGCGTGACAGGGGAAGGATACTTCAAAATCCCCATTCCCACCCCACTCTGGGGCCAGCCAGAGGTGGTATTTGCCGGTTTTCTGAACTGCTCAAAATTTCCACTACCAGTTCTCCAGAACCTGTCAGAACCTGCTGGATTTCACCCCTGGATGCTACTTATCCTGTTCACAACCTGTTTTCCTTGTTACTTTCTGGGAGGGGGCTTCATGGTGTCTGAAGTAGAACATCTAGATATATATAAATAATACGTATTTATTATTATTATTATTATTATTATTATTATTATTATTATTATTATTATTTAATCTTTAGTGAGATTCACAGTCTTTGAGGCTGGTTAATAGCTGAGCAGCTCGAGTCCTAACCAAGGACCTAGGAACTGTTAAGGTATCGTCGGAGGATGTAAGCTGTTCCGAGTAAGGTGGTTTTTTGTAGAGTCAAAATGTTCAAAATAATAATAATAATAATAATAATAATAATAATAATAATAATAATAATAATAACAATAATAATTATTATTATTTAGATTTATATGCCGCCCTATCTCCGAAAGGATTCAGGGCGGCTCACAACCATAAAACACACAAAGTTCAATTTTTAAAAATACCCAATAAAACTATAAAAACCATTAAAATCCCCTCTAAAACCCCTTCAGTCCAAGCCGGCCAGGCGGAATAGCCATATTTTAAGGCCACAGCAGAAAGAGCGAAGGTCAGGGGCCACCCGGAGCCCCAGGGGGAGCTGATTCCACAGGGTAGGTGCGCCCACAGAGAAGGCCCGCTCCCTAGGGGTCACCAGCCGACATTGTCTGGCCGACGGCACCCCAAGGAGGCCCTCCCTGTGGGAACGCACTGGGCGATGGGGAGCAGTCGCTGGCCGCAGATGGTCTACCAAATACCCCGGGCCTAAGCCATATAGCATGTGTATATGTGTGTTATATATGTGTTTGGGTAGATATACAGTATACTTTCTCTTGAGAGCAGGCAACAGAATTTCATTTTTAATGTGGGCCAGTGTGCTCACAGTAAAAAAGAAAAGATATCTTTATCTTTTTATCTTTTATCTTTATCTTTATCTATCTTTATCCTATCCTATCCCATCCCATCCCATCCCATCATTGTCTCTTCTCTTCTCTTCTCTTCTCTTCTCTTCTCTTCTCTTCTCTTCTCTTCTCTTCTCTTCTCTTCTCTTCTCTTCTCTTCTCTTCTCTTCTCTTCTCTTCTCTTCTCTTCTCCTCTCCTCTCCTCTCCTCTCCTCTCCTCTCCTCTCCTCTCCCCTCCCCTCCCCTCCCCTCCCTCCCCTCCCCCTCATCTCATCTCATCTCATCTCATCTCATCTCATCTCATCTCATCTCATCCCATCCCATCCCATCCCATCCCATCCCATCCCATCCCGTCCCAACATTGTCTCTTCTCTTCTCTTCTCTTCTCTTCTCTTCTCTTCTCTTCTCTTCTCTTCTCTCTCTTCTCTTCTCTTCTCTTCTCTTCTCTTCTCTTCTCTTCTCTTCTCTTCTCTTCTCTTCTCTTCTCTTCTCTTCTCTTCTCTTCTCCTCTCCTCTCCTCTCCTCTCCCCTCCCCTCCCCTCCCCTCCCCCCTCCCCTTCCCCTCCCCTCATCTCATCTCATCTCATCTCATCTCATCTCATCTCATCTCATCTCATCTCATCTCATCCCATCCCATCCCATCCCATCCCATCCCATCCCATCCCATCCCATCCCATCCCATCATTGTCTCTTCTCTTCTCTTCTCTTCTCTTCTCTTCTCTTCTCTTCTCTTCTCTTCTCTTCTCTTCTCTTCTCTTCTCTTCTCTTCTCTTCTCTTCTCTTCTCTTCTCTTCCCTTACCTTACCTTACCTTACCTTACCTTACCTTACCTTACCTTACCTTATCTTATCTTATCTTATCTTATCTCTCATTTCATCTCATCTCAACTTATCCCACCTGAAAGCCAGCTGAGTGATTTTGAGCCAGTCGCTCTCTCTCAGATCAAGCTACCTCACAAGGTTGTTGTCACTGTGCAAAAAAGAGGAAGTAGTTACGCTCACCACTTTGAGGGTACTTATATAAAGTAATAAAAGGTGGGAGTTGCAGGCTGCACATTTGAAAGTTGTCCAGATTGGGAAGCGTAATTCGAGGAAAGAGACAACACTGGTTGAGGTGATCCTTGGTTCGGTCAAAGCTAGATTCGTCTTCACAAACCATTTACATTTTTCCCAGGGGCTGCAACACACACACACACACACACACACACACCACACACACACACACCCTTAAGAAAGTTCACAAAACGGCTAGGTGAGGAGAAGGGGAAAATAAAAAGAAAACATTCAGTTTTGATTGATCAATTTTGTGTTGGCGCAATAACCTCCCACAGGCACGAGCTCAACTCACTCAAAAACTGATTTTCTTCTGATTCCCCTGCTTGTTAAACTTGAGAAAGAAAGCACCTTCTCCCCCCCCCATTTCCTTACCTGATTTGATTAATGAAGTCATTAAAAAGAAACACGAAAAGGCTGTCGAACAATCCTTGCATTTTAATGTCAAGATGGAGCAGCTTGAGCGCATATGAAAGCTATTGCAGAAGTAAGCGCACTTATTAAATCTTCCAACAGATTTTTCTTTAGTCATTAACATGGGGGAAAAAAAACCCTTAAAGACTTCCAAGACTCACAGATGATCTCGTATAATACAAATGAATCAGCCCCCATTTCTTTGTTTCCCTCATTACACACCGGTTGTTGGAGCAGCTCCTATCAATCAAAAATTTCCTTTAGAAAATGAGGGGGAAGAGAATATTGGTAGCTCCAGGTTGAGCTGTGAGGTCTTTTGTGAGATCGGTTGTTTTCTTGCAAATGTTTCATTACCCAACTAGGTAACATCAGGGGTGAGAAAGGAGTGGGGTTTATGGAGGAAAAGGAAGGAGGAAGAGGAAAAGAAGGAGAGAAGAGAAGAGGAGGAGGAGGAGGAAGAAGGAGGAAGGAGGAAGGAGGAAGGAGGAAGAGGAGGAGAAGAGGAAGAGGAAGAGAGGAGAAGGAGGAGAAGAAGGAAGGAAGAGGAAGAGGAAGAGGAAGGAGAAGGAGAAGGAGAAGGAGAGGGAAGGAGAAGGAAGGAGGAAGGAGGAAGGAGGAAGAGGAGGAGGAGGAGGAGAAGAGGAGGAAGAGGAAGAGAGGAGAAGGAGGAGAAGGAGGAAGGAGGAAGGAGGAGGAAGAGGAAGGAGAAGAGAAGGAGAAGAAAGGAGGAAGGAGGAGGAAGGAGAAGAAGAAGAAGAAGAGGAGGAGGAGGGGGAAGGGGAAGGGGAAGGAGAAGAAGGAAGAAGGAGGAAGGAGGAGAAGAAGAGGAGGAAGAGGAAGAGGAAGGAGGAGGAGGAGGAGGAGGAGGAGGTGGAGAAGAAGAAGAAGAAGAAGAAGAAGAAGAAGAAGAAGAAGAAGAAGAAGAAGAAGAAGAAGAAGAAGAAGAAGAAGAAGAAGAAGAAGAAGAAATAGAGGATAATATTTGCAGCCCGGGGTTGAATTATGGAGTCTTTAGTGCTCTCTGAGCTTGGTTGTTTCCTTGCAGATGTTTCATTACCCAACATCTTCAGTAATGGCGTGTCCGAACGGTTGTAACTCCAAGGACTAACCTGTACTAACCTGTTTTGTCATATCGTCTGCAAGGTACGAGGAAGTGAGATCTGGCTGCAGGGCTTTCTTACGTTCACCTCAAAAGGTAACTTGTTTGGATAGGTTTGATGCAGTGCCTCAAACTATCACAGCGTAGGAACCTTTGCTGTCCTTTCTCCAAAATATCCCCATTCGTAAGCATGACGAACAGCGGCCATTGGTGTCCTGCCTGCAGAGATCTCCTCTCCAGCCAAGACATTCGGACTCAAAGTGACAAATAAACCCTAATCAACAGCTTGTGGCTTCCACCTTCGTCCTTCATCCGGAGCTGTTTTTCCCACCCCCTTGGCAGGCCTGCTGTCAGCTGCGCCTTCCCTAACATTTCTACATGGGTCTTTTTCAAACGAAGGTTTTTTTTTGTGTTCGGTGCGATACTCTCAGCATGCCAAATGCTTTCATCCCCGGCTGGGACCTTGCAATTGGCTCATGCAATTGTCATGTTGTGCAGTTTCGTTTTCTTGCCTGTGGTGCATCAAATCGGGGGAAGAAAGCATTATTCAAACGAACCGGGCAGTGCCACGTTGGTTAGGAATGTCAAAATGCATTTGCGCACCAGATCTCCTTCCGTGGGCAGCTGTTTTTCTGGGGCTGCTTCGGCTTCACCGTCTGCAGAGAGGGAGCGAATCAAAAGCAGGATTTCCCAGCTTTGACCAAGGAAGGTGGACAGTGGTCAAGTGTTCAGACATCTGGTTCTTTTGGATTCAGAGACAATGAACACTCCAGGAAAATAAAGAGATTTTAAGCTTTATTATTAGCTAAAAGGCATAGCCTAAAAACGCATAGATACCAGAGGTGAAATCCAAAATTTTTCCATACCGGTTCTGTGGACGTGGCTTGGTGGGCGTGGTAGGGGAAGGATATTGCAAAAACTCCATTCCCTCCCCTCCTGGGTGGAGGATATTGCAAAATCCACATTCCCTCCCCACTCTGGGGCCAGCCAGAGGTGGTATTTGCCGGTTCTCCGAACTGCTCAAAATTTCTGCTAGCGGAAGATCTTCATAATACAAGAATTTTTTTAAAAAAAATTGATTTATATGCCGCCCTTCTCCGGAGACTCAGGGCGGCTTACAATGTGCTCAGCAATAGCCTTCATCCTTTTTGTATATTTATACAAAGTCAGCTTATTGCCCCCATAACCGGGTCCTCAATTTACCTACCTTAGAAAGGATGGAAGGCTGAGTCAACCTTGAGCCTGGTGAGATTCGAACCTGCAGTAATTGCAGGCAGCTGGTCTTAATAACAGAGTGCTTTAGACCACTGTACTACCAAGGCTCCTTGTAGAATTGTAGAATTATGTGAAATAAAATATAAAGATGTATTAGTAGACAGATTTAGGAGGATGAAATGAATGTTTTTAATAAAAATTAACTCAAATTTAAGAATATTTTGAATAATAACGAGGGAAGAAATATTCATAATCAAATAAATGATTAATGAGGATAATAATATATAGATATATATTAGGTCGATGATATGAGAATTTAGGGAAACTGTAAATTGTAAGCTATGAATCTGGTGAAGATGCACAAAAGACTTGTAACCAACCGACACACTGTTTGCAATTGAAGATGGTTTTATTTATGTATGTTTGTATAAATATTTTTTAAAAATTTCAAAAAAAAAAATAATTTCCGTTACCGGTTTTCCGAACTACTCAAAATTTCCGCTTCCGGTTCTCCAGAACCTGTTAGAACCTGCTGGATTTCACCCCGATACATACCAAGCAAGATAATACAAGTAGCCCTCGACTTA